>NC_136482.1:197335057-197672557 GCF_053919585.1 Euprymna scolopes
TACCAAAATTTTATATATCACAAATTGAAGATAAGAGATCAATAAATAATATATTGTGAATTAAAACAAAAAAAGAAGTGTTTTGGGGAAATTTACCTTTAAAGTCTAAAGCGTAAAACTTTTATTTTTAACAAACCGCATTGGGTTTTTTTTATTTTATTGGAAACCTATGTTCTGCTTATATTGTCCAGTAAGTAATCGACGATAACAACAATTTTTTCTATTTCATTTAATATTTTCTTTTTTTAGATATTTAAAAAAAAATTCACTCGACAAAAAAGAATGAAAATATAATAAATCAAAAATTTATGTATTTCTTTGAGAAAAGAAAGAAAAAGTTCCTGGGGTGTATTTTTTTTTTTTAAGGAATAATCTTATGAGTAAAATTTGACTATTTTTAAACTATAGGAATACATATTTTCCCCGGTACAAGGCTACACGCCTAACGCGAACGTGTGGTTTTTATGTTCTTTTGTTCATCCGTAGTTCAAAACAAGGAACAAGATTACTTCTGGTTTTTCGAAAAATGCTTCCATGATCCCGCTTTTATCAAATAGTCGTTTAAGAAATTCTTTTATTTAAAAAATAAATGGAATTTAAAATATAAATATGGATAAATTCTTAACAATGAAGAATGGAACTACACATTGAATTATTCTTTTTTTTAGGTAAGTGATTTTTTGGAATTTATATCGATTTTTTATACTCGAAGGAAGTAAAATTTTGTTGATTTTGTTCAAATCTTTTTTAAATAAAGCTGATTTAAAAAAACAAATATTGCATAATTTGCTATTAAACCTGTTTTTTTTTTTTAATTTGGTCTTTGCTCTTTTAATTGAAAAAAAATTAGGGTTTGTATTACATTTTTCAAGTAGTTATAAGCTTGTAAAAATAGGAAGTAGAATTATTCAATTTTTTTCACGCATTCTTAAAATCGATTTCTGACCACTGCTAGTCGGCCACCATTTGCATTTTTCAAATATATCGGTAAACACTGTATGTTTCTTCGATCTGAATAAACAATTTATATTAAATAAAAACGGTAAAATCTTATCCAGTTAGGTAGAAAAGTAACTTATTTCGTCTTTGATAATATTTCATTGTTTATATATTTGTTTTTTGACAACTTTTTCGAATGTATGTGTATAATAATACAAACCCTCTTTTTTTCTTCTTCTTCGTGTATTTTGGGCTGTTATACTAACGTATGTTAATAACTAAACATTGATTTTTTTTTTTTCAATATGAAAATTAGGTGCTAATGCAAAGAGTGATCCGATCCGCGCTATTTTTTTAAATCGTATTTCCACGTTTAATTAAAGTTTTATTATATGCTTTTTCTTATTCAATTGTAAGGTTAAAGTGCAGAATAGGTACAAAACACCCTCTCCATGTTAAGAATGGCTTTTTAAATAATAACGTTATTATTTCAGCACGGATCACTCTCTGCATGAGTACCGAAAATTATTTTAAGATCATTCGAAAAAAAGGAAAACTTTTTAAAAATACCCGATTGCAAAAACTTCTAGGAAATTACAATTCTTCGTTTATATTCTAACATGGAATGTTCACTCATTTCTATATTAAAAGCAGAAACATAATTGTTTGGACGCGCCCATGTAGTAAAAAAGAACCCCCAAAACAATTAAAGTTAAGTAATACTAACTTTTTGTTTGGCAATCTTCATCAACAAAGAAACGATTATAAGCTGTCGAGATGAGTTTGAAGCGTGGAAGAAGTCATATTTAAGATGGCGAACGGAAAAGCAAATGCGCAGAAAATTAAAATAATTATTTTCATTTATTGAGATTTTTTTTTGGGGGGGGGCTCTTTTTTTGTACGTATTGCGATAAATTTTAACAAATATATATATTTTTTTATTGTTATTAATACTTTTTGAATAAAAAATAGCCTCATTTTTTATGTAAAACATCAAACCATTTGTAATATGAGTTGAGTTAAAAAAAAAAAAAACACGAAAAATGCTGTTAAAGATTTATTAAATACTTTTTTAATGCAGTTTAACATTATGTAATAATTTGTTATTACTGCAATATTTTAAGCAATAAATTTATTGGTATTTTGTGCTAGCATATCTTGTCTTTTCCTTTTGTACTAGCATATCTTGACTTTTCCTTTCCCAGTTTTAACAACTAGTCCTTTTACTTTTGTCACTCTAATTTTAATCATATTACTTTCATGCTCGCATGTTTTGTATTTGTGGAGAAGCCCGGGATGTTTCAGAGATGTGCCCCAAAATGAAACGGAAATTGTAATTTCGTTCTGGTGCAATAATACACGTTTCTAATTGAACACACGACAAAGAAATCGAGCGTAAATGAGAAAATGGGGTTTGTATTACTGTACACATAGATTCGAAAAAGTTGTCAAAAACAAATACATAACAAATGTTATCAAAGGCAAGATAACTTACTTTTCTACCTAACCGGATATGTTTCTAGTGTTTTTATTTAATGTAACATGTTTATTCAGCTCGAAAAACATGCAATGTTTACCGATGTATTGGAAAATTTAAAATGGCGCCCGCCCGACTCTCTATTTGACATGATAAGTTTGGGAAAAGGAGTTAAAAATAAAAAATATGCAAAATTCTGTTAACAACCCACCGAATACATGTCAGCCTATGTTACGGTAACATATACTGAGCGAGTTTCTAACAGTATTTTGTCTAATTTTTTATTTATAATTCCTTTTCCCAAACATACGCGCCCACATCCACACATACATATATTCACGTTCGCGTACATACACTCACATTCACATGTATACACACACGCTAACGTACGCACATGTACACACACATGGACAACGTCACTTCCCCTATCAAAGGAAATCCACACATGCGCAAAAGACCACCGGAAACAAGTATAAAAGCAAGATACAAGCTGTTTCCAGCCCTTTTTGGACCAGCTTCCTAGCTGGGCGGTCTACACCCCACTTGCTACTATGTGAGACAAAAAGCCAACAGACAGTATGTATACTTTATATGCTTTCTATCTCCATAGCCTGGATTGACTTTTTCTCATTCTCTCTCTATATATACAACTTGTCCCTGAGAATACCTTCGCGTAGCTGACTGCTAACTGATGTCAACCCTCTATCCTGTGTCTTTGTCTAAACGCTGGACTATCATTCTCATTTCTACTATATTACTCACTTCTCTTCCTACGTGCGAACAAACGATAGTGACCAGAACGTGAAATGAACACACATTTCCTTTTCTTTCTACACCACGAGTCCCGCAACAAATGATAGTTACACCCGCGCGGACATGAACTCGTGTTATATCTAAAACATTCATTCTTTCAACAGTAAATAAACGACATGTTTCATTCATTCCATTCGTTTCATTATTTTCTTTTGTAACGGGATTAGGATTTATAAATCCTAGTCCTCTACACATGCAAGAGGCTCGGGTTTCAAATCCTGAGTGCGGATGTGTCTAACTGATGAGCCCAAATGAGGGCGAAGCTCGAGTCTTGGACTTCCGGTTCGTTGGCTTTCTTGGCTCTTGTAGGCTGCGACGTTGGTTTGGCAGTGGAAAATGATTATATATTCTCCCACACTTTCTGAATATATATATATATATATATATATATATATATATATATATATATATATATATATATATAAACGGAAAAAGTCACATGTATTTGTTTTTAATTTAATGGGGAAAATTCAATGTTGTTTTGTTTTGTTTTTTTGCTTTTTCAAAAACGCGAAAAATTAATGGAGTTTAGTTTTCCACATTCGATAAAACATTCGTGTAGAAAAATATTAGCATCGCTCTCACCTTTTATAAATAGATACCTGATCAGGTACTGTTGAATATGTTCCTGCCGCATTCCAGGTCTCTTGATCCATTCTTTAACGTCTCTCCATAAACGCTCAATGTTATGCATGCGAATGTGTTTTTGATTTGGGTCAACAAAATTCTGCGAATGATTCACAGTGTGATGTGTATAATATCTGTGAACGTTAGTGTACCCCTTCCAAGAATCACTATAGATAATTAACCCCGGAAGAACAAACTTCTAGATCAAGGGAATTAGCGTGCTCTCATCCCTCTTTCCTCCGGCTCTTTTAGGGCGATAATGAAACTGCGTTTTATTACCTGCTCGATGCCTCCAAATTACCATAATTGGTTAACCATTCTGTCTCCATTGTACTTCCTTCGGCCAATCAGAGTTTTGTCGATTTCGACCGCAATTCCGTTAGCACCTATGGGACCTTGTTCCTTCAACCAGTGTTCACAAATTTCTGAGCAAAGGGAATTCCACTCTACTATAGATTTGGAAGACAAGTCAAGATTGCAAAATTCCATGTTCCCACATTTTATTCAGGAAAGTCCTAACAAAACAGTCACATACCTGTTTTATTTAAAAAGTTAAACCAATTTCAATGAGTGAGGAAAGCAAAACGAAAAAATATTGTTAAGCATTTATTAAATATTTTTTATTACTAAAAAATAACCTAATTTTTATTTTGAAATTTTTTTAAAAAAATTTTATTATAAGTTGGAATTTTTAAAAAAATCTATGTTTGCTGTTTGAGTAAGAAGAAGATTTATCCAAAAATCAAATTGAACAAGAAAAACGGCCATACAAAAAGATAAATTTTGCATTAGTTAATATTAGGGGAAGGCGGGGTAAGTTGAGCATAGGGTAAGTTGAGCCCCCCCCCCTTTCAAGCACATTTGACTAAGCCAATCCAAGTTTGTATGCAATCTATAAACAACTGATCACGTGACGTTAAACTCCACCATTTTGTTTTGCTGAACCAATATCGGAGGTTGATGCAGTAAAAGAAAATCAGATTTCGTGCCAAAAAAGTAACATAAAGCGTTTCAGAGGTGAGTGCATGTTTCTTGTGTGTAGTAATTAGTTTGATTAGATATAATATGTGGTAGCTGTTTCTTCAATTACTTGCCTTCATACCTGTAAAAGCTTTTTTACATGGGATGCATGCATTTGAACAGAAAAGTCAATGAGATCAGACGGGGGTAAGTTGAGCCAATGCTAATGGGGTAAGTTGTTCCACTGGCTCAACTTGCCCCACATGTCTTTTTACACATTTGCAAGAAGCAGATGAATGTGCAACCATATCAGTAGGCCTGTTATAGAGTGAATTCAAAATAATAATAATAATAATAATAATAATAATAATAATATATATGAATTCAAAATGCATGTTGTGTAAGCTACATGTTATACTTGTATAAGAATTAGTTCTATGGTGTGTCATTATCGAGGATGTCAATAGATTGAATAAGACATAACGACAGATCAGATTCTGTAAAAATGGCGTCTTTATTTACATCTGACAAACATGAGTACACCGGTAAGGGGGCGTAACTCCAGCCGGTGAAAACTCCTGTTTAGTCCCTCATGCAACATCTTCCCTTTTCTCAATAATAAAAACAGAAGATAAAGACAAACAAAAAAAAAACAAAACAAAAAGTCTGATAAGAATTAAAACAGTCTACAAAACACAGTGATCTAGGCATTCCTTGGGCTGACTACGCTCCTACCTAACAGGGATTATTCTGCCCTTTCACTTATGTTGTGAAATCCTTGAATATCACAGGATCTCTTATTATTCTTCCTGCCCGTGTTGTCCGCAACCTTTCCGGACTTGGTTTTGTTGGGGATGGGGTCGGGTTGAGGTTTTCTCTTATTTCACCTTCATATTGAGGTGGTTCTGAGTTACATATCTCTTCTGTACTCTGCCCTGTATTCTTGGGTAACTCGCTCTGCACTTCATATGGCTGGTGTATTACTGATGTGAGTGGAGGTGTCTCTGCAGTTTTCTTCAAATCTACTCTATTCGGTCGATATAAGTCCCCATCCACTTTTACATGGTATGATCGCTCATCCAGTCTCCTCCATACAACAGCTTTCCTCCACTCTTTTTGACCATTTATGTGTGGTTTCATCCGTACTACATCTCCAGGATACAATGGTTTAATTGGTTTTACTTTGTGGTTGAAAGAATGTTCTTGCCTCCTGCGGTCTTGCTTCACTGATTTTCTCAGATTTTGGGGCAATTCTGGCTTGAGTAAATCCTCCCTGGTTGGGAGAAGTGTTTTTGTTATCCTTGACATCAGCTTCTGAGCTGGTGATAAGAGACCTTTGGCTGGCGTATTCCTGTGATTCAACATTGCTAGGTATGGATCAGCCTTATCGTCCATCGCTTTCCGGAAAAGGTTCTTTGCCATCTTTACCGCAGATTCCACTTTGCCATTTGCCTTGCTATTGTATGGACTGACAGGTGTATGTGTAAAACACCACTTTTTTGCAAAGGTAAAAAATTCCTGGCTACTAAACTGACGCCCATTATCAGTTACGACCTGGTCTGGTATTCCATGTCGTGCAAAATGGTGTTTAAGTTTAGTTATCACTGTCTTTGCTTGTGTATTGAGAAGATGATCGATTTCCCAGAAGTTGCTCATATAATCAACTGTGCACAGATAGTCTCTATCTGCAAACTTAAAGAGATCTACTCCCACTTTCGCCCAGGGTCTGTCAGGAACTTCATGGACCATTAATGGTTCTGCCGGGTTGGCCACTTCATATTTTCTACATGTGGGGCACTTTGACACATAGTCTTTGATGCCACTGTTCATATTTGGCCAATACAAGCATTCTCTTGCTCTTCTGCAACATCCTTCTACTCCCAGGTGTGTGGAATGCAGCTTTTCTTTCAACACCGCCCGCTGTATCAGTGGAACCACTACCCGGTTTCCTCTGAAAATTCAACCAACTTGCACCGTCATTTCATTCCGCATGTTAAAATATGGTCTCACCTCTGGGTCAAGATGTATTTTTTCTTCTGGCCATCCTTCCAGAATTACTTGCTGTAACTGCTGCATGCTTCTGTCTTCCTTCGTGGCTGAGCACAGTTCAAGCAGCCTTCTCTGTTACAGGAATATATTCTGCTTCCTTGACATCATCTTCATCGTCCATATCTTCACTGCTCAATGCATAAATGTATGCTCTTGATAGCGTGTCTGCAAGGAAAATTTTCTTACCTGGATGGTACAGAACTGTAGCATCATAAGCCTATAGTCGCATCAGCATGTTTTGAAGTCGTTTTGGGCATTTCACCAATTCTCTTTTCATAATCGCCTCCAGTGGCTTAGGATCGGTTAGCACTGTTATCTGTCGACCAAACGTATATTGATTAAACCGTTCACATGCGTAGACTACTGCTAGTAGTTCCTTTTCAATCTGTGCATACCGAGTTTCTGTGTCGGTCAGTGCACGGCTGGTATAGGCTAGGGGTTGACTTTCTTGTAGTAGTGCAGCCCCCATGCCCTTCTCACTTGCATTGCGTTGGATGACCAAAGATTTGTTGGGGTCATAGTACCTCAACACTGGTGCCTCACTCACTAACTCTTTAATTTTCCCAAAAGCCTCTTCATGGATTTGGGACCATGTCCATGGCACATCTGCCTTCACTAAATTTCGAATTGGGGCCATCACATCAGATATGTGTGGTAGAAATTTTGCCAGGTAATTCACGAATCCAACCAATCGTTGCACTCCTTTAACATCTGTTGGACACGGCATCTCTTTTATGGCTCTTACCTTCCCAGAATCAGGAAGTAAACCATCACTGGTTATTATGTGTCCCAGGAAAGATATAGACGTTTGTCGTAAGTTCAATTTTCCAGCATTCAATCGCATCCCGCGATCACGACATCTCTGCAACAGTTTCCTGAGTTTTAGGTCATGATTAATTGTTGCTTCTTCCATCGTTTTACCCTTCCCAATCACCAGAAGACCATCCGCTTTGTTAACCACCCCCTCCAAATCGGACACATTGTTAAAAAGGGTCTTTTGAAATATCTCTGGAGCTGGAGAAATACCGAAAGGTAAAACCTTCCACCAGAACCTACCGTATGGTGTAGCATATGTTGTAAGCGACTGCTGACTTCGTCTAATTTTACATGCCAGAATCCATCTCGTAGATCCAGGGTAGAAAATACCTTGCTGTCAGCCAGTTCTGGTAGTAAATCGTCCAGTGTAGGTAACTGAAAATGTTCCCTCTTCAGAGCCTTATTCAGTGGTCTTGGGTCTATACATATCCGCAGGCTTCCATTTTTCTTAGTTACCAGTGCTAACACACGTACTCATGGTGTTGGGTCGCTCACTGGTTCAATAACATTCTTCTTAACCAGTTTTTCCAACTCGACTTTTAGCTTGTCTTTAAGTGTCACTGGTATTCTCCGTGTTGCTGCAACATTTGGTGTTACTCCTGGATCCACCTGCAAATGTACCTCTCCTGGTAATTGACCCAATTCTTCCTTGAATACATTTCTGAAGTCATTGATAATGCTGTCCGAGTACTGAGTGCTGGATTCATTCATTTGGGAAACTTTGGCGACCATTTTGAATTTGTTTTGATTGATTATAAGACGTTCCATTTTCTGGATTGCATTTGCTCCCAGTAAGGTATGGAAATCCTCTTTCACAATGACAAACTTAACTGCATATTTCTGTCCAGTTTTGGGGTTTATCATTTTAACTCGACACTCTCCCAATGGCTTCACTTCTGCTCCATTCCACATGACAAGGGTCTTATTTGAATGTTCCAGTGTTTTTCCAATCACGTGTTTCACATTCAATATGTTCACGGACGCTCCACTATCGAGCTGAAAAGCAATTGGTTTTCCTTTCACCATCATTTCCGCCTTTATCACCTCTTGACTCACAGCATTCACCTTTTCCTTAATCGTTATGCTGTCTACCTGTCCATAGTCTGAACTACTACTGTCGTTTTCCTGGTCCTCATATTGGTTTTGACAGCCTGCACCTTCTTCTTTTTTTTTTTTTCGCGGCAAAGTGGTTTTTCCCATTACATTGATAACAGGTCTTGCCAAATGCAGGACATAACTTTTTTCTCGGTCCATGCCGCAGTGCACACGCCCAGCCATCTCTGTCAGTTTGTGCCGATGTCTTTCTCCTCGGTTTAAAATCAACCTTATTCACTCCTTCAGGCCTTAGGATTCTGGACTGGACCGTGGCATTTTCAGACAGCTTACAAATGCCAATACATTTTTGTAAGTCTGTCTTATTTTCAATAATTCAGCTTGTGTCTGGGGGTTGTGTATTCCCAGCACTACCTGATCTCTGAGTACTGATGAAACGCAATTGTCACAAAAATTGCACGTTTTTATTAACGTCCGAAGTGCCGTAATAAAGGATTCCACAGTCTCTGATCTTCCTTGCTTTCTAGAATGAAATACCTAACGCTCGTAGGTTTCATTCGTTTCCCCTATAGCGTATTTATCGAATGCCTGAATAATTTCGGTGGGTGTTCTTTCATCCTCAGGTGTTAGAAATTGAAATCCGTAGTAAACTTTCAATGCGTCATCTCCCAACGTGTGAAGCTAAAGTGCCGTTTGATATTGTAATGACTGTCTCGTCAAACACGTAATAATGGCGTAGTTATGCCATTTCAGTTTAAACAACTTCCAGTTCGCCGATAAATTATCTTCCATACATAAGGGCGCTGGTGGTCTTATGCCAGCCACTGGTCTGTTTGTTTCTTCCATGCTTCCTTCCAACATTTTTTTTCTCCACGTGACGTACGTACGAATTACAATCTTAAACAAGAACAATAAAGTTACTTATCTGTTTCTGCAAATAACTTTCCGCTTCTTATCCTGTTGTACATCTTACTTAGACATATCTTTATCCCACTCGCGGCTACCATGTGTAATTATCGAGGATGTCAATTGATTGAATAAGACATAACGACAGCTTCTTTAAAAATGGCGTCTTTATTTACATCTGCCAAACATGAATACACCGGTAAGGGGGCGTAACTCCAGCCGGTGAAAACTCCTGTTCAGTCCCTCATGCAACACAATGAAGAGAATAAAGACTTTTGCAAAACTGGCCAGATTCAGTTATTGATATTAAATTCCACCAGTAATATTATTTCCATGAAAAGTTCAGTATCCCAAATTTGTTAATTCATTTATTAAATTGTTCGATGAAACTACAGAATTGTTAATAAATCCCTCCTCTCCATGTTAATAATAGTTTTCTGAAATAATAACGCTATTATTTTAGCACGGCCAATAAACTGCAGAAATTATATAGAAAGCCATTCTTAACATGGAGAAGTAAGGTATTTTGTTAACTATTCTATACTTTCATCTAACAATATAATAAATAAATCAATAAAAATTAGTACAAAACTTAGCAAACCACAAAGGTAAGCAATCCAAAACAGGAAGCATTTAATATCAGGAACTAAAATCTGACCAGACATCGTTTGCTGCAGATTTTTTGTCGGGTTTCCTTCTGGTTTACCATGGATTTTTTTTATCTGAATTATTTATCTGCTTTCTAGAAATAAAAGATTCCCAAAAAGACGAGACAAATCATAAAAACATACTTTTTCTGTAAGGAAAATTTTGGAAACAATATAAAGTGCTTACCATTAAGTGTCAATGTGTGTGTGTGCATTATGTGGAATCAAGCTGCCTGGGGATACAGAGGGAAGAAAGAATCGATATGGCAGCGTCCACAACTTTTAGGACTAGCGATCTTACAAAATCTTGCTGTTAATGTGCAGATTAGGTGGGCCTTGTTACAAACTATTTTGGCTCCTTCACTAACCTGTCCGTCGTCAAATGGTTTGAAAAGGCCAAATGCATTTGCAGACTGTCCAAAATAAAAAAGCCTGCAATGGTCATCCCATTGAGGCTCACAAAAATAGGCTATACGATATACCAGCAACTCAGTGATGACGTGGACCAAGAAGAAATCAAGCAAGTGCTATATGTGGCCTTTGATCATCACCTAGAAACAGTTTACTGAATGATGGCTTAAACCAGGTGAAACGGTGGGCATCTACCTGGCTGATTTAAGAAAGCTGGCTTCTCAATTTGGTGGAGGTAACGACCACATACTAGAATGCGCCTTTTTGGTAGGTCTTCCAGACAACACCTGTTGGCTACTGCGAGCGTCTTTGAGGTTTAAGGAGCTTGGACTGAACAAATTACTAGCCAGGGCCTTAAACATTTTGAAAGCTGTGGGACAGGTCACAGCAATTATGAAAGCACCTGAATCACCAACAGAGGGCCCAAGATGCTGCATTTCTCCAGGGACTGCCAAAGCCGGAGAAATACAAGGGATACAAATAACCAAAGAGAACTGTGTCATTTCTTAAGATTAAACTCAACACAACGACATGTGTGCGTCTTTATTCTCCACTGTAAACATAAGTCCTCCCAAGAGGCTTAACTCCAAACGGTGAAAACTCTGGTTAGTTCCTCCCTCTAAGGCAGGCAACATCTGCATATATAGATGACGTGTACGTGAATGAAGGAGTTGTATCCGCAATGCGTGTAGAGGAGCATCTCTGCAACTTTGGCCTTCTCAGTAAGGAGCCGAAGAGACTACAGGATGGCGCACAGGTGCTCGGTTTGCAGGTTCGGGGAGAAGATGGCGTCCTGCATTGGAAATGGGGAAATGAAGTGCCATACATGCCCCACGATGTCGCACGAAGAAACATATTTTCTTGGTGCGGAAAATTGGTTGGACACATCTTTGTGGGCGGCTGGCTCTGTGTTGCGGTGGCGTTCATAAAGAGGAGAGCGTCTGAGGCCACCGCTGGATGGGACGATGTGGTTTACGACGCCACTCTGAACACAATGCTGGAGGAAGTCCTCACCAGAGTGCGCAAGGAGAACCCTGCACAGGGCAGATGGTGCATCAACAACCGGGACCTGAGTGTGTGGGTTGATGCGAGCTCTCGTCACGGGCGTATCAGTAGTCCATGATGGGGCCACGGTGGAAGATGCCTGCAGGTTATACCCAGAACCGGACTCCCAGCATATAAACATGGCAGAGCTTGATTCCGTCATCAAGGGGATAAACTTGGCGATCCTCAGTTTGATTGAATCAAAGAAGTCTACCACCAAAGTGGACATCCAGGATATTTTGCTAAGTTGAATGATTCTGAAGTATGAAAACAGGCATTAAAAGAGTGGTAGAGAGCTGCGTGGCTTGCCAATCCATCGACCCGGCATCCGTTCGCTGGAAAAAAGGAAAACTGGACATAAAGATCAACTGGAGCCGGCTGGCGATAAATGTTACTCAACACAATAGCGAGGATTACCTGATGCTCATTGACTGCAGCCCATCTAGGTTTGCGATATGGTGGCCACTCAGCTGACAAGATACGGCAGCAGTCATCCATCAGGTAAACAGCATCTTCCTCGAACGTGGCCCTCTGATAGAGATACTAACTGACAATGGCACCGCTTTCACCAGTGAACAATTCAGAAAGTTTGCCAATGGCTGGGGAGTATATCTGAAGTTCTGATGTGCCTACATACCGAGCAGGAATGGGATTATTGAGCGGAACCACAGGTCTGTCAAAACTATCGCCACCAGAACGGGCTGTGCTGTGTCTGAAGCAGTTTATTTATACAATGTGATCCAAAAGGATGCTGTATCACCCTCTCCAGCACCGGCTGACACATTGTACAAGTATCACGTTAGCGTGAAGAGCATAGAAACGAACCCAGTACTTGAGACGAAAGTAACTGGAGGGAAGCTGCCCAAAGGGAATGTTGTCTGGATCAAGAACCCACACGGCAAATGTACCACTCAGTATGGACTTGGACGCGTCACTGAAGTGATAAGAAAGCAAGCAGTGTGTGTCGACAGTGTGCCCCGTCACATTAAGGACTTACAGCCGACAACACAATCGCGGCTACCCGTGAACAATGGGAGTTAATCTGACTCTCAGTCAGGGACCAGTGAGACATCACTTTGGTTCACAGCAGCTCCCTCAGAAGGTGACTCTGATATCAGTAGCCTCCCAGCGGAAGCGGTATTCTTCAACCCCCAGTCTGTGGATGAGAGCTTAAGTGAAGAAGAGGCATGCATCGTTTCCCTTCAGAGAAGCACCCGACGACGGCGATCACCACTGCATTGCCATTTCTGTGATCATGAGATCAGGAGGGAGTGTGATAGACACAGAGAGGGCCTACCTCAGAAATGGTCGAGAATCTGTCTCGGTAGCAGGCTTAAACACAGACAAAACAAGAGAGGTCCAAGATGGTGGCTGTTATCTTTTAAAGCCTCCGGTCACGCGTAGATCTCTAGCAGTCTCGTGTGGTATATGCAAATTGGGTGTGCCCGAAACATTATAAATGGCGACTTGCTGAGAGGAGTGGGAGAAGCGTTTAAGACATGCGAATAGAGAACGTCGACGTGTATCTAATGTTGTGAATAACGAACTCTACTTGACTGAACTTGTGACTACCAAACCTCTGCTTGACGTTTTAGCCAAAAAGTTCTGTTGCTTTGCGTGAGACAAATCTTCTGATACAATTTGCAACAGAGGGTCCTACACTAAAAGGACTATCCTCACTCAGAAAATCGGAGCTATTAAGCATCCACTGCACAATAAGAGAAAACCAGGAGTCAATTAACTCCATCGTCGAATTAAAAAATTCATACCCAGATTGGGCCATGATAAGTTGTGACTCCTATGTAAAAAGCAGTGTGACCGTGTAGGACACTTCAAAATAATTATCAAATAGTCCTAAAGCCCAATCATCACCCAGTGATTCATGCACCCAAAAAATGTCCAATCCGTCTGAATCAGAAAAGTCTGATGAGTCGCATGACAAGGTTCACTAGATAAAAGCCTGAACGCTCCTTTCTTAGAACTTCCCTCCTATGCAACACTGTTCTGCTTGCTTCTTGACTGACTGCAATATCGTTGCCTTCAAGTTCAATGTAAACAAAAAGATTGACAAGTCGCACCAATGATGTTCACTCGACACAGGTGTTAACGCTTCTGCCCCACTCACCCAGCAACCTGCTTTTATGGTGCCTAGGTGCACTTCAAAATCACGCAGGAGACGTGATTATTCGAGAACTGTGTGAAGCCATGACCATTAAAAGACAATGGTCGTCATCTTGTAGCTTTTCGTTTTTCCTTCTCAGTCCGCAGTACAGACAGATATGAGCACGTTTTTGCTGTAAACCTTTATCTTCCCACACCATCTTAGAGATGAAAGGGAATCACAAGGCATTATTAGAAAGGTTAGTGAACCAACCGAATGAGTTAGCGCAAGAAAAATGGAAAACGTCGCCTATGTCTTGATGCAAAGAATCTCAACCAAGCGATCATGCGATGCCATTATAAGACTCCTACAATGGGGGGGGGGTAACACACAAGTCAAAGGCTCAACACTTTTACAAGTTGGATGCTAAAAATGGATATTGGTTCATAACTCTTGGTGCAGAATCGCAATTATTAAAGACTTTCCAATCACTGTTTGGGAGATTCTGTTTTCAAAGAATGCTCTTTTGTCTAGTGATGTCTGATAACGTATTTATGCAGAGAATGGACATGATACTGGAAAAAGGCATAGGTGCAATTAAACTTATTGATGATGTCATTGTTTATGGGAAGACGAAGCAGGAGCATGATCACAATGAAAATAGCACAAACTAAAGGTTTATGCTTTAACAGTGGAAAATGTGCAATTGATCAAAAACAGATAAATTATTTTGGTGCTATATATGACAAGGGTGGTATAAAACTAGATAGAAGCTGTTGTTTTTGACTTACTTATATGAATGTGAATTCCAAGTAGAAAATGATCATAGGCCATTAGAAATGATCAGCTTAAAGGATTTTATCGCAGCTCCACGTAGTCTGCAACGCATGCTGCTTTGTCTGACCTCACCTGATCTGAGAATCATCTATCACTCAGGCAAGGAGATGACCCTGGCAGACGGATTCTCCTGGTTACCAAACAAAATATAAAGAAGATATCGACCTCAATATGAGAGTGGATTTCGTTCAATTTTCCACAGAAAAATTTACACAGATAAAAAAGCTAGCAACAGAAGCTGACCCCCTACTCTGTGAATTAAAGAAACCATCCTGCATGGCTGGCCTAACACATCCAGGGAAATAAGCAAAAACCTGCAGCCATATTGGTCACATTGGGATGTGCTGGCCATCAAAAATAGTAGTTTAATGAAGAGTGGTCAGATAATTATATCCAAAATAATGCAGCCAGAAATTCTACAGAAAATCCATTATGGTTATCAGGGAATGGAAAAATGTAACCTCTTTTGGCACAGCATTCAAAGACATAGACAATGTCATACAATAATGTCATACAACAATGTCATACAACAATGTGCCTTATGTCAAGAGCACCAAAAAGCACAGTGTGCAGAACCACTGATGCCACATGAGATTCATGTGAGGTCACTGACCTTTTTTCATAGTGAAGGTCACCATTACATTCTAATGGTGGACTACTATTCCAAGTTCCCTTTCATGGGGAAATTAAAGGAGTTCTCCAGTCAGGAATTAATCAAGCTAACAACACAAATATTTGGAGAATACGGGATCCCAAAGATGGTCATCAGCGACAATGGTCCTCACTATAACTTTATCCTGTTCAAGCAATTTGCAAATGAATGGAGATTTGAAGATTATACATATATAATTTGAACATTATACATCATATGGTCTATCAGAACACTACGTATAAGCCATAAAATCTGCCATTAGAAAGACTGCCTCAAGTGGTCGCGACTTAGTATTGCTATGTTTATGGTCAACCCCTATCGACTATGTAATGCCATCACCTTGTGAATTACTATTGAATCGAAAGCTCATAGGAAACTTGCTAGTAAAGTGTCCCAAGAATTCGACCCAAAAAGAAAAGATAGCAACTCGCCTGTATCAAAGGCAATCATACCAAGTCTCAACACGACCAGCACAGCAGAGACTTACCAGCAATACAAGAATGAAACACATTCATGTATATGGCCCAGATTCCATTAAATGGTCCCCATCAGTAGTCACACAGAAGTGTATTGAACCCAGATCATACACAGTGCAGACTTCATCTGGAAAGTCACTTTGCCGAAACCACAAGTATCTGAGAGAAAGACATGTCTGCGGCAAGACTAGTCACACCTAAGAGTATCCTGTACTTCTACAAGGCCTCCATTCGCCCATACATGGAGTATTGTTGCCACATCTGGGCTGATGTATCTACCACTAGTCTCTCCCTCTTAGATAGGGTAAAAAAAGAGTTGTCAATCTAATCAGTTCCACTTTATCAACTAAGCTCCAGCCCCTGTCCCATCGCAAAAATGTTGGATCACTGTGCCTGTTTTACAAATATTTTCATCGAATGTGTCTGATGAACTCGTTGCACTTGTAGCCCCTCGACATATATAACCCCGACAAACACGCTTAGCAATAAGATCTCACCCCTTTATTGTTGATGTCCCTAAATGACAGTAAGCTTTCAATTCTAATAGTTTCTCCCCTCGAATAACTAGACTTTGTAATTCCTTCCTGCTGCCTGCTTCCCAGGCTGTACTGATATGCAGAAGGCTAAATGTAACATAAACAAAACTCTTGTAAATCTTTCCAAGACATGATCCCAAATAGTAGCCCAAGTAGCGATATGCTTTATCATGGGTGAACATGAGTAAAAAAAACTATGATGATTGGATCCAATGTCAAAGAAACAAAACCAGAATACAACAAAATAACCCTCACAAACAATTCCAACCACACCCATACTTATGAAGCTTAGTGACCACTCGTTGCAGCAATATGTTATCTGGTTGAGATGCTCTTTGGTTACATGCAGTGAACTAACTATATAATGCAGTCCAATATTTGTCCTTTCTCATGTAATCAACACGATCCTTACCTATGCTACATCGTTACATAAGTCATCTAACCATTCGACTCCTTGTCTTTGACGGTAATCGTTTTCCACGTGGATTGCTATAGTCCTTCTGCTTTCCCTATAAAGCACCTTAACACCACACACACATCAATCAATGCCATAGCGATATTTGTCTTCTACTTTTTATCCACATCAGGATATTTTGATCCTTGTATAGTAGATCACGTGTTCCTCTTTTCGTTTTCAGCACCCTTTCTGTTCTTTGGAAAAATAGTTAACGATTTTTTTTTCTGTTTGCATTTTGACAGAATTGGCTTTCATTATTTACAAAGGTTCATTTTCTGTTTCTTATAAAGTATTAAGGGAGTAGTAAAGTTGTTCTCTCAGTTGTGTTGTTAAAATTTTACATATGGTTCGTAAACAAGTTTTAGATCTATAGTTGTTGGGGTGGTTTTATTTTCTGCATATTTTTGTATCAATATGTTTCAACCTTTGGTAATCCATTCACGTACGTCAACTTGGTGGATAGTTTTCTTTCAGGTTTTGAATCCTGCTTTCATGCAATGTCTTCAAATTTTTTAACCAGATTCCGTCGTGATTTGGTGCTCTATTATGTAGCATTTTTATTAGAGTTGTCTCTAGGGTTTCCTTTCTAATAGTATCCGCTCCGTCTTCAATTTTCTGTAAATTTACTTTCATGTCTTTCAGCCATTTAGCAATGCTGTTGAGAACTTGTTGATCTTTGCATATCTTGCTCCAGTTTTGTTTCTGTTGGTTCCGTTCTTTTTCCTTTATTTACATTTTGAAACAAATTGCCTTCATTATTTTCAAAGGTCCTGTTTTGCTTGTACTGTTTCTATTTCTACCTTATTTCACTTTTCATTCCTTTGCTGCTATTTTTTTTACTTTAGTTCTTCATGTTTCTTGTTTTGTCTCTGCAAGTTATTTTTAACTTTTCCATTTCTTTTTCTGTTAGTTCTGTGCATTATCTCCTTCGCGGGAGAAAATGTTGGAAGATTTTCCCCTTCAAAATAAAAACAATTTTACATGAAAACACGTCGAGTCTTACTTCTCGAATCTTCACTCGTTTGAAGTGAAAAGTAACAATTACTATAGCTTTACCGATTTTATATCCAGCCGGTAAAGAAATGCTTTTTCTCTGGAGAAAAGGGAAATTTATTGCTTGCCAAGTTTATGTATGCAAGAAAATATGTTCAATATTTGACAGGTTGTTGCCAAATAGAAATAATAACTATACGACATTCTTTTGGCATTTAATTTTGAAATGTGTTGTGTACCTGATAGCTCCTTCATTGCAAGAGTCTTATAATGCCATGTCATGTTGTTCAAATCGTTTGCGTGTAAATATAGCCAGTTTTCCATTCTTCTTTCGAACATACACTATGCTTCTATCACTCACAAACCATACCCATATGGGGAGAGTAAGCTAACCCTAATACTGCAGCATTCAAAATATATTCGACCATGAATCTCTTATTTGTTAATTGTATCTTTGTACAATAAACTTGTTATAACTTACTTTCTATGTTGAGTCTCATTTCATCTGATTTATTTATACAGATTTTATCCCCCTACGAATAAACAGTGAAATATATTACAAGGTATCATAAAAATAAATTGAATGAATTAAAAATATTTAGACTTTATTCATAAGTAGATATTTTGAATAAAGTGTATGGAATAATTTTCTGAAAGTCTGGGTATTAATTTATATTTATGTCTCTGCCTCTCTGACTCTTACCATGCAGGGACATTTATAAAGAATAGCAATCCATATTTAAAAAAATAAATTTAAAACATTGTTTTCATCTGTTAAACAATAAATACTTATAAAATATTACTTTAAAATTCATCCAATAAAAATCATTCCTTGCGATTTTCCATTTAAAATTACTTTTCTTATTATTATCAGTTATGTATTCTCGTTTCAGCTTTTCTATGATATTCTTGCATTAACTATGCCATTGACCATTTTGTAGATATGAGATTTTTCTATTTATTAGTTTATATAAAGTTTATAAGAATGTAGGAACGAATTTGTTTTTCAGAATGATTTTATTTTTTAATAAAAGAAATTTGCTTCAATTATCAAATGTTTTTTTAAAAATCTGATCAGACATCAAATGCAAACAACATATTTCAAAAATCAAAATATTCTGAAATAATATTCATTTATTTTATTTAAAAAACTTTAAAATTTTCAATTACAAGAAAAATGGAAAATATTATGTAAATATTAACCAGGAGGAACCCTTTCATGGCACACACTAGTGAGAATTTTTATTAACAGAAATTGAAACTCAAAATGAGACGATAACCAATTTATTTAATCCAAGTGAATGATGTACTTTAAAAACTGCTGCTAAATTTTCAATTGTAGGAAAGTAAATAATATACAGTAATATATAGTAAGGTTTCATAAATAGAATCTGGAACTCAAAATGAGAGAAGAATCTTGATGATGCCATTTATTTATTTATTCCTTTCAATATTTTAATTATGGCAGACGAAGAATATCATGTTGAATTGCACTGAATTGAAATGTAAAAGACGCGAAAACAAATATCATCTTTAGTTGAACAACACTGGAAAAAAACATTTTATTACAAGATTTGAATAGACATTAATGAAAACATTAAAATTGCTGTTATTTGCTATGGTAAAGAACACTGAATGTTGAATTAACAAAATAATATACAATTCATAATACATGCATGAGAAGAGATTACATGATATTTGTTTGCTAAGTGTGCAGAATAGTTAACAATCGAAAAAAAACAGAGGAAAATTCAACATATAATTGTGAACCAGTGTAGAATAATTTTATTATTTTAATTATCTTACGACCAGTATAACTATAAAATCTGAAATTTCTGACCGCATGTGGTCCAACTCAGCCTCACTAAACAAATATTTACTGTTGTATCTTTGGCAAGGTATTTTTCTGGGTTGAACATTCCCCTTGGTGAGATAGAAGTGGAAGAATATTTTCCTCCATGTCTCTGTTTTCTGCTTTTATTTTATGTGTTTGGCTTGAACATAGTCCATAGCCCATAATAGTGTCCACTTTTCTTCTCTCTCTCAGCCTCTTGTTTTCGTTTTGTTTCCTCTTCTCAGATGGGAAGGTAGTCGCTTCCTGCTTCCTTCAGAGCTTCCTCTTCATAAGGGTGCATTCTTCTTCTGGTATATATTCTCCCACCTGGAAATAGCTTTCTTTTCACCAGAAACGTTAGATTTTCTTATTCCTGGAGTAACATCTGATTTGATGTTTTGCTCTACTTTTTAAACTTTGAACAGTGGTAGCAATACAGCAGTACCTTCTTTTGAGCAACAGTCCATGACGTGTTCCTTTTTTTGGTTGCTGCAGTTGTTGTTGGCGGTGGTGGAAGGATAATTTTCTATCAAGGCCTGATGGCTGATCCTTATTTGCCTCTGGTATTGCAATATTGTATCTTTTAGAGAAATGAAGGTTTGAACCATTGCTTACCTCTCCTGTCTGGTGCATGAACGAATTAAGAGGCCCTTTTTATCCTGGTTGCCAGTGTTTCTTTTGTTTATACTTTTATTCATTTTGTCTTTTTTTTATTTGCTCAGGGTTTATTCCCTGTTAGAAGAATCCTCATGTAAAGGTCTTTGTGCTGACAAACTCCTATACAGAAAGACTGAATACACCTAAGGGTCGTGTCTAGTAGGCATTCAATTTTTTTTTTAATTTTCTTCCTTTGAAGATTGTAACAGTGGGTATGGGTGAGTCAAACCTGCTGCCAACATTGCCCTGCTTCTTATTGAAACAAACCCAGAGCTCTTTTTAGTATCCTCGTTTTTTCCCTTAAGTGCAGCCGTCTGGATTTCTTTTGCACTTGGTTCACCAAAATATTAGTTAGGAAGGACTCCAGGTTCTTCTTCATAAGCCCTGTGGCACCTATAATAACTGGTATTATTGATATCTTTCTGAGCTTCCAGTTTCTTTTCATATCATACATGAGACTTCGGTATTTGATCTGTTTCTCCCTTTCAGCTCTGTTCAGACCTCCATCATTAGGGATTCTCACTTCAATCTAGGTTGCCACTCTCTCTGACTTATTCCATATATGTCAGGTTTCACAGCAGCATTTTCAAAGTAGGTGGCTTTAAGGATTACATGGTCGTAATGTATGATATATGTCATTTCCAACTGTTCTTTCAGGTTGATGTTCCCAGGATTTGCTGCTACATTGGATGTTTAATTTTTTACAGATGGTCCAGTGGATGTACTTACATACTCCATCATGTCTCGTTGTGTATTAGCAATCCTCTAAAAGAATCTTGCAACTTGATACAAGATGGCTAACAGTTTCCAATTCCGTGTTGCAGAATCTCCATTTGTTGTCATTAGTAAGACCTGCCATCTTCCTAAATGCATTGGTCATCAATCCCTGGTCTTGAGCAGCCATTATAACCCTTTCCTGATAGTGGTGGAGGGATCCCCTGTTGAACCAGCCCAAGGAACTTTCTTTGTCTATGTATTCTTGAGAGAGTTCCCCCAGAAAATACTTTGCACGCTGATGTTGGTCCCACTCTTTCAGGTTCCTCTATTGGAAGGTCTCAGTATATTTCTCCCAACTTTTTCTTGTTATTTCTGTGGCAGGCTTGTTTAGTGTTTCATCCTCATCTGTGAGACAGCCCTGACCAAAATGCTTGGCCAACTCTCTCCACTATATGTTTGTATATGTGGCACAAAATCATTTTTCTTTGCAGAAGAAAAGCCACATACCTAGCAAGAATATTGTTTACCTCAACTATGTGTTTGCATATGTTGCAGCATGCTTTGTTTTGTTGTAAAAGAAGAGCAACACACACCACAAGAATATGGTTTCTCTCCAGTATGTGTTCGCATATGTTGCAACATATGTTGTTTCTTTGTAAATGAGGAGCTACATACTTCACAAGAATATGGTTTCTCTCCAGTATGTCTTCGAATATGTATCACTAAATCATGTTTCCTTGCGGAAGAAAAGCCACATACTTCACAAGTATATGGTTTCTCTCCAGTATGTATTCGCATATGTTGCAGGATGCCTTGTTTTGTTATAAAAGAAGAGCCACATACCTCACAAGAATATGGTTTCTCTCCAGTATGTGTTCGCATATGATTCAACATATGTTGTTTCTTTGTAAATGAGGAGCTACATACTTCACAAGAATATGGTTTCTCTCCAGTGTGTCTTCGAATATGTATCACTAAATCATGTTTCCTTGCAGAAGAAAAGCCACATACTTCACAAGTATATGGTTTCTCTCCAGTATGTGTTCGCATATGTTGCAACATGCCTTGTTTTGTAATAAAAGAAGAGCAACATTCTTCACAAGAATATGGTTTCTCTCCAGTATGTATTCGCATATGATTTAACATATGTTGTTTCTTTGTAAAAGAAGAGCTACATACTTCACAAGAATATGGTTTCTCTCCAGTGTGTCGTCGCATATGTATCATTAAATCATGTTTCCTTGCAGAAAAAAAGCCACATACTGCACAAGCATATGGCTTCTCTCCAGTATGTGTTCGCATATGTTTCACCATGCTTTGTTTTGTGGTAAAAGAAAAGCTACATACTTCACAAGAATATGGTTTCTCTCCAGAATGTGTTCGCATATGTGTCACCAAATTAGATTTTGTTTCAGAAGCAAAGTCACATACCTCACAAGAATATGGTTTATCTCCAGGATGTATTTGCATATGTTGCAGCATGCCTTTCCATGTATTTACACTTATGTATTCATTGAATGGGAGTCATGAGTGATACGCTACTCATATTTTATTCGTAAATCGGAAATTTTACTTGCTTTTAACAGTAATATAATATATTTTGCTTTTAACAGTAATATAATATATTTTGCTTTTAACAGTAATATAATATATTAAAGTATTAGTGGTGTGCCAGTGTTGGTGACATCTAACTTGTACATGTTTTAATTTGAAATAAAATAGATCTGATCTTCTATCTATGCAGATAATTGGAAACAGAACATCATACTCAATTAATTCTTATGAATCTGATATAGATGATAATCAAACAATGAATTTCTATCCATGCAGATCGTTGGAAACACCAATTTTATATTCAATTAATTTTCATAAATCTAATATAGATGATAATCAAACAACGATGAATAGAGATTCTCAAAATTATGAAAGTATCAGGAACAAAATTAAAATTATAATTTTAATCAAAGTTAAATTCAATCTAGTATTGTTGGTGACTGAAATTCCGTTTTATTAATGAATCATAAGTCAATCAATCATATTCACATGTGCAGGACTAGTCATATTAACTTAAATGTGTATATGTTATATGCACTCATGTAAGTCTTATGGAGTTGCAAAGCATACTCCAGTTTTGTTTCTATTAAGTCTAAGAAAAGAAGAAGTACGTTCACGGTTTATAGGTATTTGTTTTCAAATATATTATAAGAAAATGCCATTTGATGAAAAAAACGTATAGTTTCAAAATATTCTTCAATGAAGGCTTTTACCAATTTGCATTTGTTTTCTTGATTGTTGCACATTCTGCAAAATTCAAAATAGATTAAAAAAATGAATTTCATAAAATAATGTTGTGAACAAAATATTTTGACGTTAATACAGGTTTTGGAATTAAAAATAGGCTTAAGCACAATGAGCTAGAGGCAAAAATTGAGGTTATGATCGTCAACTTTATTAAAAAGTCCTCCAATTCATTATCACTTAATTAAAAACTGTGAGAATAATTTTTCAATACTTATACATAAAGAAAATGAATGGATTCTTTTTGTTTAGATAATATTAACTAAATTTTGCCAAAACTTTTATTAATAACATCCAAAATGTAATGTTTTTAAATGTAATTTACAAATCTTATTTAGTTTACAAAAGAAATAAATTCTTACACTTCCACAAATTTATTGATATGTACAGAAAACAAGAAATGTGATATCTTGTTTTATTATTTATTTATACAGAAAAATTTTTACTATTTAAAAGAAATTGAAAAAGTATACCTTAATTTCAATATTTCTGACGATTATAAAAAGTTCATTAGTTGAAGTACATTCTGTAATAAAAATGGACATGTTTATTTAATTAGAATATCTTTGAATGGGAACAATTTAGATTTTATGTTTCTCTAAGACATCCCTACTTGGTATTAGTTTTAAATTAAGTAATACTCTGAAATTGTTGATGACGTCTGTTTAACAATGTTTTCCTTATAATATAAAATAAAACTTTTGTAAAAAATTGTTCAAATCTTTTAACTATTTTTCCAGTATGAACTGCCTGTCTTATTTATGTCTGTTTTATTTATTAACTGAAAATATTCCTTGGATGACAGTGGTTGGTGAGTGCGATGCAAATCGTGTTGACTTATTGCAGTCAGTACTATCCATATTTCTTCAAAATATTTGTTAGTAGAAATTATTCCATTTTTTAGAACTTATACATTTTGTAGCCCAAAATCTCAGAAAAAATCAAACATAAATTAATCCGACTTTTACATAAATACTTTAGTAAAAGTGTTTTGCTTACAAAAAATAAGCATTTTCAGGAAGATTTCAAAATAATTGGTTCATTATATGTTGTGATTGCTAGTTTTTTTGTTTCTCATGTTCAACCCAGACAAGGCATATTGCAACTTGAACGTAAAAGGCAACTATGTGGACCATGTTTACAGGGTCTATGTAATGAGATGAGTCTGATGTTAGTTTACAGGACATTTAAACTCCTGCATGTCCTTTCAGTGTCTAGAGACTTCTAGAGGTAAGAGGTGGTATTTTGTTGCTAAATAGGCTTGTTATTAGTCATGGCTATCAGTGATTAAGAAGTCTTCTGGTAATTGTTAGTCAGTAGTATTAAATGTTAGTGTTAGGATTACAGACTTATTTCACTACATATCGTTTTCTTAGTATTGTCATTGTCTTATATCTGTGTAATCAGTTTTTCATTCATATCTCTTAGAAGCATAATATCATTAGCAAATACACCCATCTCACACAATTTTATCAGACAGGTTGTTTATATCAGGAAGAGTAAAAGTTGAAGCATGGACCGAGGAGACAATCCCACCTTAATATTATGCTGTTTTAATGTATATTTATCAAGAGAATCTGTATTTTTCTCTTGCCTATGAAGGATATAATTCTATTTAGCATTCGTCCATTAATACCTCATGATTTAAATTTTATTAGGAATACTTCATGCCAAATTTGCTCAAATGCTTTGGACATATCAAAGGCTACATCCCTACTTTCTTCTGCCTTGTCCACTGTATTGTATATATGGTCAGATTCGACCATTAAAATATCTGCTCAGAATAAATCTATTGGTACAGCTTATCTTTATCTTCTGAGAGGCAAATCGAGAATGTGACAGTGTAAGGGAATGAGCCATAGAGAAACTATGAGCGCAGCATCCTGCTGTGTCTGTGTATCTCAAAGAACCAAGAATAGTATTGTTGTCGAAATCAAAAACACCAAACACATGTAGGCATTACTATCTGGACCACATCTAAGCTTCTAAGAGAGAAGAATTGGTTATCTTAGAAGAGTTCTGCATCTATATTTTCAGAGACATGGTCAATGATGGTAGAGTGCTGAGTTATGGGACAATGTTAGAGATTCTTGTTTAGGGTGTCATTTAATTTTTGCTTAGCATGGCATCATATGATAGTTTAGGTTTGGGTAGAATTGGTTGGGAAAAGAGGTTCTTTTTGATGCAAAATATGGACACACAAGTAGACTATAAGCCTAGTCTTGTCTACTAAAGGGTTAGGGATCCTGCAGTGTCACTCTGAAATGCCAGCCAAACAACCTGTCAAACCTGTACCTTTAAACTAGCAATAAAGAATAATGCAGCCCAGTAGAGCAAGCATTAGTGGCATGCACTCACCTCCAATTTGCTCAGGATCATTTTGGGTCATTCTGACTGAGTTTTTTGAGTTTGAATCAACGTTGGTGTTTGGTTTCGAATCGACAAAGTTGTACATGTTGTGGTACATGGATGCAATCATTTGGGACTGTGCCGAGGCATGTGGACCAAATTGTTTGAGACTGTGTTGAGTTATGTATATGACATCATTTTGACATTCGGTTTTTGTTCATCATCAATTTGTGATAACCAGAGTAGAAACTCTGAGAGTAACTGCCAAGGTTGCACTGGAAACATAACATGTGGTGTTGAGTTATTTTGATGGAGTTGTTTGGGATCGTATCCTAACATTTTGACAAGTTGTTAGGGATTGTATTGTATCATTTCAATGAAGTTGTTTGGGATTGTGTTGGGTCGTTTCAACAGAGTTTTTTTCCACAGCATTGTTTATTAAAATTTTTTTCTATAAACACTTAAATTTATTTTTGTGTGTAATATTTAAAGTCATGTGGGCAGCTGTGTATTTAAACTGAATCTCTATGGTCTCCAAACTGTTTTTTTCCTCAGTTTTTACATATTTTGGGGCCGTTAGCATTTAGGCTACTGTATGTTGATAACTACGCCATGAATTTGTTTTCAATATCCAAATTCTTTTCATTACATGCTATTTTTGCTGTCAATTGTTTTTTCAAAGCATCCTCTATTAAAACTATAAACAGTAAAATTTCTCCATTCATTGTTGTGTTTGATGGTTTAAGTAGTGTGGGTGGGATAGGAGTGTATTTTATCTGAATCGTTATGGTCTCCAAATTGTTCTCTTTTATTATCATTGAATTAAGAATAATTTATTAAATATTTTTATATAAACATAATATAATTGTAACAAAAAAACAAATATATTTCATGTGATTTTTAATGATAACAATTCCCGTTAAAATTTAAAATGTAATATTATAATATTTTCTTTGTATGACAGTCAAAAATCAATTGAAGAATTTCTTTATAATCTTGAAAATAAAAAGAATGAAAAAATTGAAATACAGGATTACTAAGAAAAAATATTTTTAAAAATTGGAAAAAATTCTACTAACTTTTAATTTGAAGAAGTATGGATGGGCATCATTGTAAAAAAAAAAAAAAAGAAAGAAAATGACATGATTTACGTTCCTCTTCCATATTCTACTAAATTATTAATAAATATTTGTTTTAATTAATTTTTTAATAAATAAATTGTAAGCATAATCAGTGATTTTACATTGATCTTTTTACACTTTATTATTTATAAAAGGATTCATTTAATTTATTGTGATGGCAAAGTTAACAAAAACATCACATAAAAAAGTCAATAAATATTCTAATTAAATAAACACTTTCTTTTTATTACAGAAAAAATAGGATTACCTAAATTAATATATTTTATAATAAAAAAATTAAGGTACATAACGAAATTTATTGCAGGACAGTTTCTGTTAGTAAACTCACTTTTGGAAGATAATTAAGCTTCTTTTTTTTTTTTTCGTAAAACAAAGTGTTTTTTTTTTTTTATTCTAGATTTTAAGAGTCCAAAAACTATCTTCAAAAAGTTCAGAAAACTAATATTTTCAATTAATTTATTTAACTTTTCAAATTTAGCTGATGTTTTTAATTTTCTTAGTCACCGTAAAAACATTTTTTGGTAAATGTATACTTTAGCTACATAAATTATTTGGCCGACAATATTTTGGCCTTTTGTATGCTTTAATGGAACCATGTTTTTGGCCGCCATATTTTTTGTAATGAAAGAGCATAAAAAGGCCAAATTTGGCCATAAAAGGGCAATCTGTCAAACCTTAGAAAAGCCAAATTTTAAAGGCAATATGGCGGCCTCGAATGTCGTACATTTAGTCTAATAAAAAAATGATGGAAAAATAAAATTTACATTTTGGGTTTGTTTTACTATACACATATATTCAAAAAGTTGTAAAAAATAAATATATAACAAATAAATGTTATCAAAGGCAAGATAAGTAACTTTTCCACCTAACTGGACAAGTGTTTAGTTTTTATTTAATGTAAAATGTTTACTCAGTTCGAAAAGCATCCAGTGTTTATCAATATATTTGAAAAAGAGAAATGGCTGTGAGGTCTCTGTTTAATACGTTAAGTTTAGGAAAATTAGTTCAAACTAAAAAAATTATACAAAATACTGTTGTAAACTTACTCAATATATGTCAGCCTATGTAACATAATCAAAAAGTAATCGAAAACTTATAAATAATCTGACAAGCCAGGTTTCAAAATTATAGATGCATTAAATTAGGCCGTTAAAGAAGTTATTTTACGGTTTCAATATCGAAATTCATTTTAGGGAATTTGAAAAAAAAATAAAATAAAAGGAAACTTAGAAAATACCAGATTGAAAAGGTTTCAATAAAATTACAATTTTTCGTTTATATCCAAGCATGGAATGTTGACTCATTTCTGTATTAAAAACAAAGGGAAATAGAATACTTTGGACTCGCCCATGCATTAAAAAAGAACCTAAAAAAAAAAAAAAAAAAAAAAAAACAATTACATTTAATTAATACTTACTTTTGTTTTGCAATCTGTATCAACAAAGAAACGATTCTAAGATTTGTTAACGAGATGAGTTTGATGCGTGGGATTTACGATGGTGAACGGAAAAGCTAGTTCGCAGAAAATAAAAATAATTAATTTCATTTGTAATATTGTAACTTTTAAGTTAGCTTTTTATTTTTTGTTAATCCGTATTGTCATAAATTAAAACAAATAGTGTGTTAAATAAAAACACATATATTGGTAAATTTTTACGACGTGTCCCAGCGTCGTTTAACCTAAAAAAAAAAAAAAAAAAAATGAAAATCTTCTTCTTCTTCTTCTTCTTCTTCTTCTTCTTCTTATTATTATTATTATTATTATTATTATTATTATTATTATTATTATTATTATTATTATTATTATTATTGTTGTTGTTGTTGTTGTCGTTGTTGATGTAGTAGTAGTAGTAATAATAATAATAATAATAATAATAATAATAATAATAATAAAAAGAAAAAAGATTAACTCCGCATTATCTTTTAGCTTAATAATTTTTTCACAATAAAAATAATGACCTATTTTTTAAATTGTAAACAAACATCAAATCACTTTTAATATGAGTGGATATAAAAAAAAAAAAAACGAAAAGCGTAAAAATATTGTGAAAGATTTATTAAATATACTTTTAAATGATAAAAAATCCCATATTTGTTCTTTGAAAAAAAAAAATAAAATCACTTTTAATATGAGTGATAAACAAAAATGAAAAAAAAAAATATTGTTGAACATTTATTAAATATTTTTTAGTATTACTAAAGAATCATAACTCTCATAAATGGTCCTGAGGTAATCTCGTCAGCATCAGACAAAGACAAACACTTTGCTAAGAACTTGTAGTGAACCACTACTATAATGCTGCTTACGGTATGCTTCCCTTATTTCTCTCTTTCTCCCTACTCTTCTACTTTTCCCTTCCTTTCTTCTCCCAACGTCACCAGAGGTTTCAGCCAATCAGAATAGAGGACTGTGTTGGAGGGAGATACAAAGAAGAAATCTTGGTGCAAGTCCATAAATGGTCCACAAGTAATCTTTTTTACTATAAAAATCTGAAAAAAATCTTTATAATGTACGTACTTGTCACTGCATGAAAATGTCATATTCCAAAAAATCACGTAAATCGTAAAAAGTAGTTTTTTCTTTTTTTTATTTAAGAAAATCAAATATTATCGGACGTTTTGTTGAAGATTTAGCCAGACGCCATCTTGCTTGAGAGATAACGCCACTAACGACCCCTGGCGGAAATATGGGTCAATAAGGGTAGTACATGCAGGCCATCGAATATTTTATCAATGAAGTACTTTTTTTTTTTTTTTAAGAAAATCAAATTTTACGATTTTTAGGGATAATAAATAAATAAATTGACTTCTTTTTATAAAAAGAATATGGAAAACATTAGTTTTTTTTTGTTGTTCGTCTGAAAACAGACTTTAATGAGCGAAGTATTTTTTTTTTTAAGAAAAAACAAATTTTACGATTTTTAGGGATAATAAATGAATAAATAAATAGACTTCTTTTAATAAAGAGAGTGTGGAGGGCTGACCATCGACTATTTTTAGTTTTTTTTTTTCTAAAAAAGTAAATAAATAAACAACTCACTTCCCCGTTAAATTGTTTTATTAACATTATATTTTTTTTACGCAAACTTTTCAATAAATGGTTTTCCAATTATATTTTAAAAATTTTTATACAATAAATGTTTTGGTTTTGTTTTGGTTGTTGAAATGGTGCTCGCCAAGTTTAAACCATTATGAATATTTCATTTAATTTTCTGTTTTTAATAATAAAAAAAAAAAACGTGTTCCATGAAAAACTTTCCCGTTCTCATTAATGTACCATCCTCTTTGTACCCTATATCTTGTAAACCTTCTATATGGACATAGGCCGGCTGGAAAGGTTTCACTAGACTGTCTGGTGGTAATATGGTCGTTTTTCCGGGCTCGACTCTCAAACGCCTGAAATACTGACGTATTTTCTATTAACGGAATCAAGTTGTCGGATAGTCGACCCAACTCCGTTAACGGCATTTCAGTGTCTGCTGCTATTACTGGAGCGATTTGCTCATCAATCCTAAAGTCTTGTCGCACTTAATTATGACCGATGTTTTCTTTTCCACAACCGTTCTTTTTCAGCACTCTTGTTCTCTTGCTAATGTTCGAGAGGCCCCAAAAATGGTGACCCTTTTTCAAAAGTCGTTAAAATTTATGGTAACCGGCATAATTTGGTGAATGCCCGATGTGCGTATATACACGCAATCTTCAAAGAACAAGAAAAAACAAAAAAACAAAAAACGATGAGAACGTGACAGAGTAAAAAAAGAAAAGAAAAAGCCTTTCTAAAACTACAGTAAAACCTTATAAAAAAGTATATATAAATCCGCTTTCCAAGAAATGCCGATAAAATATATATTATTGCCATTTTTGTGGAACGGTTTACACTAAATAAGGTAAAAAAACAAAAACAAACAAACAAAAAACAAACAAGAAAAAAAAAGAAAAACAAAACTTTTTTACGTGATTCTCACCAGATAAATGACTAAAATAAAATCTGGTCTAAAAACTATTCTGTAACAACAAAAAAAAGTGACTTTAAGAATCAATACAGAATCCCAAATTTAATTCTGAAGAATTCACACACCCGCACACAAAAAAAGGAACCTACCAGACGCACGTGTGTGAAGCCAATTTTGGAACATGTGTGCATCGACAAACTCAGTTTTTTTTTCTGTAAAGAACATTGATTATATATTCACATACACACACATATATATCTTTATATATATATATATATATATATATATATATATATATATATATATATATATATATATATATATATATATATATATATATATATAAATTAATCGACGCTATTTCTCCAAATTCCTGCTGAAATTAACCTCTGGTGAGTACTCGCTTTTCTCTCTTCTTATTAACCCTAAAAAAATATTTTAAAAAATAATAATAATAGAAACTAATAATAATCATAGGAATAATAATAATTAATAATAATAATAATTAATAATAATAATTAATAGTAGTAATAATTGTAATAATAATAATTAATAATAATAATTAGTAATAATAATAATGGACGCACAACAGGTTAGCATAAACCCCCACAATTTATGGAGACGAGTGTTGAGGGATGGTTTTCGATAACAGAAGCTCAATTCCATCTCAGACACATACGAGCGATGATACTAAGTTCTCTACAGTTATCAGCACATTGCCGCCTGACGTGGTAACAAATATACCTCCAGCAATTCTGCAGTCACTAAACTATGCAAAGTTAAAGGAGTCTGTGTTATCTGCATATGAAAAGACCAGACCTGAACTCCTAGAGAAGTTGATGAGGACCACTGCGTTAGCTGATCGTCCGTCATTATACCTCCAGATGGTAACAGTACCACATAGAATAGGGGCTAACGATGAGATAGTGCACCATAAATTCATACACGCACTTCCGAAGCAAATCGCTCCAGTAATAGCAGCACACACTGAAATGTCGTTAATGGAGTTGGGTCGACTATCCGACAACTTGATGCCGTTAATAGAAAATACGTTAGTATTTCAGGCCGTTGAGAGTCAAGCTCGGAAAAACGACCATATTACCACCAGACAGTCTAGTGAAACCATTCCAGCCGGCCTATGTCCATATAGAAGGAATGTAGAGCCCGTATATATTTCGCGGAGGAGGCTTGTACATGTAAGCCGTGGTGTAAGTGGCCAAAAAAAAGAGTAGCTTACAGACTCTGTCTAACTCGCCCCCCTTCCTCTCCCACCCCTAGTGATTCGGAAAACTAGAAAGGCGGACTGCGTTTACTCCAGTAGTGCTGCCGTTATTAGAAGTTTCTGCTAAAATAGGAGCGTCTAAAGTCAATTTTATCATAGATACAGGAACCAGTGTTTCCATTTTACCACATTCCGTAGTAAATGGAATTACGCTGGAGCCAACTCCTGTTCATATCTCTACCGCTAACGGTGAAAGCATAAAATGTTATGGTCAGACAAACCTCGAAGTTAAGATACCCTGTTTGAGAAGATCTTTTCAATGGAGTTTTGTGATCGCAGATGTCACTAACCCTTTGTTAGGATTTGACTTCTTAAACAAATTTAACATTATAGTGGATTGTAAAAATAGATCCATCCGTGATAATGTAACAGAGCGTGAAATTACAGTCAATGCAGTAACGGGAACCGATGCTGTAATGATTAACAAAATAGACCTAGCAGATTATGTTAGAGAAGTAATAGGTAAATATAATAATGTACTTTCACCACATAGCGACACAAACAAAGACTATGGTGAAGTGTATCACCGGATTCATAGAGGCAGCCACGTACCAGTCTTTGCTAAAACCAGACAACTTTCCGGTCCTAAGTTAGACGCAGCACAGGCAGAATTTAAAAAGTTACTAAATACCGGAGTTATCCAGCCTTCCAGTAGCGAGTGGGCAACTCCTTTGCACTTGGTGAAGAAGCCGGATGGGTCATATCGAGCGTGCGGTGATTTCCGTGCATTAAATAGCATTACCAAAACAGATCGCTACCCGGTACAAAATATAAATTCCTTCTGCACACAGTTCGCTAATAAACAATATTTTTCCAAAATAGATTTAGCTGCAGCATATCATCAGATTAAGGTACACCCTGAAGATGTGCCTAAGACAGCAGTAGTGACACCTTTTGGTTTGTTTGAGTTTAATTATATGCCATTTGGTTTAAAGAATGCTGCAGCTACATTTCAGCGTTTTATGGATAAAATATTTTAAAAATTAAATTGCATATTTATATATTTAGATGTAAAACCAACACAAAGTCAAGTATCTGCAGAATGTCTTCTTGGTTCCTCCTCTTCTCTTTTCTCTCTCCCAACAATCGAACACAGCATATAATAACAAAACTCTAAAGCACGTCTGACAGCACTGACTTCTGCCAACAGTCTGCCCCCCTCTTAACAACACAGGCTTTTTATATCGCAAAATCGTTCACCTCTATTTGCATATTCTTGTAACTCACGTGATCACTACTCTATAAATAAGAGTCTTGACCGTTTCTTTTCTTTCTTTTTATTTATTTTCGGTGACCGACCCGCACGTGGTCTATCCAGGTAAGTCACGCATTTCTCCACAAGACGATATACTAGTTATTAGCGAAACTTAGCAACAGCACAAGGAAGATTTAGATAGATTATTTAGGATCCTTAGTGATAACAATTTAAAGATTTCCTTAGATAAGTGTGTATTCAGAGTACTAGAGTTAGATTTCTTAGGTTTTCACATAAGCAAAGAAAGCTTGTTGCCTACTCTAAAGAAAATCAAAGAGTTTGAAAATTTCCGATACCTAAGGACTCAAAAAGCTTACGTAGATTTTGGGGGATGACAGGTTTTTACCGCAAATTAGTCCTTAATTATGCATCCATAATTTTACCACTATCCGAATGGATGAGGTTGGATCCTGAAGCAAAGACCGAGCTTAATGAGGAAGAAACTAACACCTTCAAAACAATAATAAGCAAATTATAGGAAATTACAACGTTAGCTCATCCACAGTCTTCAGCTACAGAATACCACTTAGTTACAGATACTTGTCAATACGCTGCTGGTGCTGCATTACACCAGTTGATAGATAAGAAACCAGTACCTATAGGTTTCTTTTCCAAGAAATTTTCTCAAACCCAAGCCAAGTATTCCACGTTTGACAGAGAGCTACTAGCAGCTTATTTTTCAGTGATACATTTCCGCCACCTCATAGAAGGTCGTCCCGTGACATTATTCACTGACCATAAGCCATTATGCGGAGCCTTTTATAGTCAGACCCCAGCAAAGTCAGATTGACAACAGCGACATTTATCAGTGCTTGCCGAATATATTGCTAGCGTGGAGTACATTAAAGGAGCAAAGAATATACTTGCAGACTGTATGTCTTGGCCTGCATTAGCTGTGCAGATAGATACATGCGACTTGGCTGAAATAGCCCAGGCACAAAAAGGTGATGACAAAAAAAGTCATACACTAATTTGAAAGAATACTGTGTGTCAAGCGAAGTCGGCTCAGTCCTATGCGATACTTCAACTAAGTACCCCAGACCATTTATCCCAAAAGAGCTTCGTCAAGCTATTTTCAACAGTTTACATAGCTTGGCGCATCCTGGTACGAGAGCATCTATAAAACTGGTCATGTCCAGATACTTTTGACCGAGTTTAGTAAAACCAACACAAAGTCAAGTATCTGCAGAATGTCTTCTTGGTTCCTCCTCTTCTCTTTTCTCTCTCCCAACAATCGAACACAGCATATAATAACAAAACTCTAAAGCACGTCTGACAGCACTGACTTCTGCCAACAGTCTGCCCCCCCTCTTAACAACACAGGCTTTTTATATCGCAAAATCGTTCACCTCTATTTGCATATTCTTCTAACTCACGTGATCACTACTCTATAAATAAGAGTCTTGACCATTTCTTTTCTTTCTTTTTATTTATTTTTGGTGACCGACCCGCACGTGGTCTATCCAGGTAAGTCACGCATTTCTCCACACTCCCCCCTGATCTCATGATCACAAACAGGACATGCGGGCAATCGTCGTTAGCGGGTACTCCTTCGAAGAAGCACTTCCTCATTGCTGTTTTCTTCATTACCACCATCATTACTACCAGTCTGTTCCATTATCCCGTCTCGTGGTTCCATAGGCGGTGTCTCACAATCAGGGCAGGGGGGCAGTATCCGTCTTTGTCGGGTACTTCTCCGAAGAATCGGAGGCGTCATCTCCTCGGTATGCTCCATCATCCCTTCTCGCTGGGTTTCGCAATCACGGGGGGTGGGCAGTATTCGTCTCTGTCGAGTATTTCGATGAGGCATTACTTCCTTGTGTCCATCGCTCTCCTCACTATTGTCATCAGTATGTCCCATCATTCCCTCATCTGGTTCTGTTGGTGGTGTTTCTATGCTCACCTGAAGGGGCAGTAAGTGATCAGGATCATCTCTGAACGGTGTGTGATCCTCCTCATCGTCCTCAGAATCAGAAGAGGTATAACAAGGGCGGATATCTTTTACGTGACGTGGTATGCCACCAATCAACATGGTCTGAGGACTTATGATTTCATCTATTTTTCCCCGGAAAAATTTCGTAGTGCACCCAGCATTTGGGGGTTTTATCCAAACAAGGTCTCCCACCTGATATGGTGTATTGACAACACTCACCACTGATGGTATGGCATCAACTCCTTTCACACGCTGTTCATATTGGTAAATCCCATTGGCTGGTGCAGTTGCTGGTGTTGCATTGTCCTTGGGTGTTATATTATACCAGTACACAGCTTCTGGAATAGAGCACTGCGTCCTGGCTGCAATTCTTTTGATGGTGCGGTGACACCGTTCTGCTATACCATTACCCTCGGGATAATATGCACACCGATAATGCATTTTAATCCCCCATTCGTGCACGAATTTCTGAAATTCTTGACATCGAAATGTGGCGGCATTATCAGTCAGAATTTCAATCGGGGCACCACGTTCAAAAAAGACGGCTCTCAACTGTTGTATAATGCTGGCTGCATCCTGTCGTGTCAACAGGCGCCATATTGTGAAACGCGTCGGGCCACAATCCGTCATGGTCAAAAAATGTTTGCCCCCATAATGTGTTATGTCCATCCCTACTCGCTGCCAGTTGCCCTTCACCTCGAGCTTCCCTTTTTGCCATTGGGATGGTGCCGGATCAATTCTCTGACACTCTTCACACGAACGTATGGCTGCTTTCACTGATGCTTTTGTAGTTGCAGGGCATACTCTTCGGACAAAATATGCAGTCCTCTGAATTCCAGGATGTCCAATCTGCTGGTGTATCATACGGATCTGGTCAGGTGTTAATTGATCCGTTACAGTCGCGCATGTTTGTTGTTGAAGATCGGATCCCTGCCTCATTGCATCGATCCACCTCTTTGGTACTCGAGTCAAGCTATCAGCCAAATTCTGCATCGACGAGACTAACGTAATGTCTACCTGCAAGCTGTATTCGTCAACTAGACGCTTAATTATTGCTTGTCTCCTTCGTACTAGCATTTCACTTGCAGCTCTAGTCTTAACTCGAGCCTTTCCAGTCAAGGTGTCGGTTAACCAATGGTAAACACACAATGAGTCAGTGTGGAGATGCACAGTTTACAGATTTTCTCTGCCTTTTCAATCCATTCAACGACAGCCGGTCCAGTGGTAGATCCGTCGAACTCGGGTATTAAGCGAATGTCGAATCTGTCCATTGTTAGTAACCGCACACCAAGCGCCGAAATAGCTTAAAACCAACACAAAGTCAAGTATCTGCAGAATGTCTTCTTGGTTCCTCCTCTTCTCTTTTCTCTCTCCCAACAATCGAACACAGCATATAATAACAAAACTCTAAAGCACGTCTGACAGCACTGACTTCTGCCAACAGTCTGCCCCCCCCTCTTAACAACACAGGCTTTTTATATCGCAAAATCGTTCACCTCTATTTGCATATTCTTCTAACTCACGTGATCACTACTCTATAAATAAGAGTCTTGACCATTTCTTTTCTTTCTTTTTATTTATTTTTGGTGACCGACCCGCACGTGGTCTATCCAGGTAAGTCACGCATTTCTCCACAACATTAAACAATTCGCTGCAGAATATGTAGTGTGTCAACAATCAAAAGTTAACAGACACACAAAGTCTGCAGTCCAAGAATTTGAGTTACCATCTGCACGTTTCCAAACGGTACATATCGATATCGGTGGACCCCTGCCCTTAACACGCAATGAGTCCGAACCTTACCTGAGCCCTTACAAATATTTGCTTACTTGCATCGATCGTGCAACTCGTTGGATTGAAGTACAGCCTATGACTGAGATAACTGCACAGTTGGTAGCAGAAGCGTTTATCAATGCATGGATATCTCGATTTGGAGTCCCACTGCATGTTGTAACTGACAGAGGTAGTCAGTTTGAGAGCGAATTGTTCCAGGAATTAGCCAAGATATTAGGTTTTTCCGATTGAGGACAACTACGTATCATCTTCAAAGTAATGGGATGATCGAAAGAGCAAACCGTACCCTTAAAGCGGCAATAATAGCTCGAAAAAATCATGGATGAAAGTGATACCGGTGATTCTGCTGGGTATACGTAGCACCCCTAATGAATTAGGCGTTTCCCTTTTTACATCTGTTACTGGAGCTTCGATATTGATTCCTCAGCAGTTGATACACAAACAGAGAGTAGGGGAAACTCCAGTTAATAACCAGTACATACGTAATTTGTGCGAATGGATGTCCTAAATTGATGTACTCAACAACGGAAGAGGATATGTCCATGACAGTCCCAAAACGTTTATACCAAAAGGTTTATCTTCCTGTGAAAAAGTATGGCTCAGAGTTGATGGAGTTAGGAAACCATTAGAAGCACCGTACTCAGGTCCTTATAAAGTTTTGACTTGATCAGATAAGCATTATCAGATCGATATGAACAACGGTACTCATACACACGTATCAATAGATAGATTAAAGCCGTACATAGAACCAACTAGTACTAATAAAATTAGACCGGCTTAGAAGGCACAGACAAATGACGGTACTACTAATGATAAACTTATTAAGACAGATGATACCGACAAAGTTGAAGATAAAATTGCTGACACATATAAGTCTAGATCTGGTAGGAAAGTAACATGGAAAAAGAAAAATGAGTACTTTTATTTTTAAACAAATTTAGGCAATACACATATTTAATAATTCTGTGGAGGGTACTTAACTCTGTTATTTGGAGGGGGGACTCGTGTAGTGAACTACTACTATGATGCTGCTACGGTATGCTTCCCTTATTTCTCTCTTTCTCCCTACTCTTCTACTTTTCCCTTCCTTTTTTCTCTCAACGTCACCAGAGGTTTCAGCCAATCGGAATAGAGAACTGACCTGGCGGGAGATACAAAGAAGAAATCTCTCTCAGACATGCGTAAACGATAGAAGCATCAACACGTGACGAACCAGTTTCCCTGTGTAAAGACTTTTATCAAAGAAAATGTATCATCCTCTTTGTAACCCTATATCTTGGAAACCTTTATAAAACATCATCAATCCTAAAGTCTCGTCACACTTAATTATAACAGATGTTTTCTTTTCCACAACCATTCTTTTTCAGCACTCTTGTTCTCTCGCTAATGTCGAAGGTACCCCAAAAAGGGGACCAACCGAAATGGTGACCCTTTTAACATTGTTAAAATTTTGCGGCTAATTCTAACCTTTGCGTCCAAGACTGCCAACCTCCAATATTTCCTCCTGTATCAGAAAAAATGCTATGTGATATACAAATATCTGTACGTGATGTTGCTAAGCTAATAAAAAAACCTTGGTTCCAATAAAGCAACCGGCCCTGACGGTATTCCAATTATAGTACTCAAAAGACTTAAACCAGAACTTGCGCACATCCTTCCAAAACTGTTTAAACGTTGTCCTAAGGAGAATTGCTTCCCGTTACCCTGGAAAATCTCATCAGTATGCCCCATATTTAAGAATTCAGGTGATCGCTCATCTCCCTCACAGTACAGGCCAATAAGTCTCCTGTGCGTCATGAGTAAGTTGCTGGAATCTGTGTTAAATAGAGAAGTAATCAACTATCAGCAAAAATACCCTTCTTAGTGACACGCAATATGGTTTCTATTCTGCTAGATCTACAGCAGATGTGCTTACAGTTATATCCCATAGGATTAGCGAATCTCTCGACGGGGGCTACCTTTCTAGGGCAATTGCTCTTGACATATCAAACGCCTTTGATAGAGTATTGCATAAAGGTTTACTTCACAAGATCTCCAGCTATGGTATAGCTAGAAATTTCTTCTCAATTATTAAATCATTTCTCTCTGATAGGTTCATAAGAGTAGTAGTTGATGGGAAGAAATCAGAAGCTCACAATATTAATGCTGGAGTGTCTCTGGGGTCCATCCTGGACTGAAGTCTCTTCCTGATCTACAGTAATGTTCTTCCAAATCTCATCTTTAGATCATTCATAGACATTTATGCTGATGTCACTACCATCTATGGTAGCACATCTAAGACCGTAAACGACAAGTTCTCTCTGATTCTCTCTTCTCTGATCTTGAGCAAGTGGTACAATGGGGAAAGAGGTGGCTTGCTACTTCAATGCATCTAAAATCAAGCTTTTATCTTTACAACATCAACGCTCTGATCCTCTATCTGGCATCAATTGAAATGAATGGTTCCTCGTCTTGGGGAGGCCTCATGTTTTGACAAGCTTTTGGGCTTGACCTTTACTGCTGATCTTAAATGGAACACATACATTAAATCTGTTGCCAAGGTCGCTGGAAAAATGGTCGGATCCTTCTATCGATCCAGTAGATATCTCACTGCTGATGCAATTATCTATCTATATAAGAGCCAGGTACGTCCAAGGATGAAGTACTGTTGCCACATCTCGGCAGGAGCTGCTAGAAAGGACTTATTCTGCATTGATAGAGTTCAAAATAGACTTCGTAGCCTTGTGGGGGATGTCATTTTCTCTTCCCTGCAACCTCTTTCTCACAGAAGAGATGTTGCGAGTTTGTCTCTGTTTTATCATTATTTTCATGGCAAGTGCTCGGCTGAGCTCGATTCTAAGGTCCCCCTTCGCCAAACTTTCACAAGAAACACCCGTGTAGCAGAAAACACTATCACTAATTCCCCCACTCTTTATCTGTGCCTAAACCTAAACGTAGATTCCATGAGCAAAGCTTCTTTCTTAGAACTGCACCCCTATGGAATTGTCTCCCGTTTTTCGGTTTTCCAGCTGACTACAATATGGTTGTCTTCAAGTCTAACGTAAACAAGTTTTTGATGAGCTGTTCTATATATGTTAACAAATTTACCGAATCTCCATTACTAACGGTTACTATATTGTCCAATTTCTACTGTACACTCTTTAACCCTTATCCTCAAGTGGCCTATTCGCCTTGATAAGTGGTGATGCCTATGTATAAAAAAATAAATAATAAATAATATCAAAAATTAAAATCTGACTAGACATCGTTTGCTGCAGTTTTTTGTTGTGTTTTCTTCTGGTTTACTGTGTAATTTTTTTTATCTTAATTATTTATCTGATTCATAGAAATAAAAAATTCCCAAAAGACGGGATAAATCATAAAAAATTACCTTTTCTGTAAGGAAAATTTTGGAAACAAAGTAAAGTGCTTACCAGTAAGCGTCCACGTGTGTGTGTGTGTGTGTGTGTGTGTGTGTGTGTGTGTGTGTGTGTGTGTGTGCGTGCGTGCGTGCGTGCGTGCGTGCGTGCGTGCGTCATGTGGAATCAAGCTGCCAGGAAATACAGAGGGAAGAAAGAATCGAGATGGCAGCATTCACAACTTTTATGACTAGTGATCTTACAAAATATTGCTGTTCATGTGCAGATGGGCCTTATTACAAACTATTTTGGCTCCCTCCGTCTGTCGCCTGTTTGTCGTAAAATGGTTTGAAAAGGTGAAACGCATTTGCAGACTGTCCAAAATAAAAGAGCCTGCAATGGTCATTCCACTTAAAGGAGCCTACGCCATGTACCAGCAACTCGGTGATGATGTAGACCTAGAAGAAATCCAGCAGGCACTATATATAGCCTTTGATCATCGCCTCTGGAAACAATTCACTGAATGACGGCTTAAACCAGGTAAAACGGTGGACATATACCTGGCTGATTTGAGGAAGCTGGCCCTCCAATTTTGTGGAGCAAACGACCACATACTAGGATGCGCCTTTCTGGCAGGTCTTCTAGACAACACTTGTTGGCTACTGCGAGCGTTTTTAAGGCTTAAAGAGCTTGGACTGAACAAATTACTAGCCAGGGCCTTAAACACTTTGAAAGATGCAGAACAGATCACAGCAGCTATGAAAGCACATGGATCATCAACAGAGGGCCCAAGATGCTATATTGCTCCAGGGACTGCCAAAGCCGGAGAAATACAAGGGATAAAAATAACAAAAGAAAACAAGGACAACGACACTCTCATCATTTTTTTTCACACGGTGGTAACCACTCATCAAGGCCCGGAAGCCACTCAGGGATAAGGGTTATTGCAAGTACAGTACGTTAGTGTGGAGATTTGATGAAGTGTTTACTTAAGGGGGCGGTTCATTAGGAATTTGTTAACGTTGGACTTGAAGACATCCAAGTTGTAGTCAGGTGGGAAGCAGGCAGACGGAACAGAGTTTCACAGGCGTGAAGTTCTAAGAAAGAAGCTTTGTTCATGGAATCCACGTTTTGTTGTGAGCTAATTTATATAGTGCAGAATTGTTTGGGAAAATGAGTATGGAGAAAAGGTACTGTCATTACCCTTGCCCTAGATTGGTCAATAAATGCGGCATTGTCTATAACCGACAACACATTGTGCTCGGCACTTGTTAACACCGGGATGTCAGTTAATCTTGCTTAATCAAAAGAAGCAATAAGCCTCTCGTGGGTTCCTGTAAAAGACCGCAACCAGTACCTATTAATTCCATCATTTCCGGATCGTTTCCACTTTCTGAAGCATAGTGACAACAATACTTTCCAGATTTTCGGTACTTTTCACCTTTTTCGATATTTTTTGAAAATGAATTTGCTTAATCGCAAATAGCTATTTACCATTGATTCTTGCTAGCAGCAACCATTGGTGTTTGTTAAAATTTGGGTGGCAATAACCATCTCCAACGTCATAGACCTCTTTGCACGCATATAGTGAAGGTATGAGTAGGACTTTCTCTGCTCGATCTTTCCATCCTCTTTGGCCCTTCACAACTAGTTGTGTGTGGTGCTAGTTGATACCGATATTATTTTGCGGGGGTTGGGGGTTACTTAAAATTATATGGTTACAGTTTTCTTGAGTCCATGTATTTCTTTCTGTTTTTGTTTTACTTCTGTTTAGTTTCTATATGTCCAATTCTTTTTTCTAGCTCATATGTATTAGTCTCTGCATTCAAGGGATTTGCTTAATGTTCCAGTCGTTTTCATTAATGTTATGTCTTGTGTCTTCTCAGCCATACCTCTGATTCTACTGTCTTCCATCCTTTTTTAAAAGTTTTTCGTGATTGTTCCAAGTGCCATTACGAGTGTCATTTGTGACGAACATGCGCAAAAGCGCACAAAAAGTATGAGTTTTACGTGCCTGCATCGAGGAGCGAACCTGGGACAGTTAGATTATAAAGGAAAACGCATTACCGTGTGTGGTGTTTTATCATAGAACGGAAGACAGAGCAAAACCTCTTTACTAGGTGTAGGGAAACGTGCGACTTACCTAACTAGCACGTGTGCATAATTCAACAGGTCGATGGAACATACTAGTGGCAATAGTGATGAGAACGATGGACATGAGGAAATAATACCACCAGTTCCCATCGAAGTACCCGAGAAAGACGAATACTGCCCACCCGCCGTGATTGTAAAACACCGCCTATAACACCACGAGAGAGGATGATGGAACATACTGAGGAAGATGGAACCGAGGAAGTGATGCCTCCGATTCTTCGAAGGAGTACCCGACAAAGACGGATACTGCCCCCTTGCCCTGATTGTGAATGCATAGGGAACCACTAGAGGGGGTAATGGAACAGACTGGTGGCAATAACGGTGTTAATGAGGAATATGGCAATGAGGAAGTGTTTCCCCCGATTCTTCGAAGAAGTACCCGACAAAGACGACTGCCCCCTGCCCTGTGTGTGATCATGAGATCAGGGGGGAGTGTGGGGAAACGTGCGATTTACCTAACTAGCACGTGTGCATAATTCAACAGGTCGGTCGTGGAATGAAATGAATGAAGAAGAAACAAACAAAAATGGCTGCCTTATCTCTTTATATGCCTGCAATGTGACCATCCGATATGCAAATGAGATGCTCCTGGTTGGAGATAAAAGGGGGTTGCTTTTTTAGAGGGACGTTCATTTTGAAGTTGGATTTCGAAGAAATAAGTTGAATTAGCAGAAGTTCGTTTGGAGTTGAGAGAAGGTGCGTTACGTATACAGAAGTTTGGAAGTTGGAAGTTTGGACAACAGTGTCAACCTTACCCAGGAAATTATTGGTGTGACGACCGGAAGAAATAACACTCAAGTTATTGAATTATTTACCGAACTAATTTCACAGCCATTAATAAACATAAGAGCAAATAGTAAACGTAAGTGCAAATAGTACAGAGCAGATAGCAGCAGTAAACGCAAGAACTGTTAGTAACGAAATGTTGAAGAAGAAAAAAACTCAGGCCTTTTTAAAAGGAAAAAAAATCACGTGCCATAGAAACTTTTACTTTAACGGAAATATAGCACCGTGACAATTGGGTTCGCTCGAAGGCTGTAAAAAATCAAGCCAAAACAAAGATTGCGGGTCGCTTCTTTTCTTTTGGTCGGTCGACGGTTGAAAAGAACTTGCTTGTGAAGAGTGCGACGTTTGCGAGAAGACAGAAGTCGAAAGAACTGATTCGTTCAACTTTGAAAAGAATTTCTGGCGTGTATATCGCTTAACACAAATTACTTAGTTTTTCCTTCCTCGTGCTGCGACATCATTTTGACTTTCTTTATTTTTCACATCCCTTTCAAATCTCTGGCCAATTTGGAGTATTGACTTAACTTCTCCTGACATTACCCTGCAACAAACGCGAGGAGCAAAATCACATAGGCCTATACACATTCCCTCCCGCACAGTAGACGCAACAACAAAGAAACAATTACAGGACATCCACGGAGGAAGAAGTTGAATCGACAATACGAGTTGAGATGGACCACGCACGATGATAAACTCACAACTTGGAAGTTTCGTTGACAGCCGCCAACCGGACACTATCGTTCAACACGAACGAATGCACAACAAACGCCCATACAGACAATGTACACACACTACCGCAGACTCACATGCAAAGACAACGGCAACTGGAAACCCGTTCGACACGAACGAATGTGCAATTAACGCTCGTCCAAACAATGTACAAACTACCGCAGAATCACATGTGAAGACACCGTCAACACGAAGCAAAAATGTTTCTTCCATACGAACAATTCATTTCACTGTCCAAGTAACTCGTTGCAAATGTCAGCACACACAAAAACAACCAAACAAATATCACCCTTAAAAAAGAGTAAACGCCTTTCCACGCGTAAGTAAATACTTTTTTTTACGAACACACTCCGTTGTTGACGTTTTTTTTCAAACAACCACACAAACAGCAAAAAAACAAAACAAAAAAAAAAACAGGACGAAAAATCAAGTGCCGAAAACATTACTTACAATATATATATATATATATATATATATATATATATATATATATATATATATATTTTTTTTTTTTTTTTTTCTCAGGAACGGGAGTATTGCGCGAGCCTTTTCTAGTCTCACACAAAAACACGCGTTCACATTTCAAGCTATATTACTTGTCATATACATACGTGCCCACATCCACCCACGTCATATATTCACGTTCGCGTACATACACTCACATTCACATGTATACTCACACAAGCACACACGTACGCACACAAGGACAAAGTCACTTCCCCTTTCAAAGGAAATACACACATGCGCAAAAGACACACCGGAAACACTTATAAAAGGAAGAGAAAAGCTGTTTCCAACCCTTTTCAGACCAGCTTCCTAGCTGGTCGGTCTACGGACCGACAGCGTGCCTTTTCGGCATGCGCGCGCACGTGCGTACCTCATACCACTTGCTACTATGTGGGACAAAAAGCTAACAGACCGTACGTACACTTTATATGCTTTCTATCTCCATAACCTGGATTGACTTTCTCACTCTATCTCCCCTTCGCTCTGGGCCATCAAAACAGACATGTGTGCGACGCTCTACTGAGCTTAACCCTCTCTTTCTACAGGCCGGCTTGCCACTTTGCATTTCTCTATTGCATTCCCCTTTCCTTACACGCGCGTAGTCGTCAACGGCTGAATGAACACGTGTACATCCAAGACTTTCATTTCTCAACAGAAAATAAACGGCATGTTTATTTTCTGTTGAGGTAATTTCGCAACTGTAGTGCTGGACACAATCAGTTTATTGCTATCCTTGATACGGATCCTATAATTGTATAGCGCATTTGATTATTCCGTTTCCGGAGGGTACCTGAGCGTACCAAAATTGAATGCTCATGCCCCACATCGGTGGAAACTCAGCAAATATCTTTCTGCAAAATGCTGCGCCATTATCCGTTAACAATTCGATTGGCGACCCCCTTTCACAGAATATACACTTCGACTATTTAATGAGGCTAGCAAATCCTGTCAGTGAAACTGCCTCCAAATGGCAAAACGGCTAGGGCCACAGTACATCAACGTCAAGTACAACTGAGTGCTAAAATGGGTTGTATCCATAGCAACCCTGCCTGGGTTTCTATGATGTCAACCCTACCTGGCTTCCAATGCACTAGGGCTGGATCGATGAACTGGCATTCGTTGCAATTCCCAACCACTTCAGTTTCAGTTGTTAATGGGTTGAATAACTTCACACTGGGATGTCCATTAGACCGATGAATTGTTTGTATCTGAGATACGTGTTGTTCTACAGCCGCAACACACAGAGTTCTTAGAGTTCTGTCGCTTTATGGATCTCATTTAACCATCACTGTGGTACACTAGTAAGTTAGTCAGCTCTGTTATGGAGAGACTTAAATAGCTCTATATCAATTGTCAGTGCATATTCCGAGGCCAAATCTCGGAGTGTAGAGAGGCGACACCTAATTAACATTTCCGAGGCTGCTTTGGTGTGAACTCCCATATGTCTGGACAAGGTGTCTATTATCCACCGATATACACGAACAGAATGTTCGTAAATGTATGGTTTTGGCTTTCCACTCTAATGCAAGGTTGAGACTTCGCAGCACAGCATCAAAGTCAGTTAAATTTGTGTTTGTCTTCATGCATTGTTCGGAGCCAGCTTGTGTTTACCGCCACAGAACCATCGCTTTCCACAACCACGCCTGTGGCAATTGAACTAGTGTCCACCAACACTGTAACATCTTCTCCACAAATACACCAATCACCTTTCACTGGAGTTTCCGGGGCTGCTCTCAAACAAATATCCCTAATCATCCGTGTAAGAAGAGGGCTTTACACTTCATGCCATCCAATTGTCACCATAGTTGCCCTTCGTTTTACAAATGCTGTGTAACAAGCCGCACACTGGTAAATGACCAGTCAGTTTTCTGCACACTGAAAACACAATTCTGCGAGTAAGTCTACCTGGCACAGCTAGAATGTCACTTTCATGCCGCCATAACAATTTTTCATGCTCCTCTTGGACTCGTAATCCCAACACACGTGAGCCTGGTTTCAGCTGTTCTGCAGTCTTGCAGTCCAGACCCAACTTCTCCAAATGTTCCTTGAAACGGGTTGAAGAACACACACTTTCATTCACAAAGACATTGTCAACATCAAATCCGAGGCGGGTAAGACACTATCGCTGTCCCTTTATCTCTACTGTTTGGAAAACCGAACGGGATTTGTCAATAAGTACTTGCAAATAGGCTCCATGTAAATCCAGAGCTGCAACGTTTGGTCCCTGCTTAATTTTATGAGCAAACATTCGAATTGGCCCTGTGCATGTCCACATACTCATTTAGATCCCGATAATTCACAACTGACCGAACTTTCTGTTTGTCCTCCTGCACAACAGCCATGAGAGGATTAGAATTTTTGGAGGACCAAGTTCGTCCTTAGGATATGGCTGAAGTTCACGATCATATTCTTCATGAAATTTTGTTGGGCTGGATACTTTGCAAGTTTATTTCTCAACGTAAGTGGGGGTTAGTTGCCTGCCCATTTCCACTATGTAGTCCACACCCAAGCGTTCTTTTTACCGAAAATAGACAGCTACTGTAGCCACTCACTTGATTGCGTCCATCCCAAGCAATAAATCGCACCCCAGTAAGTATCATTATACAACTAAGATTTCTATGCTAATGTTCCGCTTTGCACCAAGTTCCTTTGCACCACTCCTATTCCACAGGAGCTAAATGTACTTCCATCTGCGTGCAATAGGACTTGTGAACTAGTAACTGTTTGCATCCAGTATCCACTAGAGATCTACGTGATAGTCCATAGATGTGAATAGTGATAACCGGCAATGCGCAATTTATGCCAGTTAGAGGGGGGGAGATTGGCACTGAAGTCTCACATCCTTGCTTGTGCCTTCGCCACTGACATCAGTAGCACACAATATTTTTTCGAGTCTTGATACCAACATTTCTGCCTGTTGCACTGTTCAGTAGACAATCGCTCGCCCTATGATTGAGTCTATTACAATTGCAACACTGCCGTGAAGTGTCCGCCTGCTCAGGTGTTATTTGCGTTGTCAAGCTAATTCCGCTTGTTCTGGAACTCCACTACAGTTCTTTAAAATGGCACACATGCGCACTAGCACGAGTGACATATCTAGCAGCCGCTACAAACAAGCAGAGACTACTTCTCACAACTTCGAGATTTGAAATCCATTTATACCTGGCTTGTGATTGAACAAGCCAGCTCTCAATCACGTGACAGAGTATATAAAAGGCGAAATCACGAACCCTTTCCTCCTGTTGCGGGGGCCGGCCGTCCGGAGACAATCGACCCAACAACTAACAAAATAAACACAGGCAAAAGGTGAACAGCATGCTAGGCAAAGAAGAATGACAAAACTCGGGAGGTTTAGTTAAAAACGACGATTCGCCTTTTATTTAAGCAAACGAAAGGGTGGCAAAAATGCGAATTTTCTCACTGGGCGGCGTTGGTCCGGGATCCGTTGCTGGTGTACTCTGACAGGGGGATGCTTGTTGGTTCACCGTAGGCTGGAACGCAGAGATGACGTCGGAGAAGTCGGCGTGATAACTGGTGCGGGTGATTGGTCGACCTGGGTTCGACTGGGATAGTACTGGTGCGTTAGCCTCGGGTTTAAGAGAGGAATGGACGGCGAATTGGCAACACTGAGGGTTCAGTGTTCATCAGGTACGGACAGGCGCTCGGATCGGACGGTCACTGAGTAAGGTGTCAGTGTATGAGAGGTACGGACGGCGAATTGGCAACACTGAGGGTTCAGTGTTCATCAGGTACGGACAGGCGCTCAGATCGGACGGACACTGAGTAAGGTGTCTGTGTATGAGAGGTACGGACGGCGAATTGGCAACACTGAGGGTTCAGTGTTCATCAGGTACGGACAGAGTCGTGGCGATGAGGTGGACTTCTACGGCGTGGAGACCGTAGCCACGGTAGTGGTGGTGGACTTCTACGGTGTGGAGACCGGAGCCACGGTAGTGGTGGTGGACTTCTACGGTGTGGAGACCGGAGCCACGGTAGTGGTGGTGGACTTCTACGGTGTGGAGACCGGAGCCACGGTAGTGGTGGTGGACTTCTACGGTGTGGAGACCGGAGCCACGGTAGTGGTGGTGGACTTCTACGGTGTGGAGACCGGAGCCACGGTAGTGGTGGTGGACTGGACTGCTACAGTGTAAGGACTGGAGTCACAGTAGTTGCGCGAGCGTCGAACGGTAGGAGAACCGTGAGCAAGTGCGGAGCTTTGCATGGGAACCAAGCTGCCGAACGGTGGAAATATTGCCGAAATGTTCAGGAGGCTGCCAGTCACCGGGGACGGGCAGGCAGCTGTTTCTATTTCTAAACGACAGTTAATATTAATTCTCGGATATGTTCTTAACAAACAGTCGATGCTGGAGGAGTTCGTTGTGTGTATTTCACGAAGTTTCTCCAGGAAATTAAAGTTAGTTGTTTTTGTTATGTTGTAGAAAAGATGTCTTTTTTAAATTTCTTTCCTACAACGGGGCGCTGGAGTCACGTGACGGCCGCCGACATTACTGCTACTGCTGATTTCGGCGGAGGCTGTTAAAGGCTGGTCGTTTGTTGTGCTGTCGTTGTTGTTAGCGGCCTAGCCGCGACAAGGCCCTCTCCCTAGATAATTGATCATTCTCAATTACAAATATTTTTTGTTTTTTTTTTTTTGTTTTTTTTTTGATGGTCATGCCCTCTCTCTGGATACTTGGGTATAATCCGCTAATGGTAGATGTACGTCTTATATCTACTTGGAAAGGTAACCTTTCTTCCACGCCTGGTGTGTTTGGTGGGAGGGCTGGACGCTTCTGGCGTTTGGTCTGTCTCTTGGCGAGCTGGCTGTGATTGTGTTGTTGTTGGGGCTGATTCGGCGTCTGGGTGAGTTAAGACAGGTTCTGCCCCTTGCGATGCCTTTTCCAGGAAAGCTGGTTTAACTCTGTCGATCGAAATGGTGTCGTTCCGATTTCCTCGGTTGATGGTCAAATGTTTTTCAGTACGCTGCAGGACTTTAAATGGACCTTGGTACGTTGGTGTTAGTGGTCTCTTTACTGCGTCGTTTCGTACGAAGACATATTCGCAATCCTGCAGCTGGTGAGGGATGTGGACGGTTGGTGATGATGGTTGCCTGGGTGGTGAGTACTGGAGTTGGGACATTTTATGGCGTAGCTCTTGAGTGAAGGGACTTGCCGAAGTAGGTTTGGGCGTGGTATCCTCGAAGTATTGGCCAGGTAGAGAGAGTGTCGTGCCGAAGACTACTTCTGCTGGGGAACTACCTAGGTCCTCTTTCAGTGAGTTTCGAATTGACAAGAGGATAAGAGGTAGCTCGTCCACCCAGTTGTTGGTGGGGTGTCTTGTGGTCATAGAAGCTTTCAGGGTCCGATGAAATCTTTCCACGAGGCCGTTGGCGCAAGGGTGATAGGCTGTGGTCTTGATGTGCTTGACGCCAAGTAGTTGGGTAAACTCCTGGAAGAGTAGGGACTGAAACTGTGCACCGCGGTCTGTGGTGATGATGCCGGGCACACCAAATACTGCAATCCACTCCTGCAGGACGGCCTTTGCTACCGTGTTAGCCGAGGTGTCTCTGATGGGAACTGCCACTGGCCACCTGGAGAAACGGTCCACAACAGTGAGGAGGTGCTGGTAATTCTGGCACATTGGAAGGGGCCCGACTATGTCGATATGAATGTGACTGAAACGAGCATCGGGATTGCTGAATGTGCCTGGTGGGGATCTTGTGTGTCTGTGTACCTTGCACTTTTGGCACTCAAGACACGTTGACACCCAGTTCCGGATGTCCGAGTTCATATTTGGCCAAACAAAACGGTCGGTGATAAGTTTTCCTGTGGCCCGTTTGCTGGGGTGTGACATCCCGTGGAGATGGTTGAAGATCTGCCTTCGGAGTGCTGGAGGTATGTAAGGTCTGGGATGGCTCAGTTTGGTGTCACAGTAAATGGTTCTGCTACTGAAGGGAGCCGGGAATTCCTTTAACTGCAGGGATGTGTTTGCCAACACATCTGGGAGGGTTGTATCGGAGTCCTGTGCCTCTGCTATCCGGTCCTGGCTGAGCAGGCTGTCTTCCAAGGCGTTGATGTTGGACCTGGACAAGGCATCAGCAACAGTGTTGTTTTCGCCTTTGACATATTGAATGTCGGAGGTAAACTGGGAGATGTAGTCCAGGTGCCTGATCTCACGGGCAGAATATTTGTCCGAGTTGTTGGACAGAGAGGTTGTCAGAGGTTTATGGTCTGTTAAAACAGTAAAACTGCGGCCCTCGAGTAGGTGGCGAAAGTGCTTGATAGCGAGGTAGATTGCTAGCAGCTCTTTGGAGAAAGTGCTATATCTCGACTGAGCTGGTGAAAGTTTAGCGGAGAAGAAGGCTATAGGTTTGCGTTGGTCTTCACTCTCCTGTTCCACGACAGCTCCTACTCCAGTATCTGAGGCGTCTGTAGTGAGATAGATGTGCGTCCGGGTGTCCTCGTTTAGGTGTGCCAACTTTGTGAAGTTTGCTAAAGCGGCTTTTGCTGCGTGAAAGGCTTTTACTTGTTCCCCTTCCAGAGTGATGGATTTGTTTTTTCTCTGGAGGACGTTTGTCAGGGGTGTGAGGAGATCTGAGCATTTGGGGATGAAACGTCGGTAAAAGTTTACCATGCCCAAGAAACGTCGTAATTGTTTTATGGATGTTGGCATGGGAAAATCCCGTATCGCTTCTATTTTCGCCGGAAGTGGAGTGATCCCATGAGCATCGGTGTGGTGTCCTAGGAAGTTTATATGCTGTGCTCCGAATTCGCACTTGTCTGAGTTGATTCGGAGTCCATAGTGTTTCAGACGGCGAAACACTTCTTCCAGGTGTTTTGCATGGGTCTCCACATCTCTGCTGGCCACCAAGATGTCGTCTATGTAGGCGTAGACGTATGGCAGGCCACGCAGAACCTCGTCCATGAGTCTTTGAAAAGTCTGGGCTGCATTACGTAGTCCAAAGGGCATTTTTAAGAATTCAAACAGCCCGAAAGGGGTTGTAACGGCTGTCTTCTGTATGTCTTCTGGAGCAACTGGTACCTGGTAGTATGCCTTGGTCAGGTCGATCTTCGAAAAGATACGAGCCCCCTGTAGGCCTGATGCGAAATCGTGGATGTGTGGAACTGGATACCGGTCGGGCACTGTGGATGCGTTTAGTTTTCGGTAGTCCACGCAGACTCTGAACTCCCCATCAGGCTTGGGTACCAAATGTAGTGGCGATGCGTATGGACTGTCTGAGGGACGGATGGTGTTGTCCGCCAACATCTCTTCAAAAACCTTTTTGGCATATGCCAGCTTGTGTGGGGGGAGTCGTCGTGGCCGTGCGAATGCGGGTTGTCCAGTGGTCTTTATGTGGTGCTGGGTTTGATGTTCTCCTGTGCCGGTAGGCTTGATAGGTTGAGTGATGTCCTGGTACCGGCGCAGGATTTCCGCGTAGCGTGGGTCGTGTTGAGTTGTTACGCTAATCCCGGTTGTGTTGCAACTTGATGGGGTCCCTATAACCTTGAGCGATGTGGTGTTGTCGGATAGGGTCCTTGTCTTCATGTGGACGGTCAAGTTGTAGTGTGCCAGGAAATCAGCACCGAGCAAGGGGGTTTTGACATTTGCCACCGTGAATGACCACTTGAAGTCACGCCTAAGCTTAATATTCAGAGTTAGTTCTCGGTTCCCGTAGGTTTCTATAATGGAACCGTTTGCTGCCCGAAGTTGAAATGGGGCGGGTCTTAGGTTTGACTTGTTGGTGGGTGGTATGACGCTGATGGCTGCACCGGTGTCGACTAAAAATCTTAGGCCATTGTTCTGGTCCCACACATAAAAAAGACGACTATGCATGCGTGTACCAGCAGGGGTTGTCGCCACTGCCTGCTGGTTTATTCGTTTCCCTGTGTCCTTTGGCGTGTACAGGGAGGTTGACACTTGCGAGCTTGGTCACCGAAATGTTGATGGTACCAGCATTCGTTGGGGTTATAGCTCCGTCTCTGGCTCGAACTGCGGGTACGGCTTCTATAACGCGTGCGTGGGGCTGGGCTTCGACCGCGAGTGTGGGTGTCTGAGTTTCGTTGCCTCTGGAGTAAGGTGAGTTTCAGCTCTTGGAGTTCGGCTCTCATCTGGGCCATCTCCTCTTCGAAGCGTCGTGCAAGGCTTTGAGGGCTGTTATCGCCTTGGTGGTCTCTTTGGTGAGTCCTTTCCACTTGGTGGACTCTTTCGTGGGTGTCGTCCACTTGGTGGACTCTTTTATGGCCCCGAGAATAGACCTTGTCTGCTGAATCGGCCAGCACTTCCAGGGGAGTTTCTATAGGAACCAGGGCCAAAACCTGAGTGATGTTCGAGGGCAACCGATCCATCCATAGGCCTCGGAGAATAGGCTCGGCCATGGTGTTGTTTCCGAGGCGACTCTTCATAAGGCGCAAGAGCTGGGATGGGGTTCTGTCGCCGAGAGACACGTGGGAGAACAGGTCTCTGATAAGATCTTCGTCCGAGCGGCCTGTGCGCTTAAGGATGGCGTCTTTGAGGTGGGTGTACGGAAGGTGTTCGGGTGTATTCATCAGGATGTCCTCCACTTCTTCCACAACGGCTGCAGGTAGGGCCTGTACCACTGCGGCATATTTGGTGTCCTGGCGTGTGACTCTCCTGGATGCAAAAATCGCCTCCAGTTGAATAAACCAACTCCTGGTGTTCACGGGGTTATATGGCGGTAGTTGAATGAAGGGAGTTGATGCGTTAATTTCGTGTTCTTCGGTGCCTTCCGCCATCTTCTGTGTCAGTTGTTTGCCCGTATCGAGAGTCGCGTCGAGTCCGTCTGTATTTTTAGCCCTCTTCTCTGCCAGCTGTTTTTGCCTATGTTAAGTATCACGTCGGGGTCACCACTTGTTGCGGGGGCCGGCCGTCCGGAGACAATCGACCCAACAACTAACAAAATAAACACAGGCAAAAGGTGAACAGCATGCTAGGCAAAGAAGAATGACAAAACTCGGGAGGTTTAGTTAAAAACGACGATTCGCCTTTTATTTAAGCAAACGAAAGGGTGGCAAAAATGCGAATTTTCTCACTGGGCGGCGTTGGTCCGGGATCCGTTGCTGGTGTACTCTGACAGGGGGATGCTTGTTGGTTCACCGTAGGCTGGAACGCAGAGATGACGTCGGAGAAGTCGGCGTGATAACTGGTGCGGGTGATTGGTCGACCTGGGTTCGACTGGGATAGTACTGGTGCGTTAGCCTCGGGTTTAAGAGAGGAATGGACGGCGAATTGGCAACACTGAGGGTTCAGTGTTCATCAGGTACGGACAGGCGCTCGGATCGGACGGTCACTGAGTAAGGTGTCAGTGTATGAGAGGTACGGACGGCGAATTGGCAACACTGAGGGTTCAGTGTTCATCAGGTACGGACAGGCGCTCAGATCGGACGGACACTGAGTAAGGTGTCTGTGTATGAGAGGTACGGACGGCGAATTGGCAACACTGAGGGTTCAGTGTTCATCAGGTACGGACAGAGTCGTGGCGATGAGGTGGACTTCTACGGCGTGGAGACCGTAGCCACGGTAGTGGTGGTGGACTTCTACGGTGTGGAGACCGGAGCCACGGTAGTGGTGGTGGACTTCTACGGTGTGGAGACCGGAGCCACGGTAGTGGTGGTGGACTTCTACGGTGTGGAGACCGGAGCCACGGTAGTGGTGGTGGACTTCTACGGTGTGGAGACCGGAGCCACGGTAGTGGTGGTGGACTTCTACGGTGTGGAGACCGGAGCCACGGTAGTGGTGGTGGACTGGACTGCTACAGTGTAAGGACTGGAGTCACAGTAGTTGCGCGAGCGTCGAACGGTAGGAGAACCGTGAGCAAGTGCGGAGCTTTGCATGGGAACCAAGCTGCCGAACGGTGGAAATATTGCCGAAATGTTCAGGAGGCTGCCAGTCACCGGGGACGGGCAGGCAGCTGTTTCTATTTCTAAACGACAGTTAATATTAATTCTCGGATATGTTCTTAACAAACAGTCGATGCTGGAGGAGTTCGTTGTGTGTATTTCACGAAGTTTCTCCAGGAAATTAAAGTTAGTTGTTTTTGTTATGTTGTAGAAAAGATGTCTTTTTTAAATTTCTTTCCTACAACGGGGCGCTGGAGTCACGTGACGGCCGCCGACATTACTGCTACTGCTGATTTCGGCGGAGGCTGTTAAAGGTTGGTCGTTTGTTGTGCTGTCGTTGTTGTTAGCGGCCTAGCCGCGACACTCCTTTTTCCGCCTGGCTTTAGCTGGCAGCACACATTAGCCTGCGACGAAATTCCCTTCAAACTCCTACTTGCTTCCACGTGCTGTGCCCAAATGAACATCCTTTGTCACGCTAAAGAACTGCCCTCGTCGATACAATTCACACACACCCATAACAACACGTCAAAACACTGAAGTGTTTGTCCTTTCTTTCTCCTTTAAGCGGCTTCCTTCATCCCGGCGACGACTAGCTATAAACACGTATGGACTGAACTATTCTTGTTTTCAATCACCCGGCATGATATTAAATCTATCTTTATATACACTGAACACCTCTCTCTTTCTTTCTCCTTTAACAGGTCTGACCTATATCTAATTGTCGGATATCTAATCCTCGTCTCCCCATAAGGAACTATTCGCGACTATTATAAGAACACATGCACGTACGAACACTGAACTCTCTTACTAATACGTTTATCTCTCCTACCAAAGCTACTAACGAAAATGAAAAATAAAGTTTTTTTATTAAATGTTTAAATGAGACTTTCTTTCGCTAAAGGAGCGGGTATATCGAGGGATAACAAGTGTTACTCGTTCCTCAGATAGTATCTCATTAAAGTACTTCTAAAACCGGCAGAAGTATGCAAGATTGCAACCATGGGAAGGGGTTAAGGTTAGGATTAGGGTTGAGACGATGTGTTTTTTTATGAGTTTGTAGTAGCCAGCTAACCCAACTCGCTTGTCACATTAACAAAAGAATTTATATGGCCAGACTCCATGCATTGCAGGGACATTTTGATTGTGTCACCGAACACCTATGCAAATCAATATCATGCAAGGAAACGCAGTTGTAATGCTTTACCCTGACCCACAAACTCATGGGACTTTATTTTTATCCTTCTGCATAGGAATGCAGTAACGTTAGAAAAATCTGATATATAAAGATTAACGCGCCAAAATTTAAACAGACGAGACAGAGTTTTTCTCAGGATATGACCTTCACCTTCACCGAGGTGCACGACTTATATGATCTTCACCGAGGTGCGCGACTTGACACACAAGATAAAAACAGCCTCTTAATCGCCTGCTAACGCACGCGTCACTGTAACGTCCAATGACAACAACAACCACAACCTTCTCACTCGACCTGCCTTTTATACCACTCTCTCAATCCCTTCTCTTGCGCATGCGCCTGTAGATTCCTGACAATCTCGAGACTTCCGCTTATAAAAACCCAAGTTTTGTTGTCGCGCATGCCTATACAAGGCACAAACACGTGGGCGTTTGTTTTGTTGGTAAGTACTACACTCCCCCTGATCTGATGATCACATAGACTGCACTCCGGGGGTGGCCTCTTAGTTCGTTGGCTTTTGCGAAGGGTGGTATTTACAATCTCGGATTCACGTTCTGGTTCTGGTTCTGGGTGTGGTTTTGGTTCTGGTTCTGATCCTGCCTGATCAGACGAACTACAACTACCACTCTCTTGCTCGGTGACCTCACTCATCAGCAGCTCATCATCTGATGATTCATCGCTCTCTGTAGTTGTGGGATGTACTTCATTAGCTGGGCGAAGATCGCGCACATGGCGTGGGGTTCCATCAACAAGGACCGACTGCTGGCTGACCAGATATTCGTCTTCGCTTGAACTCGGTGGTGCACTGGTTTCCAGGGGGTCTAACCCAAACTGGATCCCCTACCTTGTATTTGTCATGACTCTCCTCGTCGATTGGTTGGACAGTGTCAATGCCCTTTATCCTAATACGGTATTTGTGTATGGCATTGGCCGGTGCTGTTGTTAGTGTCTTCCCATCCTTTGGTGTGATGTTATACCAATACGTGGCCTCCGTAATGGTGCATTGCTTTCTGGCAGCAATTCTCTTGATGCTGCGATGGCTCCTCTCAGCAATGCCATTCCCTGATGGCACATGAGCACATCGCAGTCGTAGTCGGACACCCCACTCATTCAACAACTGCCGAACTTGGTGGCTACAAAAAGCAGCATCGTTGTCCGTCAATATCTCTTCCAGCGCACCTCGCTCAGAAAAGATAGATGACAGTTGGCGGACAACATTCGCTGAGTCCTGCCTGGTCATTTGCCGCCACACCGCAAAACGAGTGGGTCCACAGTCGATAAGGGTTAGAAAGGGCTTACCACTGTAATGGGTAATATCCATCGCTAATCGTTGCCACACATGCTTAACTTCTAATCGCCCCTTCTGCCATTGCTCAGGTGCAGGATCGATAGACTGGCATGCCTCACAGTGCTTGATGATCTGCCTGACATCCGCCCTTGTCACTGCCGTGTCCACACGCCTCGCAAAATACAAAGTTCTTTTGATACCTGGATGTCCACTCTGCACATGAATTCTTTGTATTTGGCATGAGCTAATCGCGCCGACTGCGCAAGATCGAGCAGCAAACACCACGCCTGTCTTCACAGCTTCATACCATTTGTGAGGCACACGGGTTAGTTGGTCTGCACGATTACAGTGTGATGCCACGAGCGTTACACTCACCGACAGGTCATACTCTGATACCAAACTCTTCAGGGTGTTTAGCCTCCGCCGGATTAACATCTCACTGGCTGCCTTAGTGCGGACTCTCGTTCGTCCCGAAAGAGTGTCGGACACCCAGTGGTAGACGCAGAGAGAATCCGTGTACAAGTGTAACTTCTTTGACTGCCATTGCAGTGCCAGATTTAAACCCTTCACAACAGCATCCAGTTCCGCCAGGTTGATGTGTTGAGCATCATTCACGGGTCGCAGCCAGCACGCGTCTTCAATTTCATTTCCACGTTGCCCCAATAACACTCCCAATGCCAAAGAACTAGCGTCAACCCACACATTCACAGTGTCCCCATCGACACACCATTCTCCACGAGCAGGGTCCTCCTTGTTAACTCTCTCTAGGGTTTCTGTCGTCATCAGAGTTAGAAGAGCATCATCAGATACATCATCCCAACCTGTAGTTACTAAACTTGCCCTGCTTTGATGACGCCCACAGCTGCTTGGAGCCAGCCACACGCTGGTAAGTGACCAATAAGTTTCCCACACAAGGAAAAAATAGTCCGCTGCGTAATAACATCAGGGATGTTTGGAATCTCACTGCCACGCCTCCATCGTAAGGTACCGTCTTTCTCCTAAACGTCCAATCCTAATACCCATGCTCCATCCCTCAGACGTTTGGGATCCTTGCACTCCAACCCGAATTGAGCTAACTTTTCTCTGACGTGCGACGCAGATTGTACGTCTTCATTGACGTACACATCGTCAATATAGGCCGATGTTGCGTCCTCAGTGGTCTTTTCCTGGGACAACACTGCATTTACGATGGTCTTCATGATTTGCGGTGCCACATTCAGCCCAAAGCCAAGTCGAGTAAGGCAGTATCTCCGACCCCGGAACCACACTGTCTGGAACGGCCACAATGTCTCATCCACTCGCACCTGCAAATAAGCCTTCCGCAAGTTTCTATAGACACATTGGAGCCCTTTTGGCTCCATTCTCTCAGCTTGCTGGCGCACACGTCAGCATCGGCAATGTACGTCTCAATGTATCTATTGAGTTCACGATAGTCCAGCACCGGACGAACTTTTGCTTTGTCATGCTGGACTACCCCCATTAAGGGAATCAGACCCTTGGGTGGTCCCAGCTTGTTGGGGTAGGGGATCAGCCATCCATCCTGGATCCATGCCTCAAGTTCCTTCTCGTATTCATTACGGGCCTTGTCGGGTATCGAGTACTCTGCAATGCTATTCTTGAGTTCGGTTGGCGCCCTTCCTTCTGTCCACTTCCACGATGCAGTCCATGCTTTTTGGTGAGGATCGTAGTCCATCTTAAAATCAGGCCGATCAATGTGAACTGCAGCACACACTGGGGTTTCCAAAAATCGCACAGTCCCATCTCTTCCGATAACCACTCCCCCCAGTGCCTTAATAGCATCATATCCCAACAGTACATCGAATCCCAGCAAATCCCCTCGCATCACCAGCACATTAATGTCTGCGGCCACACCAGAGTCTGTGTGGACTTTGACAGTTCTGGCTCCACAGCAAGCTTGCGTATTGCCACCTATTGTGGTTACTTTGATGTTCTGCTTTGTCCAGTTTCGACACAACTTGGCACTCATGATGGTGTGTGGGCAACCGGAGTCGAGAAGAGCTGAACAAGGCACTTGGTCCACGTACACATTTATTGTCGGTTGCGCTTCAATTAAATCTTGTCCGGGGAACAGGGCGGCGCTGACGTCCTGCCCCCTGATGCATTTCCCGCACAATTTTGGGATAAATGTCCATAACTACCACATTGGAAACAGTGCGGGCGCCCCCACCCCTTGTTAGTACAATTTCTTGCGAAATGGCCTCGCTGACCGCAGCAGAAACATCTCCCATTGGTCATGGGTCTCAAACTGGGACTCTTTTCAGCATTAGTCTTTGCTGCCTGCGCCATCATTACAACCGATTCCCTCAGGTCCTCCTCATCTCTGATAATGGCTCGAGCGCATTCTAACAAATGTTCCATGGGCGTTACAGATACGCTGGTGGAAGCCCTCAACAGTTGCTTAACATGGGTTGGAAGGCCGGCCACAAATGCATACGCCAGTGTTTGCTCTGACACTCCATTGCACAATAGAACTGCAAGTTTCTTCAGCTCCGCGAAGAAGACGTCCACGGTTTCTCCTGGCATGAGCTTCCTAAAGGCAAATGTTTCGTAGGCCGTGCAGGGATCCATGGCAAATGCCTTGTATAAAGCATTTTTTATCGAGGTAACATCAGCCTTCTCCACGGCACTAAGTTGCTGATATACACTTAGGGCGCCTCCAGCCAATCTCAGGGGAATCACAGTATGCACCCCCTTTACTTCACAGAGGTTGCAGGTCAGCTCAACCCTTTCGACCCAGTCAACAACAGAAGTGGATCTGTCGAATTCGGGTATCAGTTTTAAATCAAACTTGCCCCAGCCATAGTTGTCCAGGAAAAGAGACAAAACGAAATCGCCGAAATAGCTTATGACCTTCACCTTCACCGAGGTGCACGACTTATATGATCTTCACCGAGGTGCGCGACTTGACACACACAAAAACAGCCTCTTAATCACCTGCTAACGCACGCGTCACTGTAACGTCCAATGACAACAACAACCACAACCTTCTCACTCGACCTGCCTTTTATACCACTCTCTCAATCCCTTCTCTTGCGCATGTGCCTGTAGATTCCTGACAACTTCGAGACTTCCGCTTATAAAAACCCAAGTTTTGTTGTCGCGCATGCCTATACAAGGCACAAACACGTGGGCGCTTGTTTTGTTGGTAAGTACTACACAGGACATTATCGTCACTGCTTGTAATGTTGCTGGAATCCTCTCGAAATTATCACCATGCAACTCACACTCACGCACGCCAACACATTAATACACTGAAGTCTTTGTCATTTCTTTCTCTTTTGACCGGTTTTCTTTGTACCGACGACTACTAGCTATAAACACGCGCACGCACGAACACTGAACTATTCTTTTCTTCAACCAGCCGACATGATATTAAATCTATCTTTAAACGCATTGAACACTTTTCTCTCTCTTTCAATGAACTCTCTTACTAATACGTTTCTCTCTCCTACTAAAGCTACTAACGAAAATGAAAAATAAAGTTTGTTTATTAAATGTTAAAATGAGACTTCCTTTCGTTACATTCATTAATGGCTAAACACATCTAGGTTATCCATCTAGGAAGATGCTCGTAACAAGTCTTCTGTATGTTTAGGTAATCCAGCAATGAATGCATGTTGCAGGCATTGATCCGATACGCTAGCAAACTGAACGGCAAGCCTGCATTATTCTGCCAACATTATGTCGACTGTTTCACTTGGTCCCCTGCTCGTCCTTAACATACTCGATGTGCTTTACCCCACTCAGCCGACATATGTTCAGCTTTCTCGAACCACTCACTCCACTATTGATGGCCCAAATAGCTTGCTGCTTCACGAGGAAAGAGAGAATGCCAACAAACAAAAAAGAAATATAAAAATGTATATATACTTATATCACACGAGGCAGCACAGTTCGTATCTAGTTCTTCCAAATAATCCCGACTACTTCCGACGATTCGGAATGACCCGATCCCGAACGATATATGTCCTGTTCATTTTTGCAGTTTTTCTTGCTGCAGTTATTATCATTTCTGTGTTTTGAGTTATGTATTTTATAATTCTTTATTTTGTGTCATGCACGTATCTTCGATATAAATCAGTTATCTCTCCTCGCTTTTTTCTTTCGCTTAGGGTTAGTCAGCATCATCCTTTTTCTGCAGTGCATTGTGTAAGGTCACAAGTTTTCTAGTCTTCTGGTTGATCTGCCGCAGTTCTTTTTGGTCCAAACTACAAAAGTTACAGATTATCTTACTATGGACACTGTCCATGTATTTATATCTTTTATTAAGTCGTTGGAATTTTTTGTACTAATTATTTTATGTTTATTATATTTTTATTCTGGTTTTTATATTTGATTTTTTGCATTTCGTATCTTTTATGATTCTTAGTTTCGTATATTTTGTGTTTGTACCAAACTCCCTTTAATTAAAAGAAAAGGGTAATGCTAGCTCCTTGATGACGTCACGAGCCCCAGCGCGACAATCGGCTTCTTTTGGATTCCGGCGGCGTGGATAGAGGACGTGGATTCATTGCCCGGTGCAGATGTGGAATATCCTGAGCCTCCTTCAAAGAAATATAACCCGGCACAGAATACCTGGACGTGACGAAAGCGAACTTCTGAAGACTTTATTTACGTGACTACGGTTTGCACGTATTTAGAAGGAGTGTAAAATTTTAAAGGACTTTAAATTGAGAAAAAAGAAAAAGGCACATCGCTGACCGCCATCAATTTGTGAGTACGTTCCTAAAATTTATTGCATATGAGAGTGTGATTAGGAACTACTATTTGAATTGCATTGTATTCGTTCATTGATACGACATCTTCAATATAAGAACCAGCGTTTTTTGCATTATATGTTGTTACTTTGGCGTTCTTTGGTTTTGTAATTAATGTCTGCAAAGGGAAAAATTTGCAACCAACTTCATTGTAACTAAAATCTCTTCTTCGTTTTAAAACAAGATCTTCATATTTTATTCTTTACCCCCCTTTTATTTCATGCTTTTATTTTTTCCAGGCCGTTTTTTTTTTTGCGTCGAATTTATCTGAAAGAGGATAAATTTCTGACAAGATTTCTACTATACAGTTTACTTTCTATGAGCTTTTTTTTTATTATTGTTCTTATGTTTTCCCGCCCAATTTTCTTTTTCATTTCTGTTACAATGAGTGTCTCTGCTTCTAGAACTTCAAGATATTTTTTAAGTATCATGTGTTAAAGTAGACATATTAAATGTATGTGGCGGTCAGTAAAAGAAGGAAGGTCCACACGCGGAGATAGGTTATCAACGTCTTTATTTTAAGAAGGTTAACACCGGAAAAAAAGGACGAAACATGACTCCTTAAGGGGAGAGTTCTAAAACCAAAGGGGCATAACTCAGGATGCTAAGTTTACTCTCTTAACACCCCTGCTTAAACTTTACATCCTGATAATTTCAATTTTACACAGTCCATGCGGGTCCTCGCCAGGGGTTTTGTGAAGCAGTCTGCCGTATTTTTGTCACTAGGCACATAGTTCAGTTCGATTGTACCATTGTTTATTTTGTCCCGTATGTAGTGATATTTTATGTCTATGTGTTTTACCCGCTGATTACTGATAGAGTTTTTTGCAATGCAGATTGTGCTCTGGTTGTCAGAATATATTGTTGCTTGCTTCCATTCTTTTGTATTGTTCATATCGTTTATTAATTGCAGTAGATATTGTGCTTCCTGTATGGTTGGTGTCATTGCCGTATATTCAGCCTCACATGTAGATAGAGCTACAGTAGACTGCTTTTTACTTTTCCAGGCAAATATAGGTCCTTCTTCATTTAGGGAAAAACAATACCCCGACGTACTTTTTCTGTCTTCAGAGCTTCCCCAATCAACATCGGTAAATCCTGTTAACTTCAGGCCGCCTTCACATTTCCTGAAAGATAAACAAAAATTTTAAGTCCCTTTCAGATATCTGAATACATGCTTCACTGCATTTCAGTGTTCAATTGTGGGGGTTTGGTTGTACTGTGATAATTTATTTACGACCCATGAAATATCGGGTCTGGTGCAAGTAGATAAGTAAACCAGGCTTCCTATAGCCTCTCTGTACCTTGTGGAATCAAAGGATTTTGCTTCTTTAGAGAAAGTTCATTTCTCTTCACAGGGTGTTAGTCTGGGTTTGCAGCCTAGCGTATTAAAAGTTTCTAATACTTTCTCAGTATATGTCCGTTGATTCATTTCTATTTCATTTGGTTTGACTATGAAGTGCACACCAAGAAATCTTGAGATTTGACCTAAATCTTTCGTGCCAAACTTTTGTTTGAGTAGGGTCTTGACTTCCGTTACTGTGTCTCAGTTATTTGCGGCAATCAAGATATAATACACCCATGCGAGAATAATAATTATTTTATTTTTATCAAGTTTTTCAAACATGCATGGGTCGATAGTGCTTTTATTAAATTTTTTCTTCTAGAAGTTCTTTACTCAGAGCGGTAAAAATTGGAACGATCTACTGTTTTAGAACATAGATTGATTTGTTTAATTTACAAACAAGCCCATCATTGCCTGGAGCAATGAATCCTTCGGGTTATTACGGGAAAATATCACAGTCTATTTTGGCGTTTAGGTATGGTGATTTGATATCCATCTGGTGAATTATCAAATCATACTGCACAGCAAATTGCATTAGAATTCGGATAGGGGTCATTTTTGTGGTGGGTGCATATGTTTCATAGTAGTCTATGTCTTTTATCTTACTGTACCCCTTGGCAACATATCTAGCTTTGTATTCTTCGTTATTTTTGTCATCTTTTTATATTATGCGCCCATTTTCCCCCAACTAAATTTTTGTTTTCAGGGAGGGTTGTCAGAGTGAAAGTATTCTTTTCCTTTAAGGAATTCATCTCCTTCTCCATTGCCAATTTCCATTTATCGGCCTCCAGTGAATTCATGGCTTCATGATATGATCCAAGGATAGTTTTATTTTCACAAGAATTTATACATTCTTCATCTTAAGTTATTGCTAGTGACGTACACTTTTAAATAAGTGTGTGGTTTTCTCTGTCTCAGTGGGTACCTTGGATTTGTTTTCGGAACTGTCATTTGTTTTGTTACTTGTCTGTTCGCTAGCTTGACTATTGCTATTATCTATATCTCCCTCGTAGGGGTCAGATAGAAGTTCGTTTGTTCTATTCTCATCGACCATGTGTTCACTGAAATGGTCAGGATTTATTGAAGGAACCAAAGTTGGATTAATATATCTATTTTGGTTTGCAATATCCTGAGTCGTCTCCCTTGCATCGTTAAATTCATTTCTAAAAGTCATTAACTATATTCTTTTTTACAGATTTCTTACTGGCTGCACTATATTTGTCGTATCCTACAAAAATTCCTTTTTTCGTCCGAGGATCTAATTTTGTTTTATTTTGCACATAGGTGTAACACGTTGTACCAAAAATGTTCATATTTTTAACATTTGGTTTTCTACCATTTAGTGCCTCATAAGGTGTCAGTTTTATTCGGTGATTATAGCACCTATTTCGAATATAAGTAGCACACAGAAAAGCATATGGCCACAGCTCGTGAGTTACATGAGACTCTATTAGCATGCATCTCGACATTTCAAATAACGTTCTCCATCCTCGTTCTGCGATTCCATTTTGGTGCGGTGAGTAGGGGGCTGAGGTCTCATGTCGGATTTTAAGTGATTTGAATTCTCTTGATGTGAATTCAGAACCGTTATCACTTTTAATCCCTTAACCCTTCCGTAAGGAGCACTATATAGTGAGCCGTTTAGACCTGCCAAATTTGCTTTGTCTGGATCAAACACACAGACACAGAACAAGCTGTGTGCAGTAGCACACACGCATAGAGCAGAGCACGCGCAAACATAACATAACTTTGACACGCGTATATTTCCGATGACCTTTGACATAACCTTCCGTTTACGTCCTTTTTCTCTCTCTCTTTTTCGCTTGACATCAAGCCATGCACACAATAAACCATGCGCTTCATAAGCATGCACTCGGAGAGCGACAGCAATAACATGAGGTAGGCTTGTATATTTTTCACATAAATATTGTTACTTGTGAGATGCATACACATAGAGCACACAATATGAACAATTCTCTATATCTCATTCCCTATCTCAGATGGTTACACTTCTCTATATCTCATTCCCTATCTCAGATGGTTACATTTCCGACACGTTTCCCAGACCAGCATGATCAACATGCCTCACTTCTAGATCTCTTTCTGGCAACGGTTCCCAATGACTGTACAACAAATGCCCATAGCCCACTCGGGAATGCTGATCACGCTGTGATAATGGTAGAAATCAGCCTAAATTCTCGCCCTAAAACTGAAGACCCACTACTCAAAACAACGAGGTATTACAAAAAGGCTGATTGGGAAGCCATCAGGGAGCTCATCAGAGATGCCCCATGGCAAAATATCTTTACTCTTTCAGCGGAACAGTGTGCAAATGAGACAACTGAATGGTTCAAAACTGCTATTGAAGCACATGTTCCCGCACGGAAATACTATAGCAAGCCCCACTCCCCCCAATGTTTTACTTCTGCTTGTGCAGCTGCCATTTGTCAAAGGCAGCATGCGTTCCGCAGATTCAACCGACATAAGTCCAGCTCAAATAAACAGAAGTTTATCGAAGCTAGAAATAATTGTAAGAGAGTGATAGACACAGCTAAGTCAGATTACTCTGAAACCACCAGAAAGCGCATCGAAGCACAGAAATTAGGAACCCGGGATTTTTGGAAAATCTACAACAGCGTAGTTAATAATGGACAGTCAATTATTCCCCCACTAACAAACAATCATGAGGTTGCTTGCACGGCAACTGACAAGGCTAATCTGCTTGCCAGTCGGTTTGCCTCAAACTCCACACTGAACTCGGTACACCACTCACTCCCTGATTTTCCTCTGCGAACAGACGCCACACTTGACGATTTGAAAATCACCCCTTCTCAGGTACATGCTATTATAAAAAACCTAGAGACCTCTAAAGCATGTGGACCAGATCTCATCCCGGCTGTGCTATTAAAAAAATGCTCTGCCGAGGTTGCTCCAGTTCTGTCCAAACTTTACAATAAATGCCTTAACGAATCTTGTTTTCCCGACTGCTGGAAAACCGCCTCTGTGGTACCAGTCTTCAAGAATTCTGGTGAAAGAACTGACCCACTAAATTATCGCCCCATTAGCCTCCTCCCGCTTTTCGCCAAAATATTAGAGTCCTTAGTTAATCAAGTCCTTGTCCAGCACCTAACAGCTGCTAAACTCCTGACTGACAAACAATATGGATTCAGGCAAGCCCGTTCAACAGCAGATATCTTAACTGTAGTTTCTGAACGTATATACCGTTCATTGGATAAAACAGGGGAGGGTAGAGCGGTGGCCCTTGATATATCTAAGGCTTTTGACAGGGTATGGCACGATGGTCTTCTAAGGAAAATTAGATCATATGGAATCACTGGAAGAATTCATAACGTAATTAAATCCTTCTTAAGTAATAGAAAAATCAAAGTTGTCCTCGACGGACGTACATCCAAACAATATGACATAAATGCGGGAGTGCCTCAGGGGTCTATCCTTGGACCTCTATTGTTCCTGATATTCATAAACGACCTCCCTGATAATATTGTTTCGGAGATGGGTATATTTGCCGATGACACCACTCTCTATAACAGATATGAGGGGAAAACAAATGAACACATATCCAAGAAAATGGCAGAAACACTAGAGGATGACCTCCAATCCGTAGTGGAATGGGGACAAAAATGGTTGGTCTCATTCAATGCTGCTAAGACTAAGCTTGTTTCCTTCAATAACTACAAGAAACCTTCTCTACCACCAATAGCAATGGCCAAGAACACATTGCCTGAAAGTACTTCTTTTAAACTCCTCGGCCTAACGTTTACAGGGAATATGAACTGGAATAGATACATTGAGAGCATTGCCAAGGCTGCTGCAAGGAAGGTTGGCTCCCTCTACCGTGTTAGAAAACTACTTACGCCTGCCAGTATCCTATACCTCTATAAGGCAACCATTCGCCCATGTATGGAGTACTGTTGTCACATCTGGGCTGGTGCATCTGCTGCTTGTCTCTCGCTCCTGGACAGGGTTCAAAAAAGAGTCGCCAACCTGTTAGGTCCTGAACTGTCATCTAGGCTTCAACCTCTGTCCCATCGACGAGATGTTGCATCCCTCTGCCTGTTCTACAAATACTTTAATGGTGAATGCTCTGACGAACTGCAAACACTTGTACCTCCCCGACGTAACTACCCCCGACAAACCCGACAAGCTACTAAGTCTCATCCCTTTACAGTGGAGATCCCTAGGTGCAAGAAAGCCTTTTACTCCAATAGTTTCTTCCCCAGAACTGCGGGTCTTTGGAACTCCCTTCCGGGATTCTGCTTTCCCAACTGCAATGATATGCAGAAGTTCAAGTGTAATGTTAACAAACATCTTTCTACTCTTCTCCCTTCATAATGACCCCGCTAATTAATTCCCTAATAGTAGCCCCCTGCTTCAAAGTGGCACTGTGCCTTGTTTGGGGTGAAAATTGAATAAGAAAAAAAAAATTCAAGACTGTCATATTTAAGCAATATATCACTCAGTAAAATATGAACTGTAACCTCTACTCATGCACACTTCCACAGAGGTCAACGCGTACAAGCCACAAACACACGTCCTTGCATGACTACCCAATTATTACACCGATGTATAAACTTTATTTTGTTTTGTTCTAAATATATAATGTATTTTATATATATATACTGGTATAATGGTTTTCTTTATTGTTAAGTCGTGAACATGCATTATATAGCCTCGCAACAACTATCGACCAAGAATTGTTTTGTAGCGTCGACTGTGTTGCTTTTGTTCTTGGGAAAATATGCCATCACGTAGCCTGAATAGTCGTCAGTAAATGTTATGGCATACTTGTAATTCACACTAATAGGTTCTATTTTCCCAGCCAAGTCACAATGCACTAGTTCTGGCCCTTTCGTCTGGTTTTCTTGATCGCAAATTTTGCATTTTTCCAAGAGTACAAGTTTCACACGGTGGTATATTGTTTTTCTCAATAATGGTCATTCCCTCAACAATAGTCGGCATTTTCAAAATATCGGAAATATTACAATGGCCGAAAATTTTGTGCCACGTGTTCAAGTCGCGCCTCGTGTTATTAATACTATTTGTTATGCATTTATTTAAATAATAAAGTTTTCTTTATTTTAAATTTAATGCTGTCTTTGGTGGTTAGCATAGCATGATTTTGTGCGAATTCCACGCTGCAGCCTTTCCCTACGGCGGCTTGTACCGACAATATGTTTTGTGTAAATGTTGGCACGAATAAAACATTTTTTAAATAAATATTATCCCTCTTTTTATAAATATCGTGTAACGTTATTTTTGCCGTTCCTTTCTTTAACGCTATATTATTTTTTTTTTTGATCCGTCGGCAAGCTCAATATAATGTTCTTCTGGGTTAAAGTTACGTTCAAAAGTAACAATTTTTTTTTCATCATTAATGATATGGGCAGTAGCCCCACAATCGACTAATAGTTCAAAGTTATCAGAAATAATATGAGGGTTATTCCTACCTTGTAGTATGAATGGCTGTTTCCTTCAGTTTGTCTTTTTCTGCAGAATTTTGTATCATGAGTTCTTACTTCGCAAAACTTACACCACCTGTTTTTGTTACAGTTTTTTGCGAAGTGGCCATATTTGTTGCACCGAAAACATGGGAGGTTCTTTTTTATTTGATGTCTTCATGATGGCGTCTTCCATGTTGGGTTTCGTGTTTTCTTCATATGATCGTAGTGATGCCTTGAATTCCATCAAAGTTTGTGGTGTATCTCTTTGGGTAACTATGGCTTTTAGTGTGTTGAAGGTAGACGGCAACCTCTTGTGTAACATAGCTGTCGCCAATGCGTCTGAAATTGTCTCTCCACCATTTCGGAGAGCAGCTATAGCTTTTTCAGCACGTATGACGTAGCCGGTAACATGTTCGTCCTCGTGTTTTTGGAGGGTAGACAGTTCGGTATACAAGGCAATGATTTTTGGTTTGTGTTATGGCGAGATGAGCAATTCACCGCCAGAACTTTTTATCGAAAGAACATTTATCACCGGTCACTGGTTGGGAGAGCCTTCACTGCGCGGGAACACTTAAAAACGTAAGATGCCGTCTCTGTAAATATTCTCAATAAACTTCTCTATTTCTTTAATTCAGAACCTCTTTATCCATTTATTTTCCAATTCTTTATTTCAGAACCTCTTTATCCATTTATTTTCCTTGTGGAATACCTTTCTTGAATATCCTTTTATTACGGCCACCCACCGCAGGAATCAACTGGCGACGAAGATGAGATACGAACTGTAAATTCATCTAATAAAAAACAAAAAATAAAATAAATAAAAAAAAACAAAAACACGTGGTAACCGAGAACATTCTGAAAATTGTTGTTCACAAAGTTCACTTTTAATTGAAGAAAAGGCTTCTTAGAAAGCGAAAGACTGGTGTCTGCCACAAATTTACGCAAGTAAAAAATAATTTTTATATTATTGACGAGTTAAACTCTGTTTTTCTCTTTTTAAACTCCCAAACAGTTGACGTTATATTATAATATAACCCCCACCCTCGTTCGAGAGGGCCGGGCCGCATCCGTCGCTATCCTGGTTCACTGGAGCATACTTGTGACGTACTTCTGGCCGTGTTCGTCGCTCCCAGCTCACAGGACCATAGATGCAACCCAGCAGAGCTACATTCTTACTTGTCTAGTGGTGGACCCCTCAAGGGTGATCAGACTCTCACTGGTCACTGGAAACTATCTTTTGCTGCTTAGGGCACGCGAAATGTGCATAACCCTAAGTCCGTGTGGCAACATTGTCGATTTCGGCCGTCACTCTGGCTTCGTGCTGGATCCAGTCTGTCTCTTTCATCATCTGGCGTCAGGGCATACCTGAAATAAACTGCATCTTCTTCTCAGGCTGGCAAATTGAGAACAAAGACAAACTCTGGGAAATTTTTATATAACGAAACAAAATAATTATTCATAAATCGTTTTACACTTGTTTAGTCGAGTTCTTTGATTCAAGCTTCATGATGCAGGTTGCATACTTAAGTTCCACTAATCAATTTCCCAGCTAACAACAAGAGCTTTTCAACTTAGCTCTTATGAGGGTTTCGTCCCCCCCCCAGGCGGGGTGAGAGCGATGTGTACGTTTCGATGCCAGTCAGTAAAAAAGGACTCTGGACTCTGGCCCCTAACTCCAAAAAGTCAATCGTTTTTATCAAATCAGAAATTCATCCCTCTGCCTTTTTGGAGTTATTCTTCTCTTTTCCATTATCTTATTCTTTTCTTTCTCTCGTGAATTCATTATTTTATTCTTTTCATTTTCTCTTTCTTTTCTCTCTTCTTCGTCTTTCATGACCATGTCTCTCCTTAGATTCAATCCATTCATTTATCTGTCCAACCAACCCATCACTGGCTGGTGATCTGGCAGTTAAACACAACACCTCCCAGACACCAAAACAGACCTTTTGAACCCAAGTCATTGTACCTTTCAACAAAACATTGTTTCTTTAATAATTTGAATTGTTCTAACCTAAACCAGAAAACGACGCTGTATTGCTTTTTCTGCCAACTCGAGAATCTCATAATCATATTTATTTATTTATTTATTTCCCATCGAAATATTCACTATTTCTTTTCTCATTGAAATATTTACTCTTTTCTGTGGACAGGAATCTCATAAACATCTATTTTTCCTTTCCCATCTTCTCTTCCTCTATTTGAAAAGCAAGATCATCTGGTGTGGCCAGGGATCTCGTCATAATATAACGTGTGTGTGTGTGTGTGTGTGTGTGTGTGTGTGTGTGTGTGTGTGTGTGTGTGTAAATTGCGACTTTCTTCAAGATTAACGGACGTGTTTTTTGTATTTGGTTAATACGATAAAAAAAAACAACAAATGACCAATACTGAGGAATCTGTGTTTATTTAATAAAGAAAATATTTTAAAGAAGTTTACGTGTGTCTGCTGGAGTAGACGATAAAAGAGTCTCTTGAAATTTTGTCAAGTGTTATTTTAACGGTGATTTTTTTTTTCGGAACTTTCCTATGTGTTGAAAATTTTCTGTGAAAATAAGCATCTTGTTTTTGAACAATATTTTTTTTCTTCTCTGTGGTATACGTTAACTTGCTATTAATACATTTAAAAAGAAAATGACATCGGAACAAATAGCGACGTTTACGAAAACGTTAACTGAGAGTTTAATCGCTCAACAAAAAGCCCAAATGGATTTTAAAAAACAAATGCTAATTCAACAAGAACGTTTCGAAACTCTTGTAATACAACAAACGACGGATAATCGCATATTTTGTGAAACGATTTTGTCAGAAAAATCTAAGGAGGGTGCATCCAGATTTTTTTTCGGCTGAGGGTATAGCGAACTCGCTTTCAGAGTTTAAATATGACCCAGAAAAAGGTGACACTTTTCCAGCCTATTATCGTAGGTTTAAACGATATTTACAAAACGATGCGAGAAGTGGTCGGATGAGGAAAAAATAACACTATTACTCCACAAAATGGGCACAGAAGAAAATACTAAATTCACGAATTTGATATTGCCTAAAAAACCGGAAGAGATCTCTTTTTCTGAAACGGTGAAAATTTTGTGTGTTATATTCGGTGAAAGAGATAGTCTTTTTCATACACGGTATAGGTGTTTAAATATGCCAAAAGACGAAACTAATGACATTGTCACATATACGGGCAAAGTCAACGCCCAGTGTGAACTGTTTAAATTAAAGGATTTTCAAGTGGACATGTTTAAGTGCTACATATTTATCCAGGGACTGACAGCAGCGAAGAACAAGGATTTAAGGTCAAGGATATTATCAATCATGGAACAAGACCCGGAAATGAACTTGCAAAAAGTGACAGAAGAATGTCAAAAATTGATAAATGTAAAAAGGGACACTACGAGGATAGAGGGAAAAGTCACATCCCAAGTCCAGGTAGTAAAACAGAAGACATTTCCAAAAGACAAAGGGAAAAGTTTTGAATGTTGGAGTTGTGCGGGTCCGCACTTAAGAAAAAAACTGCCCTTATAAAGATCAACGTTGTACCAAATGTGGCCTAGTGGGACACCGGGCATCCCACTGCCGAACTAAGCAAGACAAAAGACGGAAATGGAAGCCAAAAGTAAATGTGGTCTTGTCCAAAGAAGAAATAAAACAAGGAGGGAAACGGAAATTCGTTCACACACAAATAAATGGTCACTCAGTGAAGCTACTTTTAGACGCGGGTAGCGACATATCAATTATCGACGAAGTGACCTGGAAGAGAATTGGTGGTCCAAAACTGAGAAAAACACAAAAAATTGCAAAAGGTGTTTCCGGAGAGCGATTAAAATTCATGGGAGAATTTAATTGCAGTGTTTCTCTTGGATCGAAAACTTTTTCCTCAAACCTTTCAGTTGTTCCAGGAATAAATTCTTGCCTTTTTGGAATTGATTGGATTGTTTTATTTAATTTATGGGAGCTACCCATAAATTCATTTTGCAATAATGTAAGAGCGTTGGAAAAGAAAAATTCCAAACAAAATGACCATTTTCTGGCAGTGTTAAAAAGTGAATTCCCCGAAGTGTTTTCAGAGGGATTAGGAGTGTGCACCAAAACTGAAGTAAATTTTGAATTAAAACAGAATGTGAAACCTGTTTTTAGACCAAAAAGAAATGTGCCTTTTTCTTCAAAAGGAGATATTGAAATTGACCTAAAAAGACTACAGAAGAATGGTGTAGTCGAAAAAGTTGACTATTCTGAGTGGGCGAGCCCCACTGTGTATGTTAAAAAGAAAAATAAGAAGATTCGGGTATGTGCCGATTTTTCTAAAGGCCTTAATGACCGTCTGATGAATCATAGTTATCCACTTCCATCTCCTGAAGACATTTTTACAAAGCTGAATGGAGGTAGACTTTTCTCCAAAATCGACTTATCGGAAGCTTACCTTCAGGTAAAAGTCAGTAAAGAATGTTCTAAGTATTTGTGTATCAATACACATCTAGGACTTTTCCGACAAAAAAGACTTCCTTTTGGATTAAAAGTGGCCCCAGCACTATTTCAGCAAATAATGGATACGATGCTTGCTGATTTAGATGTTGCAATCGCATATTTGGATGACATCCTTGTCAAAAGTAAAAATGTGCAGGAATATAAGGAACGCATCAGAGCAGTTTTCTAAAGAATTGAGGAATTTGGTTTCAAGTTAAGTGCCGAAAAATGTGAATTCTTTTTAAAACACATAAAATATTGTGGTCAAATTATCGACAGCCAAGGCAGAAGACCGGATCCTCAGAGAACAGAAGCAATCGAGAGGATGCCAGCACCCAATAATGTTGCCCAGTTACAATCTTTTTTGGGTTTGGCTCAATATTATGCTATTTATATTCCAAACATGCATAAGTTGAGAGCACCATTGAATGATTTGTTAAAAAAAGGACAAACGTGGATTTGGTCAAAAGAATGCCAAAATGCGTTTGAAGATATTAAGAAATGCCTGCTATCAGATTTAGCTCTAGCACATTTTGACCCACAGAAAGAATTGATTGTTGCATCAGATGCAAGTGACTACGGAGTAGGAGCAGTTCTTCTCCATAAACTTGAAGATGGATCAACAAAGCCAATAGCCTATGCATCCAGATCACTTTTGCCGGCTGAAGGAAACTATTCTCAAATTGAAAAAGAAAGCTTGGCGATTATTTATGCCATTAAAAAATTCCATAGATTTATTCATGGAAGGATGTTTACTTTGCAAACCGACCACAAACCCTTATTGACTATTTTTGGCTTTAAAAAAGGCATACCTACGCACACTGCGAACAGACTCCAACGATGGAGCATAATTCTACTAAATTATAACTTTAAAATGGAGTACATTTCATTCAAAAATATCGGAAATGCAGATGGACTGTCTAGGCTCATCCAAAAGTGTGCTAAACCTTTGGAAGACACAGTAAATGCTGCATTGACAGAGGAAAAAGAACTCTCCGGATTACTGTGCAACACAATCAGAGAGTTACCAGTGACTCTAGACGAAATAAATAAGGCAGCAGAAAAGGATGATTATATTGTGAAAATGAAAAAGTTGGTGCAACTAAATGGAAAATCAAAGAAAGACCCTAAAATTTTACCATTTTCCATTTGTGCTCAAACCTTGATGTACGCAGACAGAGTCGTCATACCGACTACACTTCAGAGAAGAATTTTAAAAGAATTTCATAGTGGTCATCCAGGCATGTCGAGAATGAAAGCTTTAATGCGTGGATATACGTATTGGTCTAGGATGGACCAGGACATTGAAAAACTCGTAAGAGAGTGTCAAGGGTGTCAGCTAGCAGCAAAGGCACCACCTGTGCAGATACAACCGTGGCCAAAGACTGATACACCGTGGACTCGGTTACATATCGATTATGCAGGTCCTTTGAATGAACATTATTTCTTAGTGGTCGTCGATAGTTTCACAAAATGGCCAGAAGTGTTTAAAAACAAACACCCTACTAAGAGTTCTCTTCAGTCGTTTTGGTGTGCCTAAAACTATTGTCAGCGACAACGGCACCCAATTTACCAGCAAAGAATTTGAAGAATTCTGCAAGGTTCTAGCCATTGAACATTTAACAACGGCAATCTACCACCCAAGGTCAAATGGCCTAGCAGAGAGGTTCGTCGATACATTCAAAAGAGCCTTGAAGAAAAACCAAGGCATGGACACTGACGAGAAGAGTCTTGAACAATTTTAATCGGTGTACAGGATAACTCCGAACCCAAACACTGATACCGGTTCGTCACCAGCCGAACTGATGTTTGTACGGAAAATCAGATCTGTATTTTACAGAATTTTACCAAGTGCAACCAGAGTAACAACAGCAAAAGAAAATTTTCCAACAAGATTTTACAAACCTGGTGACAGAATATTCTTCTTGAATTACAGGAGTATAAAAAATTTTTGGGAGGAGGGGATTATCATGAAAAGAATCGTACCCATGCTATATTCTGTAAGAAATAATAAATTCGACTGTCGCAGGCATATAAATCAGCTAAGACCTCGACACACTGATGACTACAAACAGGCAGAAGAAAATGACCTGCCCCTAGAGGTTTTGTATGATTCTTTTAATATTCCCCAACCCTTAACAGAACTTACTCCAGATTTGAGAGTTCCAGCTTTTCCACCAACTCCACCCACTCAAACGATAATGAGGAGAAAAAGTACAAGGGTGAAAAGAAAAGTTAACCGGCTGAGCCCCAAGCCAAAAAGCAAACGATATTAAGCCAAATTCTCTTGGGAGAAATTGTCTTAGGGGGAGGTGTTATAGCGAGATGAGCAATTCACCGCCGGAACTTTTTATCGAAAGAACATTTATCACCGGTCACCGGTTGTGAGAGCCTTCCCTGCGCGGGAACACTTAAAAACGTAACATGCCGTCTCTGTAAATATTCTCAATAAACTTCTCTATTTCTTTATTACTTCAGAACCTCTTTATCCATTTATTTTCCTTGTGGAATACCTTTCTTAAATATCCTTTTATTATGGCCACCCACCGCAGGAGGATATATCAGTTTGCCTTGGGACAAATAATGTTCTAAAATTTTTAAAGCTTTTCTTCCATCATCTTTCGCGTCTCGCATGATTAATGCCCAGTGGCGGCTCGTGCCTGGAGCTGTGGAACTGCAGCACCCCCAAGTCATTTCTACTCATTATTATCGATACACGTTAAAAAGAATACGTTTATTTTTTTTTCTTTGTATGTGATAATATATCATATTATATATATAAGAATACGTTTCTTATCGTTGAGCACTTTCTGTTGAATTAAAAGTCGGTCAATTTAGCTCTTATGCGTAGATCATCGTATAACGATTTGATCACTGTCTGTCTGACGTAATGAACATTTAAATTAAAATGTTTAAAATTCAACGCTATTTCACATGATTAATGGTAGCCGAATGGATACGGCCTCCGCTAATCGAGCCAGAGATGTCTCGTGTCGCGGGGTTCGAATCGTTCGACTGGTAGTAATCGTGACACCCTGCACTGAAGAATCCCGAAAGGATGAAACACTAGTGTCTGTAGGTATTTAATTATTATAGTAAAAAAATAATTATGACAGCCCCTTTAAGAAATACGTTTCTTATCGTTGAGCACTTTCTGTTGAATTAAAAGTCGGTCAATTTAGCTCTTATGCGTAGATCATCGTATAACGATTTGATCACTGTCTGTCTGACGTAATGAACATTTAAATTAAAATGTTTAAAATTCAACGCTATTTCACATGATTAATGGTAGCCGAATGGATACGGCCTCCGCTAATCGAGCCAGAGATGTCTCGTGTCGCGGGGTTCGAATCGTTCGACTGGTAGTAATCGTGACACCCTGCACTGAAGAATCCCGAAAGGATGAAACACTAGTGTCTGTAGGTATTTAATTATTATAGTAAAAAAATAATTATGACAGCCCCTTTAAGAAATACGTTTCTTATCGTTGAGCACTTTCTGTTGAATTAAAAGTCGGTCAATTTAGCTCTTATGCGTAGATCATCGTATAACGATTTGATCACTGTCTGTCTGACGTAATGAACATTTAAATTAAAATGTTTAAAATTCAACGCTATTTCACATGATTAATGGTAGCCGAATGGATACGGCCTCCGCTAATCGAGCCAGAGATGTCTCGTGTCGCGGGGTTCGAATCGTTCGACTGGTAGTAATCGTGACACCCTGCACTGAAGAATCCCGAAAGGATGAAACACTAGTGTCTGTAGGTATTTAATTATTATAGTAAAAAAATAATTATATATATATATATATATATATAATCCTGAAGCTTAATGTCGATAATTGTCCCCATACTCATATAAGCATAAAAGCAAAACTTTGCTTGAAGCTGCGAAATTCACAGTTACACATTCTTAACGAAATTCGCTTGTGCGCATGCCCGATCTAGAACGGTTAATATGAGTCAATTTGGAACTGTAGTTTTCGCAGTTCCAAACGCGGTGTTTTCGCGTTTTCGCTTATTATTATTTTTTAAGAGGCTTTGTTTACAAAAGTTTTCTTTTTATTATTATTAAAAAGTGTAACGTGTTCTTGTAAATAAAATCTCCACCTTAAAAAAAATCCCACACTTTTAAATGCGATTTAAGCAGACAAAAATATATAATATGCCAAACTTTTTTTTTTTTAATTAAAAGTATTCGGGCTTTTAGCCTTGAAGTTACCAATGTTATTTTTTATTTTACCTATATGGTTATTTTATTTGTATTTTTAAGTAGTTTAAAATTTATTTATTTTGTAGTAGTTTAACTTTACAGAATAAAACATATTGGTACTAGTGCATGAGCTGGCCTGGGCGTGGCTTATCACTCGCTCGGATTTCTCCGTAAAATGACGTCACATGCTGCCAGCTGACGGAGAAAGTGGACGGGGGGGAAAGGGGAGGGGGGAAGGGGGGAAGGGGGGAAGAGAGAGAGAGAGAGAGAGAGAGAGAGAAAACGCGAAAAATAAATGTCCGACTGGGGGGGGGGGGGTCCAGAGAAAAACATGCAGTGTTTACCGATGTATTGGAAAATTCTAAATGGCGCCCGACTCTCTCTCGGAGAGGTAAGCTTGGGAAAAGGTATCATAAATAATAAACTCACATGCTGCCAGCTGACGGAGAAAATGGACGGGGGGGGGAAGAGAGAGAGAAAACGCGAAAAATAAATGGCCGACTGGGGGGGGGGGAGCAGCACCCGCGCCAAATACAAGTTTCCAGAATATTTCAACACGGAACTGCTTGAAAAATTTATTATAGCATTTCTCCGTAAAATGACGTCACATGCTGCTAGCTGACGGAGAAAATGGACGGGGAAGGGGGGGGGGTCCAGAGAAAAACATGCAGTGTTTACCGATGTATTGGAAAATTCAAAATTGCGCCCGACTCTCTCTCGGAGAGGTAAGCTTGGGAAAAGGTATTATAAATAATAAACTAGACAAAATACTGTTAGAAATTCGCTCAATATATGTTACCGTGACATAAGTTGACATATTCGGTTGTTTTTTAATAGTATTTTGTCTAGTTTATTATTTATAACACCTTTTCCCACACTTACCGTGTTAAAGAGACAGTCGGGCGCCATCTTGAATTTTTCAATACATCGGTTAATATAGTGGTAAAATTATTTTTAAAAAAAGAAAACAGAAGCCAAACCATTTCAAAAAAGGCCAAATTCACGAAATTAGCTATTAAAAGAATAAGAAATGGTAACATTATCAATAAAAGTAACTTTTCAATTTATCTGCATCATTCGTTGGTATTTTTAAGTAGTTTTAAGTGTTTTTTTTTATTTCATATCGAACCTTGCGAAGTTCTAAAATGCCGTAAAACATACCCTGTTTTTTTTTTGTTTTTTTTTTTTTAATAATTACTACTTTTTTAAATAGAAAAATGAATGATGCAGGTAAGTTGCAAAGTAATTTTTGTTGTCAAATAATAAAAGAAAAACTTACCGTAATTATTTTTCACATGCATGGGAGTCAAATAGAAGAAAACTTGTAATGTTTTCAAGGAAAAAAGCTAAACAAATTTGTTTTTTTTTTTTGTCAAATAAATTAAGTTGAAAAATTTATTTCTTCTTTCACAAAATTTAATTTAATTTTTTTCAAATAAAATACTTTTTTGAATGTCTTTTTCATAAATAATTTAAGCAAAGTTCAACAAGTTTTTTTTGTAAAATGAATAAGAACTTTTCATAAGAAATAAGAAAAGGAATGACTTTTTCACTCTTTTTTCACAAAGTATAATTGAATTTTTTTCAAATAAAATACTTTTTTGAATGTCTTTTTCATAAATAATTTAAGCAAAGTTCAACAAGTTTTTTTTGTAAAATGAATAAGAACTTTTCATAAGAAATAAGAAAAGGAATGACCTTTTCACTCTTTTTTCACAAAGTATAATTTAATTTTTTTCAAATAAAATACTTTTTTGAATGTCTTTTTCATAAATAATTTAAGCAAAGTTCAACAAGTTTTTTTTGTAAAATGAATAAGAACTTTTCATAAGAAATAAGAAAAGGAATGACCTTTTCACTCTTTTTTCACAAAGTATAATTTAATTTTTTTCAAATAAAATACTTTTTTGAATGTCTTTTTCCAAAAATAATTTCAGCAAAGTTCAAAAAGTTTTTTTTTTGTAAAATGAATAAGAACTTTTCATAAGAAATAAGAAAAGGAATGACTTTTTCACTCTTTTTCACAAAGTATAATTTAATTTTTTTCAAATAAAATACTTTTTTGAATGTCTTTTTCCAAAAATAATTTCAGCAAAGTTCAAGTTTTTTCTTATAAAATGAATAAGAACTTTTCATAAGAAATAAGAAAAGGAATGACCTTTTCACTTTTTTTTCAAAAAATATAATTTATGGAATAATATGAGAAAAGGAATGACCTTTTCACTCTTTTTTTCACAAAAATATAATTTAATTTTTTTCAAATAAAGTTTTTTTTTTGTAAAATGAATTTCCTTTTCATAGGAAATGAGAAAAGGAATGACCTTTTCACTTTTTTTTCAAAAAATATAATTTATGGAATAATTTTCAAAGCCATAGATGCCAGGATCATTTTCTTAGGAATTTGTTTCCTCAGACTATTGGACGACATGAAACTACAAAGTATGGGGCAGAAAAGATAACGGACATAAAAAGAAGCTAGTTCACGGGATAGCTTTCAGCTATATGAGTTAATATGGAGACAAAGGGCTTACCACCAAATGTTTGCCTCCACATAAACTCTGAGAGATACGTGTCTAAAAGTTCCCGCTTGGTTCCGCATTCAATTTTGTGGCGCTGTTTTGCTTCTTTCCACATTCGTTCAACATGGTTGGTTGTAGCCTTCGTTTGAGGATCTACAAAGTGAACCTGGTGATTCACCGTTAAATGGCGATATCCCTCTTCTCCAACTTTGTTGTATGCCTTCTGACAATCTGACACGACCGTGCTCCCCGGCCGAATGTATTTTTTATTAATGGAAGGAGGGTTTCTGCATTTCGGTTTGGTACACTCACCAAAAAGCCCTCCTTTTCAGTGGGGTCGTAGCCACCAAAGACCCAGACCGGTTCTAAAATTCTTCCGACGTTATATTTGCGTCGGTTAAACAGAGTTTCGTCTATTTCAACTGTACGGCCTGGGCCCCCTATCTGCCAGGGGTTTCTAACAAAATGATCCTGGCAAATGTCTCTGAGAAACTTTTTCCAATCCGCGATAGTGTGTGCGGATTTTACACCACATTCGCGCTGGAGGTCTTTTTTGCCTGCTCGTTCAAATGCCCACAAATAAATAATTTTTATTATGCAGGCTATTGCCAACTTGGACTTGGCAAAAAATGTCCCTGTCCGTATGGATAACCTCCGTTGGCATATACTTGCTGTACATCTCCAGGTAAATCCATCGGAGGTGTCCTCTCTTGTCACTAGATTGCAGATGGTACCACATGTGACGCATTTTTTGCTTGTTGCCAATAATTTATGTTCTTGGCAAAAATTAAGAACACCATCACTGGTCCGCAGTTGTTCATTGAGCATGGTAAAATTCATGTTCGCTCAGGAAATGGCAAATTGAAAATGAGCCCAAAATGCCTTCACCAATTACCAGCAGCGGCGGCAAAACGTGCTGCTGATACTTTGGGGGGGGGGCGTGTGTTAGTTTGCGTTTTTTTAATGGTTAATTTCGTGAATTTGGTCTTCAAGAAATTGTCTTCTTTTTTTTTTTTTTTTTTTTTAATAATTTTACCACTATATTAATTTTATAGTAATTAAAGAAAATGCTATAATTTTTTAAGCAGTTTCTTCGTGTTGAAATATTCTGGAAACTTGTATTTGGCGCGGCTGCTGCTGCTGCTGCTGCTGCTGCTAGCCTCCCCCCCCCAGTCGTCCATTTTTTTTTTTTTTTTAGCTATTTTCCTTGAAAACATTACAAGTTTTCTTCTATTTGACTCCCATGCATGTGAAAAATAATTACGGTAAGTTTTTCTGTTATTATTTGACAATAAAAATTACTTTGCAACTTACCTGCATCATTCATTTTTCTATTTAAAAAAGTAGTAATTATTAAAAAAAAAACAAAAAAAACAGGGTATGTTTTACGGCATTTTAGAACTTCGCAAGGTTCGATATGAAATAAAAAGCACTTAAAACTACTTAAAAATACCAACGAATGATGCAGATAAATTGGAAAGTTACTTTTATTGATAATGTTACCATTTCTTATTCTTTTAATGGCTAATTACGTGAATTTGGCCTTTTTTGAAAGAGAGAGTCGGGCGCCATTTTGAATTTTCCAATACATCGGTAAACATTGCATGTTTTTCTAGCTGAATAAACATGTAATACAAACCCTTATAGTACCTATTTACTATGCCTCCCCACGGGGCAGAGTTAGACACCAGGGTCGTTTTTTAACGTGGAGAAAAGGTACAAAAATAAAAATTGTCTCAGTCGTGAAGGATTTCTCCTCCACCGAAAGAGAACAAGAAATAGAAGTGCAGCATCTGAAGAACAGATACTACACCTTGATCTTGTCCCGAAGGCCAAGTAATATTGGTCTTAAGAAAATGCTATAATAAATTTTTCAAGCAGTTCCGTGTTGAAATATTCTGGAAACTTGTATTTGGCGCGGGTGCTGCTCGCCCCCCCCCCCCAGTCGGCCATTTATTTTTTCCATTTTCTCCGTCAGCTGGCAGCATGGCTTATGTGGAGGCAAACATTTGGTGGTAACCCGTTTGTCTCCATATTAACTCATATAGCTGAAAGCTATCCCGTGAACTAGCTTCTTTTTATGTCCGTTATCTCTTCTGCCCCATACTTTGTAGTTTCATGTCGTCCAATAGTCTGAGGAAACAAATTCCTAAGAAAATGATCCTGGCATCTATGGCTTTGAAAATTATTCCATAAATTATATTTTTGGAAAAAAAAGTGAAAAGGTCATTCCTTTTCTCATTTCCTATGAAAAGGAAATTCATTTTACAAAAAAAAAAAAACTTTATTTGAAAAAATTAAATTATATTTTTGTGAAAAAAAGAGTGAAAAGGTCATTCCTTTTCTCATATTATTCCATAAATTATATTTTTTGAAAAAAAAGTGAAAAGGTCATTCCTTTTCTTATTTCTTATGAAAAGTTCGGGTTTGTATTACTGTACACATATATTCAAAAAAGTTGTCAAAAAACAAATATAGAACAAATAAATGTTATCAAAGGCAAGATAAGTTACTTTTCTACCTAACTGGATATATTTTTTGTGTTTTTATTCAGTGTAACATGTTTATTCAGCTCGAAAAACATGCAGTGTTTACCGATGTATTGGAAAATTCAAAATGGCAGCCGACTCTCTCTCGGAGAGGGTACGTTTGGGAAAAGGTATTATAAATAATAAACTAGACAAAATACTGTTAGAAATTCGCTCAATATATGTTACCGTGACATAAGTTGGCATGTATTCGTTTGTTTTCTAACAGTATTTTGTCTAGTTCATTATTTATAATGCCTTTTCCCAAACGTACCCTCTCCGAGAGAGAGTCGGCTGCCATTTTGAATTTTCCAATACATCGGTAAACACTGTATGTTTTTCGAGCTGAATAAACATGTTACACTGAATAAAAACACAAAAAATATATCCAGTTAGGTAGAAAAGTAACTTATCTTGCCTTTGATAACATTTATTTGTTCTATATTTGTTTTTTGACAACTTTTTCGAATCTATGTGTACAGTAATACAAACCCAGTATTTTATTTGAAAAAAATTAAATTAAATTTTGTGAAAGAAGAAATAAATTTTTCAACTTAATTTATTTGACAAAAAAAAAAAAAATTTGTTTAGCTTTTTTCCTTGAAAACATTACGACAAGTTTTCTTCTATTTGACTCCCCCCCCCCCCAGTCGGCCATTTATTTTTCGCGTTTTATCTCTCTCTTCCTCCCCCCGTCCATTTTCTCCGTCAGCTGGCAGCATGTGAGTTTATTATTTATAATACCTTTTCCCAAGCTTACCTCTCCGAGAGAGAGTCGGGCGCCATTTAGAATTTTCCAATACATCGGCCATTTATTTTTCGCGTTTTCTCTCTCTCTCTCTCTCTGTCTCTCTCTCTCTCTCTCTCTCTCTCTCTCTCTCTCTCTCTCTCCCCCCCCGTCTACTTTCTCCGTCAGCTGGCAGCATGTGACGTCATTTTACGGAGAAATCCGAGCGAGTGATAAGCCACGCCCAGGCCAGCTCATGCACTAGTACCAAAATATTTACATATTTTTTATAGAAAAGCGAAGAAAAGTTTATTTTTTAAAATACATTTTAGTTAGAAATGTTTTTGCCTTATATATATATATATACATATATATATATATATATATATATATATATATACACACATATATATATTCACACACATATATATACACACACACTTATATATACACATATATACACCCACACACATATATACACACACATATATATACACACGCATATACACACACATATATATATACACACACATATATACACACATATACACACACATATACATACGCACACACATATATATATATACACACATCTATATACACATATATATACACACACGATATATATATACACATATATATACACACGCATATATATATACACACACATATATATATATACACACACACACAAACACACACATATATATATATATATATATATATATAAATATATATATATATATATATATATATATATATAATGCTTTAGCATTTATTTACATCCCACGAGGACAAAGCAAGAAGTTTTACACTTTGAACAAAGTCTTTTTAATTAAAATGTGCAATAACAAGACGAATATGTAAACCCGTTTTTATAATAAGCTTAGTAAGTAGCAAAGTTTGTTTTTATTTTATATAGAAAGTTGTAAAAAGATTTGTAAATAAAATTATGTATCTTTAATTTTTTTTGTTTGCTCATAGTACAAACATGTAAACTTTTTTATTCTATATTTTATTTGCAAAGTTTTGTTATAAACACACATTTTTACATTTTAAATAAAACTGTTACCCAATAAAACCATTTTTAAATGGTAATCTCCTAACTTTACCATCGTTTGCAGGCAAAGATTTTGTTTTTATGAAAAGATAAATTATTAAAAAATTGTAAATAAAATGTATTTAAACAATGTTTTTCGTTTGTTTGCCTGCGGTAAAATTTTATTTAATCTGTAAAGTTTAAAAGAAATATATTTGTATATTTTTTATTACTCAGTAAAGTGTATACAATTTAAAATAGTGTTTTTTGATTAAAATGTTTTTGCGTATTACCCCTTTTTCGACGGCTTATAATAGCAAAGTTAAAAATATTTGTATTAAAAAAAACAATTTTAATGACAAGCTTATTTTGTTATACGCCTATTTTTAATTAACAACAAGCTTTTTATAAATAAAACCGTTGTTAAATAGTAAAACTTTTTTCGTTAATAAAAATCTGTGACCTAAAAGTTATAAAAGTATGATTCAACTCAGTTAGAACTTCCGGTTCAGTTGACTCGCAAAAAGAGTATCACGTAAACATTGTATTCCTTCTATCCTAATTGATATTCTACTGATAGACTACCTAGTACTTATCTTTCCCAATAAAATTGATATAAAAAGAATTTAACCATGGTCTCCTTGCACTCCCAAGAAATAACTTCTGCGACGGTAAATGAACTTCAACAGATTGAGTTTTCACGGCTGTCTCTCCATGATAAAGTTGTAATTAAGAAAAGAAGCCGTTCAACGCCTGATATTCAAATATCTCAGCCAGGCATTAGCAACAACAAAGTGTATATTCGTAGCTTTAATGGTGCCAACGGAAAAGTTAGCTTTGCGGCTGTGAACTAAAAAAGGCATTGTTCTGCTTTCCTTGTTTGTTGTTAGGGGGTGATGTAACATGGACAAAAGATAGTTTCAGAACTATTAGCAAAATGAAAGATAGAACTGAAAAGCACGAGAAGCACGTTGACAATGTAGTTTCCCTATCAATTTTGGGGACCATAAATATTAAAGCAAAACTTAGTGAGGCCTGCAGACTTTCAATCAATCATCATAACATGAATGTTAAGAAGAACCGTGAAATTTTATCTAAAATAATAGATTGTATTTTCTTTTGTGGGAACTTTGAAACTCCCTTACGAGGACATGATGAAACAGATGATTCAGTAAATCCAAGTGTATTTAGAGGATTTTTAAATTTTGCATCTTAATTAGATCCAGATTTAAAGAATCACTTAGAAACCAGTAATGTCTTCAAAGGTGTTTCCAAGACTATTCAGAATGACATACTTGACTGTCTTTTACAAATATACCATGATGAAATAAGGGCAGAAATTTGCAAAGCTTCATTTGTAGCTGTCATGGCTGATGAAATAACAGATGTGTCCGAACATACACAAATGATCATTGTTTTACGGTACGTCTTGGATGAAAAAATACTTGAACGCATTTGGGGATTCTTTATTCCAGAAAACCAAATCGCTGATGGGATATCAAAATGTATTCTATAACAATTAGATATAATCCTTCAAGGGAATCGACAAAAACTGATAGCTCAGACATTTGATGATGCAAATGTCATGAAAGGCAAAAAAGCTGGTGCTCAGGCGAAAATAAAAGCAGTTTATAGTAATGCGCATTTTACTCACTGTTATGCGCATCAACTTAATTTAATAATGAGGAATGCAGCAAGCATTACACGAAATGCTAGAATATTTATCTCTAACATTTTGGCTCTTCCGACTTTCTTTTCTAGATCACCACAGCATCTGTCCATTTTTCAAGAAGCATCTGGATGTAAGCATTCTGCGTGTATCCGCCACAAAGGTGGAACTTTAACATACATAAATAGAGTTCATGAAAATGTTCAAGCATAAAAAAACTGTCACTGAAATTCAGTCAACATCATATGTAGATGAGACCGTTGCAGAAGCGACAGGAATTCTGAACTATTTGAACGATGAAAATTTCATATTTTGGTTTGAGCTATTTCATAAAATTATGTCTCATGTTGAAATTATTTCTCGGGAAATTAGCATATATAAAGTCAATGAATACATAACAAATTTCCAAACTGCTATTTTAGAGATAAGAAACACCAAATACTGTGAAAATTCTTCACAAACACTCAAGGGCGGAGCTAAAGAACTGTGTGACTATATATATATTGATATAACGGACAGATATTCTTCAACTAAACATTTAATACTTGCTAAATTGTTTTACAAGATAAGCTTTGCTAGTTTTAAGAAAAAAAACTACCCACAGAAGAGATATCCTTGACAACTGAAGCATATCCCATGATTGACAAAGAAAAGTTTGAAACTGAGCTAGAAATATTTTATAGTAGGTCAGATATCCATGAGTATTGCAAAGTAATTGATCTCCTGAAATTTATTTTGGAAAACAATTTAAACGATGTTCTTAGTGAAATCACAAAACCCATAAAAATTATCTTGACAATTCCCATGACTACATAAGAGATAGAACGTTGTTTTTCAACTCTGAAAAGAATAAAAACTTTTCTAAGGAACACCATGGGTTGCGAAAGACTAAATGCACTTGCAGTGCTTTCAATTGAAAAAAGAAAAACGTTCTTCAGCAGTCATTCAGAAGTTAAGGAGAAAATTATCAATCTTTTCTCACCAATTAAAACAAGAAGAATGGAGTTTACTTTCAAATGAATGTAATAAGTAAAATATTTAAAATATTTAAGTTATTGTATTTTTATACGTGTGCATACGTATAAATTATGTATAATTTTATGGTTGTTTTATTTTTACACAATATTAAAACAATAGGTGTTTTCTTTATAACAGCACCCCCACTAATCTTAGGCACGAGCCCCCACTGTTATTGCCAAACTTCTATCATCTAGAACTTGTATAAGTTCTGCGAATATATCCTTGTTTCTCTGCAAGTCAATTTCATCATCTTCCTTTTTTAACTCGGCTTTTAATTTTAGCCTGTGAAGGTGCCACATGAACGTTATTTTGAACATCTTATAATTATTTTCATCGCCATCAAACATTAACGGCTGGGCCCATAACCTGTTAAAGTAGACATATTAAATGTATGTGGCGGTCAGTAAAAGAAGGAAGGTCCACACGCAGAGATAGGTTATCAACGTCTTTATTTTGAGAAGGTTAACACCGGAAAAAAAGAACAAACATGACTCCTTAAGAAGAGAGTTTTCAAACCAAAGGGGCATAACTCAGGATGCTAAGTTTACTCTCTAAACATCATGTCTGTCTATTGTCGTCATCTCCAGTTAATTAATAGGAAAATAAAATAAAACTATATTGAAGCCTTAGAAAGCAAACAGGGTTATTTGTCTCGGCATTTAGGCGCGCGCATATACATTGAAAAGTGATTTTTTTAAATTCAAATATTTGAAAATAATATCAATAATATTCATTATTATAAAAAGAATTGTGCAAGAAAAACTCTTGTCGTATAGCGTTTATTTTCCTAAATTTAAAGGGTATTTTTAACAATATCTATAAATAACTATATATTTAATTCAAAGAATGCAATTTTCTAAATAAAAATATTGACCCCCAAAAAATTAAAACAAAACAAACTAAACATTAAACTCACTTACGGGAATCATGCAGTAAGGGGAAACAACCATTATATTCTATAAGTTTTTTCTCCAAAAAAACTTATTTAACCAAACATGTCTCCCTTTAGTATTAAACAGAGAACCCTCACTGAACAAGAATCGAGAGTTTCCCTCTGTAGTGACACTCAAGAAACATAACGTCTGTACAAGGGACGTTTCAGTTGCACATACAGCTGTTGTCTACACCCACGCAATCTCCGTGCACAAAACCAGTATCCTGTCTTCGCCGACATAGCTGGAAGCACCTCACGTGAAAAACATGTTTTTTTTCATCCAATCGGATTATGAAGAAAAGGAATTTCAAAATATTTATTCTGACAGCTTTCGGTGGAGCCGTTTGAAACCTATAAAAAAGGCACGTGCGCCAAAACCAATCAGTCGAGTCAGATTTTTCCTGTCAGGTATGTTATATATATATATATATATATATATATATATATATATATATATACATATATATACATATATATATACACACATATATATATACATATATATATACATATATATACACATATACATATATATATACACACACACATATATATATATACACACACATATATATATATATATACACACACACATATATATATATATATATATATACACACACATATATATATATATATACACACACATATATATATATATACACACACATTATATATATATATATATACACACACATTATATATATATATATATATATATATACATATATATATAAGAGAGGCGGTAGCACTCTCTATATAGGGATGGCCCGTACACGCCTATATACGCCTACAAAACAAAACTATCCAAATCTCAACTAAAATCAACTTATAAGTTTCAAAAAGCACATATTCTTACAGAGAAGCGTCTTACGAATCCAGCGAGTGTCAGAATGTCGGTTTAAATGTCAAAAGAGAGCAAAAAAAAAAAAGTACAAAAATAGCCAATTGTTCTTCTTTCTTCTTTCTTCTTTCTTCTTCTTCTTTCTTTTGAGACGATGTATCTCGGTGTACGAACGGTCTCTGACAACAGTTCAAGCATCAATCGACTGCTCTTTACACGGAGAAGTGCAGTGACCCATCGCTTTTTAGCTAACTCCATAATTAAATAAGATTACGTGTAATAACAAGTTTTAAACACTATATACCAAATGTAGACAGACCACTTCGAACATGGAACTTCTCTCAAAAGGGACAGCTCCAAATAATACACCGGATGCTCACAGACGTTCCAGTCTGCCAGTGGCCTATATTTCTTGGACGCTGAATATTTGAGGTGAACGTTAAGGTTTTTTCTTTAAACAGTAACCCACCAACGTTAATGAAACCACGAAATCTTTATCTCAGTTGATCAAAATTGTTATAAAAGTAACCTATCAGCAAGTAGGACGTCAAAAAACAATGTTATAAAAACAAATAATTCTTCAGATTTTGGACTGTAAAATATGTACAAAATGTCAATGCTGTGACCAGGATTCGAACCTAGGTTAGCACGGCCACAACGTGGGGTCCTAACCTCTAGACGATCACGGCTAACACTGACGTCTGTCGCTCTTGGCAGAAAGATACATGACTACTGTCAAACTATTGAAAAATAAGGAGGGAACTTGAAATTCTCACGCATGCGCAAAAATACACAATAGCAACCATTGTTAAATGCAGCTGAATCTCTTCGCTCGCTAAGAAAAGTAGATCAGACCAGTTCTTCTAAGAACTCACCAAACGCCAAAGGAAATAAGTTAAATTAACCGCAAAAGAAACTGCAAGAAAGTCATCTTCTAAGAACTCACTGGAAGCTGACCAAAAAGAATCAAAATCCAAGCCCTAGCCACAAAAATAACTAGATATTGTGGCTACTATACACAATCTACTAATAAAAACAAGTAAGTTTTCTAAAATAAACTACAATAAATTAACCAAGTAACCTCACACTGTCACTGATTAGGACTTCATATAAAGATAACAACTACACTATTGGTGTATATACCATTCCACACTTTAACTATTGGTGACGGGGCAGTATCTCAATTCTACGAGAGTTGTCTTGCTATAAGATAAGTGATATTATAGTAAGATTCACATAAGTGTTATATGTTTACATTTAATAAAAAAATGCCAAAGTCAGCACGTAGTAAAAAAGCTCAGAGAAATATAGACTATGGAGAAAACAAAGTCAAGGTATTATCTGAGCAAAAAGAATACTATCAGAAAAATGCTGAAATAATAAAAATTAAGTATCATGCAAATCCTGATGCAAAGAAGGCTGCCTCACGTGCTGACTCAAAAGCACGGTATAACAGGGATTCTGAGGAGAAAAAAGCTGCCTCACGTGCTCTTTATAAAAAAGAACCAGAAAAAAAGAAGGCTGCCTCACGTGCTCTTTATAACAAAGAACCAGAAAAAAAGAAGGCTGCCTCACGTGCTGACTCAAAAGCACGGTATAACAGGGATTCCGAGGGGAAAAAGCTGCCTCACGTGCTCTTTATAACAAAGAACCAGAAAAAAAGAAAGCTGCCTCACGTGCTGACTCAAAAGCACGGTATAACAGGGATTCCGAGGGGGGAAAGCTGCCTCACGTGCTCTTTATAACAAAGAACCAGAAAAAAAGAAGGCTGCCTCACGTGCTGACTCAAAAGCACGGTATAACAGGGATCCCAAGGGGGAAAAAGCTGCCTCATGCACAAACTATTATAAAAAGACCTAAAACCCAGCAAGAAGCGACCTGCTACTAATGGAGGCGGCAATGAGCCGCCTCCTAAAAAAGACAATACTATCATGAATGTAAGTTTTAAAATAAAACTGTAAGTAAAAATACTAATTAACAAGAATAAAAAAGCACTGGAAATGAAAAAGGATATAGGGATGGTATGTCAAAAAGTATACAAACAAGATAGCTATGAATGCCTAGGCACATGGAAATAGAATTGCATCCAAAGTATAGCCATATAGCTTTTTATAACCGTAATGATGGCACGGAATGAAGATTGGAGAAAAGCTATAGGGCTATACTTTGGATCAGGAGTAAAGGTCAAACCCAGAATTTTGTCAAAACACGGGGCCTCACCCAGACGAGAGCCATCAATCACAATTGATGCCAGATGGGGATCAGAGCGTTGATGATGTAAGGCTACTCGGTTTTATAAGCATTCATGACCTAGTTTTAGTAGATCCTTCATTAAGGAAAAGACACATAGTATAGACGAAATATTTGATAGGCTCCAAAAATACTTTTTTTTTTTACATTGGGGTCACCACTTGTCAAGGCCCGAAGGCCACTCAGGGATAAGCGTTATTACGTGTACAGTAATAAATGAGATAGTATTGTAGTAATCATTAGTATTGGGGGTTTTGATAGAGTGTCTTACTTAAGGGGGAGGTTTGTCAGGAGTTTGTTTATGTTGGACTTGAAGACGTCCAAGTTGTAGTCAGGTGGGAAACAGGCAAGCGGCAGAGAGATCCACTGGTATGCAGTTCTAAGAAAGAAGCTTTGTTCATGGAATCTACGTTTGGATTTAGGCACAGAAAAGAGTGGGGAAAATTATTGACAGTAGTTTCAGCCAGACGGGTGTTTCTCGTGAAAGATTGGCGAGGGGGGACGAGGGATTGGAGCTCAGACGAGCAGCTGCCATGGAAATAACGATAAAACAAAGACAGGCTCGCAACGTCTCTTCTGTGGGAGAGAGGTTGCAGGGAAGAGAAAGGGCATCCCCCACTAAACCACGAAGTCTATTTTGTACTCTGTAAAGGCAGGATAGGCTGTTTTTAGCAGCTCCTGCCCAAACCCTATGATTAAGTTCGGAACGAACATAATGGGCATATTCAATTTCAAATGCGACGCCACTGAAAAAAAGAAAGGCTCTCTAGGAAACGTGCTACTAGTTCATGGATGGTAATCTAATTACTAGTTCATGGATGGTAATCTAATTACTAGTTCATGGATAATAGTCTAATTAGAAAAGCTTCAGTTATAAAACATTGTAGAGCAAAACTAGAGAACAATGAATGCCTTACTTCCACTTTACAAAATATCACCGTGATGATTTGGCTTGATGCAATTAACCGAGACCTACTCTCCATTGTTAAACAAAGATTTGTCATCACCTTAGGAGACTCTATACTGTATTCTATTAGGACGGAGATCAGTGATGCCATAACATCCCTGTTACAAGAAATAGGTGATAGAGATGGCAACATATCATACTCTAGTTCCAGCTATAGAAGGAAAAGACCAGTGAAACCAGGAAATCAGAGAAGTCACCTAGGAAACAGATCAAAATATTGCCTCTGCGATGCTGCCGATAGACCAGGAGCAGAAACTCACTATTTCCAAAGCTGTCAATTTATGTGTCTCCCATGCAAATATCAGGTGAGGTTCACTTTAATGTTGCAAGAAAATGTCCTACCACAAAAAAATACACTTCTTTCGTTTCGATGGGATTGTGGTAAAAGATTTACATTGTGCAGTTTTGGGTGGTAGACCGTTCCTGGAGAGAAATGATATGTTGTTGTTTTTGTGCAAAAACACTGTGTATATCTTGAGGATTGCAGCAATGTCAAATATATAAACATAAAAAGAAATGCTAGTGTTGGAGCAGCAACCATATTGCACGTCCCATGCCAAACCTGCTTACTGTAACGATATTATCGTTTCGTTTCGTTACAATCCTAGTTTTGTAACAACGTTATCATTTCGTTTCATGACAATCCTTGTTTTGTAACAACAACGCATGCGCACTGAAAATAAAGGCCTCCATGTTTTATATTTAAAACTAACAACACGCGTCTTTTCCTTCTCTCTATTAACCAACCACACAACACGAGCTAACACAGCGTGACATAGTGACAGCGGCGAGTTAAAGGGAAAAATAAAATAAAACAACGATAAAAGTAAGACATTATATATTTTTTTCTCTCTTTTCTTTTCGAACCAAAACTTCGTAAAACACTCACACACGCGCTCGTTGAAGCTCGCAATGGCTAATATATCGATACCAGTTCCCATTCTCGACTGGGACTCGCCTAACACTGCAGAGTCATTCAAGATATTCCAACAACGTTTGGAACTTTATTCACAGCGAAGGGAACTAAAGAAGAAGAGAAAGTTCCTATCATTCTACTCGCAACTGGCGAGGAAGGAATTCGTAGATACAACAGTTGGTCTATGTCAAACGAAGACCGGAGAGACGCTAACAAAATTTTCAACGCATTTTTGGAGCAGCTGGAACCGGCAACCAACCACCGTATATGTAGGCTCGAACTCAGTAGATACCAACAAAAACCTACCGAGACGACAGACATATTTCTAAACAGGTGTCGCTTACAGGCGAAGAAATGCGATTTCACAGCCCATGAAATGAACGAACGTTTAGTAGAAATACTGATAGCCAACACGCCCATACCGGACTTACAAAAAGAACTGTTGAACAAGCCGAAGGGCTACACAATAGAAGAGGCTGTGAAATTAGCACGCACATATGAGGCTTCAGCCGTGTATATAAACAAAATACACCAACTACATGGCCTGTCACAGATAGACACCATAAATCGCAGTGGTCGCAAACGCCAGGAAGGCAACAGAAATACCAGCAACTTGTGTAAAAATTGTGGACGGGACCACCGTTTTGGCAAGGAGCATTGCCCTGCCAAGAACGGCATATGCAGCTCCTGCGGGAAAATGGGCGATTGGGCCAAATTGTGCTTCTCAGCGAGACTCAGACCCAGGAAACAAGAAAAACCCTGGCACAAAAGCCGCAGCCAGCCAAGGCACAGACAACATGGAACAGGCCGAAAAGTCGACAGCGTTGCTGAACATGACGACCGAGCCACAACAAAACTACATGCGGCGATGGAGCACCTCACATTCAGCACTATTAACAGTGAACATCCACTGCACAAACAAAAAACAACACAAAATGAAGCGTTTGTCAATATCAACGTTATATTGACAGACCACCCAGGTACGCACAGCCTCAAACTGAAGGTAGACACGGGTGCACACTACCTTTACGCATATTCCGCAGTATGTGCCCCTCCGCCATAAACGAAGACGGAAATCCAATACCTGGATCACTAAACCCAACGAAATGCGTACTGACAGCATACAACAACACTGAAATAAAATGCCATGGCACCACAAACAGGTGCAAATACAAGGACTCTTCATGGCTCAACCCTCAATTTTATGTGGTCAACACTCCAGGACCAGCTATACTGGGCCTGCCAACATCTATAGCCCTCAACGTTGTGACAATGAACTGTGCCATATCCGTTCAGCAACAACCTATCAACAGCATAGATGATCTGATGCGTTTATACCCCGACAAATTCGACCGCATTGGTGAGTTCAAGAAAACGCAACAACCACATGAAGAGAAACTTGAAGTGCGGAGACAAGAAGAAGAACGACAACGGCTTGAAGAAGAACGGATCCGGGCTGAAGAAATTCAGAAACAAGAAGAATTACAGCGGCAGGAAGAGTTAAGGCGTCAAGAAGAATTACGCCGCCAGGAAGAATTACGACAACAGGAAGAGTTACGAAGACAAGAAGAATTACAGAGGCAAGAATTACGGAAACAGCAAGAACAGCAGCGGAAACAGCAGCAGGAGCAAGAAGCCCGTCAGCAGCAGCAGCAAGAAGCTTTGAGTAAAGTCAAACAACAGCAGAAAGAACAATTGGCAAAAATACAACTTCCTGCTGGTGCCAATTGGGCCAAGACGAATTCTGCTGCTGCCCACGCCGTGTCACTTGCTGATATCCAACAGGAAAAAGAGTGTCGACGTAAAGCTGAAGCCCAACAATTACTTCTCCAACAGCAGCAGCAACAGCAACAACAACAACAACATGCAACCAATTCATCTGCACAGCAGGCGAAGATATGGGCCAACAATAAAGTAACTGTGCCGTAATCAGCTGCAAAATCGTTGCTTGAAATCCAACAGGAACAGGCAAAACAATTGGAAGAGGAGAAGAAAAAGAAAAAAAAATAACAACGCCCAACCTCAACAGCCAGCAACGAAAGTCTCTATGCCATTGTTGACTGCCGCATGGGGTCGTACTTCTCCTGTGTTATCAACCTCTCCTACCTCCGGCTTGAGCTGTGAGTCATCTCCCTGGCAAGTGCAGGCAAGCAGCAAATCAAATGCCAGTTCAACATGGGAAGTTCAAAAGAATAATAAAAAGCAGTCAGTCTCATCTCCTACCAAAAATAGCAACGCAACGATTGATACAAACAGTTTTCCCAGTCTGACTGCAACAACGTCTCAAAACACAAAAACAAAATCATCCAAAAACAAACATAATACGGATGGTGTGCTAAAATTGTTTCAGTCATCCAATTCAAATGATGATTTTATCCATTGGTCCGAATCTCTGCTTAAGAACCTCAAAGTTAACCTTGATTTTCCAACCTTTGTAGCCGTTCTTCAAGAAGTCGATTCCCAGAAAGAGGTTATGGACTACGTACATTCTTACCTGGGAGAGAGCAAAGTTGTTGCTGAATTCACCCGCCAATTTTTAGAAAAACGAACTACACTAAAGAAAAGTGGTCAACAAACGAAACCCACCAGCAACAAGAAAACAACTACCAAGATCAGGATCAAATATATGATGCTTTTAAACAAAGGCAACACAAGCAAAAGAAATATTTTGACCAGCATGCGCTCAAGGAAGACCTACCACCTTTATATCCTGGCCAGAGGGTAAGAGCACAAAACCCTACACACGGAAACTTGGACTTAGCAACCGTAGCTTCTCAAGCAGATGGTCCCCGATCATATCTCCTACAAACTGCAAACGGATATATGATATGGAGAAACCGGCAGCATATTAGGAGTGCTCCAATAAGGCCAACACCACCACAAACACCAAAGCATGTAACATTTGAAGAACCACCTGCATGTACAACTCAGTCTCCACAAAGAGACTCCCAACAATACACTCACAGTGGCAGGATGGTACGACCACCATCAAAAATGAACTTGTGAACATTTTCTAGAGAAGTATAGCAAGCAATTCATGGGGCAGAATAATCCCCTGCTTCGCTGTAGCTATTCAGGCAGTCTACCCTGAATTAGCCCTTACCTTTTATCATATATTGAATATGCTCAATATCATAATCTTCATATTGGTAAAGGGGGGATGTAACGATGTTATCGTTTCGTTTCGTTACAATCCTAGTTTTGTAACAACGTTATCATTTCGTTTCATGACAATCCTTGTTTTGTAACAACCACGCATGCGCACTGAAAATAAAGGCCTCCATGTTTTATATTTAAAACTAACAACACGCGTCTTTTCGTTCTCTCTATTAACCAACCACACAACACGAGCTAACACAGCGTGACGTGACACTTACTAACTGATTCAGACATAGTTTTAAAAATACTACCAGAATACCAAAATGAAACAATTTCGGTGGTGCCATGCCACACTGATAATCATGATGATTGGATCCAATGTAAAATAACCATACCAAAATGATACAAAATAACCCTTGCAAACAATTCAACCACATTGATGAAGCTTATTGAGCACCCTATGCAGCGGCAGCGATATGTTACCTGGTTGAGATACTCTTTGATTACATACAGTGAACTACCTATATAATGCAGTCCAATATTTGTACTTTCTTGTGTCATCACCCCGATACCTATCTAAGCAACATTGTTTACTCATCTAACCATTCGGCTCCTTGTCTTTGACGGTAATCGTTTTCTACATGGATTGTTATTGTCCTTCTGCTTTCCCTATAAAGCACCTTAACACCACACACACATCAATCAATGCCATAGCGATATTTGTCTTCTACTTTTTATCCACTCAGGATATTTTGATCTTTATATAATAGATCACGTTCACGTGTTCCTCTTTTCGTTTTCAGTACCGTTTCTGTTCTTTGGAAAATAGTTAACGATTTTTTTTCTTTCTCTTATGTAGCATTTTTATTAGAGCTGTCACTAGGGTTTTCTTTCTTCGATTTTTCTTTCATGTCTTTTCTGATGATTTATAGAATAACACCAAATCAGAATCTAAACGGAAGTTTATTGCCTGCCGAGATCATGTACGCAAGATAAAATGTTCAATATTTGACAGGTTGTTGCCAAATAGAAATAAGAACTATACGAAACTCTTTTGGCATTTAATTTTGAAATGCGTTGTGTATCTGGTAGCTCCTTCATTGCAAGAGGCTTACAATGCTATGTCATGATCGATTGGTTCAAATCGTTTGGATGTAAATATAGCCAAAGTTTTCCATTTTTCTTTCGAACATACACTATGCTTCTACTACTCGCAAGCCGTAACCATCTGAAGAGAGTAAGCTAATTGCGACTTTCAAAATATATTTGAGCGTGAATCTTTTATTTGTTATATTGTACCTTTGTACAACAAACTTGTTATAACTTATTTTCTATGTTGACTCTCATTCCATTTATTTATTTATACTGATTTTATTCCCATAGAGATATATCATAAAAATAAATTGAAAGAATTCAAAATATTTAGACTTTTTATTAATAACTAGATATTTTGAATAAAGTGTATGGGATAATTTTGTGAAAAGTCTGGATATTAATTTATATTTATGTCTCTTTCTCTCGGACAATTATCATGCAGGGAGATTTATTAGGAATAGCAATCCATAGTTTTTAAATTTCTACAACATTATTCGTTTTCATCTGTTGAACAATGAATACTTATAAAATCTATGGGAACTGAGTTCTCCACACAAGCGAACTCATACATACAAAGAATGACCTTAAGGTAAACACGATTATCGTCCCTCGACTCTGGTAACACCATACTTGCCACCAGGGGGCGATATAGCGACGTTCACTTCCGTTTTATATCATTCACTCTCTTTTTGCTGGAACTCTCAACAAGTGAAAATGTGATGATAGATGCTCCCCGGGCTGATGCCAATCCACTCCCTGACCTCGCCGTTTACTTCTCATCAAATACTATAACGCAAGTAAGGTTACTTATAATCTCTTTACTGAACTCTTAATATCTCTTAGTATTTTTTTACAAGGTGGTCACCACTTATCAAGGCCCGGAAGCCACTCAGGAATAAGGGTTATTGTAAGTACAGTACGTTAGTGTGGATATTTAATAGGGGCGATTCATCAGGAATTTGTTTACGTTGGACTTGAAGACATCCAAGTTGTAGTCAGAATGGAAGCAGCAAGACGGAACAGAGTTCCAAAGGCGCGCAGTTCTAAGAAAGAAGCTTTGTTCATGAAATCTACGTTTTGATTTAGGCATAGATAAAGAGTGGGGAAAGTTTTTGACAGTGGATTCATCTAGACGGGTGTTTTTCATAAAAGATTGGCGAGGGGGGGGGAAGAGATTGGAGTTCAGACGAGCACCTGCCATGGAAATAACGATAAAACAAAGATAGGCGTGCAACGTCTCTTCTGTGAGAGAGAGGTTGCAAGGAAGAGAAAAGGGAATCCCCCACTTAACCACGAAGTCTATTTTGTACTTTGTCAAGGCAGGATAGGCTGTTTTTAGCAGCTCCTGCCCAGATATGGCAGCAGAACCCCATCCTTGGACGTACTTGGCTTTTATATAGATAGAGAACTGCATCAGTAGTGAGATATATTCTGGAGCGGTAGAAGGATCCCACCATCTTTCCAGCGACCTTGGCAACAGACTTGATGTACGTGTTCCATTTCAGATCAGGAGTGAAGGTCAAGCCCAGAAGCTTGTCAAAACATGGGGCTTCTCCTAGATGAGAGACATCCATTTCAATAGATGTCAGATGAGGATCAGAGCGTTGATTATGTAAAGATAGGAGTTTGATTTTAGATGCATTAAAGGTAACCAGCCACGTCTTCACCCACTGAACCACTCGTTCGAGATCAGAGGAGAGAGAATCAGAGAGAGCTTTGTCATTTACAGCCTTTGATGTGTTGCCGTACATGGTCGTGTCATCAGCATAGATGTCAACGAATGATTTAAGTATGTGTTTAGGGAGATCATTGATGTAGATCAGGAAGAGAGTTGGACCCAGGATGGACCCTTGAGGGACTCCAGCATTAATACTGCAGGCCTCTGATTTTTGTCCATTAACCACTACTCTTATGAGCCTATCGGAGAGAAATGATTTAATGATAGAGAGAATATTTCCAGTTATACCGTAGCTGGAGATCTTGTGAAGTAGGCCTTTATGCCATACCTTGTCGAAGGCTTTTGATATGTCAAGAGCAATTGCCCTGGAAAGGAAGGCTTTGTCAAGAGATTCACTAATCCTATGAGATATAACCGTTAGCACATCTGCGGTAAATCTTGCAAAACGGAAACCATATTGTGTGTCACTAAGAAGGTTATTTCTGCTGAGATGTTTGACTATTTCTCTATTTAATATGGATTCCAGCAACTTACTCATAACACCCAGGACACGTATTGGTCTGTACTGAGAGGGAGATGACTTATCACCTGAATTCTTAAATGCAGGGCATACTGATGAGGTTTTTCAGGGAGTCGGAAAGCACTTCTCCTTAAGGCAGCGCTTAAACAGTTTAAGTATGGGAGCAAGTTCTGGTTGAAGCTTTTTTTAACACTATAATTGGGATGCCGTCAAGGCCAGTTGCTTTAAGGAATTAAGGGTCTTGATTAGCTTGGCGAACTCATGCACGGATATTTGTATGTTACTTAGCGTGTTTTGTGTTATAGGGGGAAATATGGGGAGTTGATGGCCTTCGTCGCATAGGGTAGAATTAGCTGCAAAGTTCTTGGCAAAGTTTGGCCTCATCTGAAGCTGATGAGATGATCTCTGGTCTATTGATAATGGTTGGGATAGAACACACACTTTTCCTATTTGTTATTTGCCAAAACTGGTGGGAACCAAACCGCTGATCAGCTACTTTGGATTTAACAGACTGGGCATATAGCTCTCTTGCATTTTTTATTACTCTTTTACAGTGGTTGCTGGCATTCCTGAAAGCGGCTTTAGTTTCAGTGCATCTATTACGTTGGTAGCTATGGAAAAAGTGATTTCTATGCGTGATGGCAGCAGCAGATTCTGGGGAGAACCATGGTTGGCTGTAAGGTTTTTGTTGGAATTTTTTAGATGGTATGAATTGGTCTATGCCTACAATTAACCATTCGGTCAGGTCTGATACTATAGAGGACACATCATTTTTAAACATGGAATGCAGAGGTAGATCAGATATAAATGTATGGAAGCTATCCCAGTCAGCCATGGAGTATCGGTATACAGTACGATGGAGGGGTACGTCTGGGGACTTATTACATTTCAAGTTTTATCTTAACTGATACGACAGAGTGTTCGGAGGATCCTAGAGGAGAAAGAACGGAACATGAACATAGCTCAGGGGAAGTTGAGAGAAAAGGAGGAAACCTTTTATGGCATACACTGGCGAGAATTTTGATTAACAGAAATCAAAACCCAAAATGTGTTGGAACGCGATTGAACACATGGAATCAAATAGCTACAAGACAATAACATAGAAAATGACATTGCTAATATCCAGAAAGCTACTTATTTGCGGAAAATTTAAATGCGATATTCGTTTTTAGCATACCCGAAAACCTATAAAGGTAGTCATTTTAAAGAAAAATGTTAAGGTGGAAACAAGGTAAAAATTTACAAAATGCATCACAATGAAATTCTTTATCGAACTGCTTAATTATTATTATTATTATTATATTTTTGTTGTTATTATTATTTAAATATCTTCAGTTAAAAAAAACAGTTTTGTTTTACAGATTCGAAAAAATGGTCTGGACAATGAGTAAAAAAATCAAAAACAAAAAAATACTGGAAGGAACCCACCCAATAAATGTCATGATTTCAAAGACACGAGATACCATGTGGCTATTTTTCTTGTACTTGTGTAACACTCGACACTAATTTTTGAAATAAACAAACATTTTACATTAAATAAATACACTAAAACATTATCCAACTAGGTAGAAGAGTAACTTATCTTGCCTTTGGTAATATGTATTTGGGTGCTTATGCACTTGATACCATGCTATTTTTTCAAATAGCATTTTTAAGTAAAATTCAAGTTTCACAATCTTTTTTTATTTAATTGTAAGGTGAAAATACAGAATAGTTAACAACCTTTCCTCCCCATATTAAGAATGGGTTTCTAAATATTAACCTTATTTAAGCATGGTAGCATAAGTGCACAAATACCTTTTATTTGTTATATATTTGGGGTTTTTTGACCACTAAAGAACACAATTCTACCTGAAGTACAAGTAAGAGGTTATAAATAACATAACAGAACGCATGTACTTAGTGCATTTTGTTGTTTAATGGTTTTAGTACAAAAAAAAACAAAAAAAACAAAATATAGTTTGCAAATAAAAGTTGAAAAACTTAAAAATAATTTTTTTAAATTGACAAACGCAATAAAAAATGACTAGTCTAGTAAGTCAAAAGCAGAAACAGTTTTCTATTTTTAAAAGAATACTTTATTCAGCTCCTCAGCGTTGGTCAGTACATTAGCACATAGCGAGCCATTTTCCCATTAAGCAAATTTAAATGTCTATAAAAGATAACATTTTAAAGAAATTTCTGCACAACTAATGATTATCAAATATTTACATATTGTACATGAAAATAATTCTGAAACTGTTATCTATATAAAAATCGATGATATATGCTGATTTATCTGATCAATTTTGACATATTCTCTGTCAACTTTGCTTGGTCGTAACTTTACTTCCTGTGGTTGTAAGAATATAAATCAAAGTCAAGTAGAGATGGATTTCTGCTTACATAGCCTGTAAAATTTCAGCCATATCCAATCAAATTTGACCCAGCACATATGTATCCAAAAGTAACGTATGAAATATAAACCTTGAAAAAACAGTTTCCCTTTTTGCAGTCGTCATTTTTTACCGTTTTTTCATTTTTAACTTGGAGCATAAAAACATTGAGCTCATAAGAAAAAAATAAAGTGACATCGTAATGCTTATTCTATTCTCTTTCCATCAATATAATTCTTTTAAAAATTGACCCACAAATAAAAAAGATATGACTTGTTAAGAACATTAGGTCTGTAATATTACCGATAGCCATGAAAATACAGCATACGCTTGTAATGCTAGGTATAGTTATAGGGAGACCGTCCCTTGAGAAGGTGTTAACTGGGTAGTCATCGGCTCTCAATCTTGTTCTCTCTCTTGTTTGGTTGCTCCTGTCTTTACAGTACCAACCATACTTACATGGGTGACACTCCACTTATGCTAATTAGGTGGATCGTACTACCACAAAATGAGGTTTCTGATAAATAGAATCTGGAATTCAAAATGAGAGAAGAATCTTGACGAGAACATTTATTTATTTCAATAATTTAATTATGGCAGACGAAGGATATCATGTTGAATTGTTTGGAATTGAAATATGATAGTGGTGACAACAAACGTCATCATTAATTGAACAAGACTGGAAACTATAAAAATACTTTTTATTATAAGATTTGAACAGACATTAAAGAAAACCCTAATTTGTCACTATTTGCTATAGTTAAAAACACTGAATGTGGAATTAAAAGAAAAATATACAATTCTTACTACATGCACGAGAAGAGATTACATGATAGTTATTTGCAAAGTAGGCAGAACAATCGAGAAATTCCAGAGAAAAATACAATATATAATTTTCTACAAGTGTACTATAATTTTATTATTTGAATTATCTTACGACTGGTATAAATATAATAGTCTGAAATTTCTGACCTCATGTGGTCCAGCTCAGCCTCACTAAACAAATATTTACTGTTGTATCTTTGACAAGTTATTTTTCTGGGTTGAATATTTCTCTTGCTCGGATAGAAGTGGAAGAATATTTTCCTCCATGTCTCTGCTTTCTGCTTTTGTTTTCTGTGTTTGGCTAGAACATATCCAGAGCCCATAACATTTTTCTTCTCTCTCTCCTCTAGTCTCTTGTCTTTGTTTCCTAGTCTCGGATGGGAAAGTAGTAGTTTTCTGCTTCCTTCAGAGCTTCTCACTTTATGAGGGTGCAATCATATTCTGGTATATATTTTCCCACCTGGGCAAACAGAAATCGCAGGCAGGCAACTGGCGTAGCTTTCTTTTCCCCAGAAAGGTTAGATTTTCTTATTCCTGGGGTAACATCTGATTTGATGTTTTGCCCCACTTGTCAAACTTTGAACAGTGGTAGCAAAACAGCAGTCCACTTTTCTTCTCTCTCTCAGGTAGCCTCTTGTTTTCATTTTGTTTCCTCTGCTCAGATGGGAAGGTAGTCGTTTCCTGCTTCCTTCAGAGCTTCCTCCTTATAAGGGTGCATTCTTCTTATGGTATATATTTTCCCACCTGGAAATAGCTTTCTTTTCCTCAGAAACGTTAGATTTTCTTATTCCTGGGGTAACATCTGATTTGATGTTTTGCCCCACTTGTCAAACTTTGAACAGTGGTAGCAAAACAGCAGTCCACTTTTCTTCTCTCAGGTAGCCTCTTGTTTTCGTTTTGTTTCCTCTTCTCAGATGGGAAGGTAGTCGTTTCCTGCTTCCTTCAGAGCTTCCTCTTTATAAGGGTGCATTCTTCTTCTGGTATGTATTTTCCCACCTGGAAATAGCTTTCTTTTCCTCAGAAACGTTAGATTTTCTTATTCTTTAAACATTGAACAGTGGTAGCAATACCTTCTCTTGAGTAACAGTCCATGACATGGCTTTTAAGTCTTTTGTGTTCCTTTTTTTGGTTGCTGCAGTTGTTGATGGTGGTAGAAAGATAAAATAGTTTTTTATCAAGGCCTGGTGGCTGATCCTGGTTTGCCTCTGGTATTGCAATATTGTATCTTTCAGAGAAACGGAGGTTTGCATCATTGCTTACCTCTTCCTTCTTGAGGGGCCATTTTTATCCTGGTTCCAGTACTTCTTTTCTTTCTTTTTTTAATATTTGCTTAGGGTTTATTTCCTGTTAGAAGTATCCACATGTAAGTGTCTTTGCCCTGAAAAAACACCTATACAGAGAGACTCACCTAAGTGTCTAGTAAGCATTCAATTTTTTCTTCACTATGTGTTCACATGTGTCACCAAATCATTTTTCTTTGCAGAAGAAAAGCCACTTAACAAAATATGGTTTATCTCAATTATGTCTCAGCATATGTAGCTGCATGCTTTGTTTTGTTGTAAAAGATGAGGAACATACCTCACAAGAATATGGTTTCTCTCCAGTATGTCTTCGCATATGTGCACGTAAATAATATTTACTTGCAGAAGAAAAGCCGCATATGTCACAAGAATATGGTTTCTCTCCAGTGTGTCTTTGCATATGTTTCAGCATGCTGTGTTTCGTTACAAAAGAAGAGCCACATACCTCACAAGAATATGGTTTCTCTCCAGTATGTCTTTGCATATGTTGCTGCATGCATTGTTTCGTTACAAAAGAAGAGCCACATACCTCACAAGTATATGGTTTCTCTCCAGTATGTATTCGCATATGTTGCAACATACGTTGTTTCCTTGTAAAAGAAGAGTTACATACTTCACAAGAATATGGTTTCTCTCCAGTGTGTCTTCGAATATGTATCATTAAATCATGTTTCCTTGCAGAAGAAAAACCACATACTTCACAGGAATATGGTTTCTCTCCAGTATGCGTTCGCATATGTACCGACACAGAATTTTTCTGTGTAAAAGAAGAGCCACATACTTCACAAGAATACGGTTTTTCTCCAGTATGTGTTCGCATATGTAGCAACATGGTTGCTTTAATTGAAAAAGAAACGCCACATACTTCACAAGCATATGGTTTCTCTCCAGTATGTGTTCGCATATGTGTCACCATGGTTTGTTTCGCAGTAAAAGATAAGCTACATACTTCACAAGAATATGGTTTCTCTCCAGAATGTGTTCGCATATGTGTCACCAAACTGGATTTTAATGCAGAAGAAAAGTCACATACCTCACAAGAATATGGTTTCTTTCCAGTGTGTCTTCGCATGTGTCTCTTCAAATCATTTGTTTTTGCAGAAGAAAAGCCACATAGTTCACACGAATATGGTTTCTCTGCAGTATGTGTTTGCATATGTTTCAACATAGAATCTTTCCGTTTAAAAGAAGAACTACATACTTCACAAGAATATGGTTTCTCTCCAGTATGTGTTTGCATATGTTGCAACATGCTTTGTTTTGTTGTAAAAGAAGAATCACATACTTCACAAGTATATGGTTTATATTCAGTATTCATATTTGTTTTAAATCAAAACAACATACTTTAAAAGAATGATTTATCTTGAGTATATTTTTACATATGCGTCACACAAAAATAGTTCTCTTGTAAAAGAGCTACATATTTCACAACAGTTTCTTTTCAGTATGTCGCAAAAGTGTTTCACTATAAAAGAACTACAAACACTGCAGGAATAGTGTTCTTTTTAGTATCAGATTCACTATTTAGAAAAAAAAATTAAGATTTATGTTTCTTTATGTTTTTGGTTGGTTTTTGTTTCACAATAAACAATGAATTAAAAACATTTACATATATTCGTATATTTTATGCATTTTAAATCAAGTATTCATTGGATGCTATTCATAATCATGTGTAAATTTTACTTGATTTTAACAGTAATATATAATATATTATTACATGAGTGGTGTTCCAGTATTGTTGACAGCTAACTTGTACATCTTTGGATTTGAAATAAAATAGATCTGATCTTCTATCTATGCAGATCATTGGAAACAGAACATCATATTCAATTAATTCTTATGAATCTGATATAGATGATTATCAAACAATGATGCATAGATTCGCAAAATTCTGAAATATCAGGAACAAAATTAAGATTATAATTTTAATCAATACGCAATTTAATCTAGTATTGTTGGTGACTGAAATTCTGCTTCAATAATGAATCATAAGTCAATCATATTCACATGTGCAGGACTAGTCATATGAACTTAAATGTGTATGTTTTATATGCACCAATAAGTAAGTCTTGCAAAAAGTACTGCAGTTTGGTTTCTATTGATTAAGTCTAAGAGAAATACGTTCAAAGTTTAGAGGTATTTCTTTTCCAATATATTATCAGAAAATGCTATTTTATGAAAGAAAAAAATGTAGTTTAAAAATATTCCTTTCATTGTAGGCTTTTATCAATTTGCATTTGTTTTCTTGTATTGATTGCTGCATATTCTGCAAAATTCAAAATAAATAAACAAAATTAATTTCATAAAATGATGGAAATTATATACATGTTGTGAATAAAATATTTTTCACGTTAAGTAAAGACAGTTTTTGTAATCAAAATTAGGTTTAAGCACAATGGGTTAGAAGCAAAATTGAAGTCATTATGTTTAACTTTATTAAGAAGTTCTCAAATTACTAATTGCTTTATAAAAAATGTGAGATGTGAGATTGTTTTTCAATACTTATCCATAAAGAAAATGAATGGATTCTTTTTGTATAGAAAACATTCAACTAAATTTTGCCAAAACTTTTATTAATGACATTAAAAATGTAATGTTTTTAAATAAAATTTACAAATCTTATAGATTTACAAAGGAAATAAATTTTTACACTTCCACAAATTTATTGATATGCAGAACTATACAGAACAAAAGAAATGTAATAATATTTTGTTTTATTTATATTTATACAGTAGAAAAGTTTTTTAATAGTTTTAAAAAAATTGAAAAAGTATACCTTAATTTCAATATTGCTGACAATTATAAAATGTTCATTAATTGAAGTATATTTTTTAATATAAACTGACATGCTTATATAATTAAAATATTTTTGAATGGGGACAATTCATATTTGATGTTTCTGTAAGACATTCATACTTAAAATTAATTTTAAATTCAGTAATACTCTGCAATCCTAGGGAAGAAAGTATTAAAGTAAAAGACTTTCCAGTGTCTAGAGAGACCTCTAGAGGTAAGGGATAGTACTTTGTTGATAAATAGGTTTGTTATTAGTCATGGCTATCGGTGATTGAGAAGTCTTTTTTTATAGACATCACCACATATCAAGGCCCGGAGGCCACTCGAGGATAAGGCGAAGAGTGTACAGTAGTTAATTGGACAATATAGTAATTGTTAGTAATGGAATTTAGGAAAATTTGTTAAATTAAGTGGAACGGCTCAGCAAGAACAGGCACGCATTTCTAAGAAAGAAGCTTTGTTCATGGAATCTACGTTTAGGTTTAGGCACAGATAAAGAGTGGGGAAAATTATTGATAGTGTTTTCAGCCAGACGAGTGTTTTTGTGAAAGTTTGGCAAGGGGGGAGCATAGATTGACGCTCAGTCGAGCACTTGCCATGAAAATAATGATAAAGCAGTGACAAACTAACAGCATCTCTTCTGTGAGAAAGAGTTTGCAGGGAAGAGAAAAGGACATCTCCTACGAGGCTACAAAGTCTATTTTGAACTCTATCAAGGCAGGATAAGTCCTTTCTAGCAGCTCCTGCCCAGATGTGGCAACAGTATTCCATCCTTGTACATACCTGTCTCTTATATACATAGAGAATTGCATCAGCAGTGAGATATCTACTGGATTAATAGAAGGAATCCACTATTTTCCAGTGGCCTTGGCAACGGATTTGATGTATGTATTCCATTTCAGATTAGGAGTAAAGGTGAAGCCCAGATGCTTGTCAAAATATAAGGCCTCCCCAAGATGAGAGCCATTCATTTGAATTGATGGGGATCAGAGTGTTTATGATGTAAAAATAAAAGTTTGTTTTTAAATGTATTAAAAGTAACCAGCAACTTCTTTTCCCATTGTATCACGTGCTCAAGATAAGAGGAGAGAGAATCGAAGAGAACTTGATCATTTACGGTCTTAGATGTGCTACCATAGATGGTGGTGACATCAGTATAATTGTCTACAAATGATCTAAAGATGTGATTTGGAAGATCATTAATATAGATCAGGAAGAGACTTCAGCTCAGGATGGACCCCAGAGACACTCCAGCATTACTATTGTCAGCTTCTGATTTCTGCCCATCAACTACTACCCTTATGAATCTATCAGAGAAATAATTTAATAATTGGGAAGACATTTTCAGCTATAACATAGCTGGAGATCTTGTGAAGTAAACCTTTATGCAATACTCTATAAAAGGCCATGTCAAAAGCAATTGCCCTAGAAAGGTAGGCTCTGCCGAGAGATTCGCTAATCCTATGAGATATAACTGTAAGCCTATGGAAATCTGTTCTGTCTGCCTGCTTCCCACCTGACTACAACTTGGATGTGTTCAAGTCCAACATTAACAAATTCCTAATGAACCGCCCCCTTAAGTAAACGCTTCAGCAAATCTCCACACTAACGTAATGTACTTTCAATAACCCTTATCCCTGAGTGGTTTCCGGGCCTTGATAAGTGGTGACCACTGTGTAAAAAAAAAGTACATCTGCTGTAGATCTAGTAGAACAGAAACCGTATTGTGTGTCATTAAGAAAGTTATTCTTGCTGACATAGTTGATTACATCTCTATTTAACATAGATTCCAGCAACTTACTCATGATGCACAGGAGATTATTGGCCTGTACTGAGAGGGAGATGACCAATCACCTGAATTCTTAAATACAGGGCATACTGATGAGATTTTCCAGAGTGGTGGGAAGCAATTCTCCTTAAGACAATGTTTACACAGTTTTGTAAGTATGGGCGCAAATTCTGCTAGAAGTTTTTTGAGCACTATAACTGGAATACCGTCAGAGCCTGTTGCTTTACTGGAAGCAACGTCCTTGATCAGCTTAGCAACATCACGTACAAATATTTGTATATAACATAAGTGTGTTTTCTAATACAGAAGGAAATATTGGGGACTGACAGCATTGGTCGCAAAGGATAGAATTAGCTGCAAAGTTCTTGGTAAAGAGTTTGGCTTTGTTTGATGCTGATGAGATTACCTCAGGGCCATTGATGATAGTTGGGATAGAGCACACGCTTCTGTCTAGTATTCTGTTTGCTGTTTGCCAATACTGTAGTGAAATAGGTCTGTAAGCCTAACACTAACATTTAATACTATTGACTACCAGAAAAAAGTCTTTGGAACGCTCAATTTTTTAAAGCTGAAATCCCTTCAACAGTTTGGATTTTGAAGATGGGAACTCTTTTGAGAAAAGTCGCTGCAATATTAATTTTAATTTTTATCCCTTGAGATTCAAATGTTAATAATAACATTTTATTTCAGTATTTAATTTATACTTTTATTTTTTTAATGTTTTATTTAATAATAGATTTTCTCGTCCATAAATGTTGTTTATTATATCTACCAAGTTGATTGCATGAATAGATTAGGCAATTGTATTCATTTTCGGTTTGTAAGAGGGGAATCTATCACCATACCTTCCCTTAAACATGCCAGTATGACTTTTATTAAGTACAAGACTTAATAAAGTCTTTTTTTTTAATGGAAAGTAGATATCACATTGTGGATGCGTTATCGGCAGCTCTCGTTACTCTTGCTTCTCTTTATTTTTCACTCAGTCCTCATTTTTTAATGAGTGATTTTTCTACCAAAGTGAGAAGAAAAAGCTGTATTCTAGATTGGCAGTATTTTGCGCGAACAGTCATCAGAGATATCGGATATTTTCTGTTTCTATGTCTATGCTTGTAGCCATGTCACTAGTACAGGTGCTGGAGGTAAACGTTTTAGCTTGGCTAGCATTACCAGCCAGATAGTCAGGGACCCAAACCTTGGATTAACCACTAAGGAGGTTGTGCTATCAGCAGGTGCAAAGTACTGGGGCTGCTGTATTGCCATTTGGTGAATTGATTCTGGTGGGGCCTCTTGATGCCAGATTAGTGGGTAATTGTTACAGTTTTACCTTATCATGTGCTACAAAAAAAATTTCTTTGTTTCTTTTTCTCTCTTACTTTCCCTCTCTGTCCTGCTCTAAGCAAGTCTGTTGACCTAGTCCGCAAATCTCAAAACTCCATCATGAAAAGTTTTTTTAAAAACATACACGATTAAACCCAGATCTCCAACTTCCAAGTAGACCCCCACTACCATGTCTCCTTCTGCAATATCAGGGGTCTATGTTCTAACCTTCCAGAGGTGGAAACCCAATTACAGAAGACTAAACTAAGCATTGGACAGACTATTTCCCTAGAAGAGTTCGGAATTAAAGGATACTTCTAAATCTGACCCCCAAAATCGCCATGGAATATGTGCCTATATTAAATATGGCTTTCCATGTGGTAGGGACATCTCCAAAGAAGATCCTAACTTACCTTATATGTGCTTCCGGGTTGCATTAGCTCACACTACTGCATTTATATTTACTCTCTATCTCCCCCACAACAGTGGAGTTACTATCTTTAAAAGCATATCTGAGAAAATTGACCAAGGCCTATCTGCTTATCCTTCAGCTAATATTCAAGTATGTGGAGACTTCAATGTTCACAACATGGAATGGTTGAGTCACTCAAACAAGACCGATGATGAGGGGAGGTTCTGTCACGATTTCTCCATTGCTTATGACCTCACTCAGATTGTTCACAAACCCAAGCGTGTGCCCGACGCTGATGGCCAGTATGCAAGTTTCCTAGACGTTTTTCTCACATATTGCTCTGAACTATGTTCAGTTTCCGTTCTATCTCCACTTGGATCTTCTAACCACTCTGTTGCATTAAGATACAAGTGAAATGTAATGTCCTCAGACGTACCTCTCCATCGTACAGTATATCGATACACTAAGGCTGACTGGGATAGCTTCCGTACATTTATATCAGATCTCCCTTTGTGTTCCATGTTTAAAAAAGATGTGTTTTGTATAGTATCAGACCTGATTTAATGGTTATTTGTAAGTATAGACCGTTTCATACCGCAGACTGTATGTGGTCTATTTTCTCGGATATGCTCTTAAAGATAGTAACTTCGCTGTTGTGGGGCCGATAGAGGGCAAATATAAATGCAGTGGTGTAAGCAAGTGCAACCCTGAAGCACATATAGGGTAAATTAGGATCTTCTCTCGATATATCCCTGCCACACGGGAAGCCATCCTTAATGTAGGCACATATTCCATGCCCATGGCGATCTTGGGGGCCAGATTTAGCTGTTAAGTTAGAGTATCCGTTAATTATGATGAACTCATCTAGGGAAGTGGTCGGCCCTATTCCAGTTTCACTTAGAAATAATATGTTCGGTTTCGTATCCTGTAATTGGGTTTCAACCTCTGGAAGGTTGGAATGTAGACACCTGATGTTGGAGAAGGAGACCTGGTAGTAGGGGTCTACGTTGGAAGATGGGGTTTTAGGTTCAATCGAGTTTCCAGGGTCTATGTAATGAGTTGAGTCTGATGTTAGTTTACAGGACATTTAAACTCCTGCCTGTCTTTCCGGTGTCTAGAGACTTCTAGAGGTAAGAGGTGGTATTTTGTTGCTAAATAGGCTTGTTATTAGTCATGGCTATCAGTGATTAAGAAGTCTTCTGGTAATTGTTAGTCAGTAGTATTAAATGTTAGTGTTAGGATTACAGACTTATTTCACTACAGATCGTTTTCTTAGTATTCTGTCAGTCTTATATCTGTGTAATTAGTTTTTCATTTAAACATCTTAGAAGCATAGTCTGTATTTTTCTCGTCTTGAAAGATATAATTCTATATAGTATTTGCCCATTAATACCGCATGATTTAAATTTTATTAGGTGTACTTGATGCCAGACTTGGTCAAATGCTTTGGACATATAAAAGTCTACTTCCCTACTTTCTTCTGCCTTGTCCACTGCATAGTATATATGGTCAGATTCGACCATTAAAATATCTGCTCAGAATAAATTTATTACAACACTTTATCTTTATCTTCTGAGAGGTAAGTCGAGAATGGGACTCGATTAGGGAATGAGCCATAGAGAAACTATGAGTGCAGAATCCTGCTGCATCTGTACAACTCAAGAAGCCAAGCATAGTACTGTTGTGGACATTAAAAACACCAAACAGGTATGGAAGCATGACTATCTGGACCACATCTAAGCTTCTAAGAGAAAAGAATTGGTTATCTTAAAATAGTTCTGCGTCTATATTTTCAGAGACATAGTCAATTATGGTAGAATACTGAGTGATGGGACAATGTTAGAGTTTTTTGTTTTGGATGTCATTTAATTTTTGCTTAGGATTTCATTACATATGATAGTTTAGGTTTGGGTAGAATCAGTAGACTATTAGCCAAGTTTTGCCTACTAAAGAGTAAGCGCTCTTCCAGTGTCACTCTGAAATGACAGCCAAACAAACTGTCAAACCTGCACCCTTAAACTCTCAATAAAGAATATCGCTGACCAGTAGAGCAAACATAAGTGGCATGCAATCACCCCCAATTTTCTCAGAGTTTGAATCTGGTTTCAAATCGACAAAGTTGTACAGGATCAGGTTGTGTCACATGGATGAAATCATTTGGGATCGTGCCGGAGCATGTAGACCAAATTGTTTGAGATTGTGTTGAGTCGTGTATATGACATCATTTGGTTTCTGTTTATCATCTATTTGTGATAACGACCGTTAATCCAAGAGTAACTGCCAAGGTTGCTCTGGAAACATTCGGTGTTGAGTCGTTTTGATGGAGCTGTTTGAGATTAGATCATATCATTTTGACAGAATTTTCAGGGATATATTGTGTTGTTTCAACAAAGTTCTGTGGGATTGTGTTGGGTTCGACAGAGTTTTTTCCACAGCAGTGTTCATTCAAATTTATTTCTATAAACACTAAAATTTATTTATTTTTGTATGTGATATTTTAGGTTATACGGGCAGGATAGGTGTGTATTTTTACTGAATCCCTATGGTCTCCAAACCATATTTTTCATCAGTTTTAATGTATTTTTGGGCCGTTAGCATTTAAGCTATGGTACGTTGACAACTAAGCCATGAGTTTGTTTTCAATATCCAAATTCTTTTCATTACATGCTATTTTTGCTGTCAATTGTTTTTTTAAAGCATCCTCTATTAAAACTATAAACAGTAAAATTTCTCCATTCATTGTTGTGTTTGATGGTTTAAATAGTGTGGGTGGGATAGGTGTGTATTTTAACTGAATCGTTATGGTCTCCAAATTGTTCTCTTTTATTATCATTGAATTAAGAATAATTTATTAAATATTTTTATATAAACAATATAATTGCAAAAAAAACATATTTCATGTGATTTTAATGATAACAATTCTCATTAAAGTTTTGAATTTTGTTACTCGCCTTGAAAACATTTTTCGGTAAATGTGTAAGTGACATAAATTATTTGACAGACAATTATTTGTCCTTTTGTATGCTTAAATGAAACCATGTTTTTGACTGCCAGATTTTTTTACAATGAAAGAGCGTAAAAAAGGCCAAATTTGATCTTAAAAAGCCAACCTGTTAAATCTTAGAAAAGCCACATCTTAAAAGCATTGCAGCAGCCTCGAATGTTGTACATTTAGTCTAATGACAAATGATGACAAAATAAAAATTAAATTTTGGGTTTGTTTTACAATACACATAGATTCGAAAAAGTTGTAAAAAACAAATATACAACAAATAAATGTTATCAAAGGCAAGATAAGTTAGTTTTCTACCTAATTGAATAAGATTTTAGTGTTTTTATTTAATATAAAATGCTTATTTGGTTCAAAAACCATACAGTGTTTATCGATATATTTGAAAAAGACAAACGACAGTGAGGTCTCTGTTTAATATAAGTTTAGGAAAATTAGTTTAAACTAAAAAATTATACAAAATATGTAAGCCTATGTTATGGTAACATATACAGAGTGAATTTCTAACAATATTTTTTACAATTTTTTTAGTTTGAACTCATTTTACCAAACTGAACATATTAAACAGAGACCTTGCCACTATTTGTCTTTTTCAAATATATTAATACAACTATAAATTTTTCGAGCCGAATAAACATTGTACATTAAATAGAAACACTTAAATCCTATTCAGTTATGTAGAAAAGTAACTTATCTTGCCTCTGATATAATTTATTTGTTATATATTTATTTTTTGACAACTTTATCAAGGTACAGGCAAAAATGAGCGGGCAAAAATAGGGGGACCTAGTTTTGAAAGCCAATTTATCATAATTTTTTTGTAGGTTTCTGACTACTTTTTAATTGTATTTGAAAGATTAGAGACTAAAGTTAATTTCCTAAAAGAAAAAAATATTTGTACACGTGAAAAAAAAATGTTATGAAAAATGTTTTCACGGCGAACAAACCAATTCAGCTAAATTTTGAAGTTAGAGAAATTTGTTGTAAAAATCCTTTAAAAGATTAATATACGTTTTCTGGGTCAATTTCAAAGATAATTAGTAAAGTCCTAAGATATTGAATTAAATAAAAAAAAACACCTTGTTTATACAAAATACAGCTTAATTAGCCCTCAAAATGCAAGTAATTATGCCGTCCGGCAAAACGCAACCAATAACAGGTTGTAAACATGAATATACGGGAGGCCAAAATTTCAACGAATCAAAACGTTGTTTCAAAATGAAGTCATGATAGTAAAAGGAGTTAGGGGTGTCACATTTCTCCCCCCCCCCCAGACGGTCATCTGTATATTCCTATTCTGAACGTTTGTATCAATTTTTATCATTTTTTAATTTAATTATTTTTATGTTCCTGTTTTTAAATTAATTTTTTTTTAATTATTGTTTGAGATTATATAAAGATTATGTTACGCCAAAACATATTGTGTTGTTGTAAGGGACAGAATTATAGATTAAAAAAAAAAAAATTGTTTGCATACCTTATTTTGACGTCTGAATATCAGAACTTCGATTGTGTTTAATTATCCCGCTTTTGAGTTTTGAAGTGTGAAATTCGGTGAATATGTTAAGTAAAAAAATTAATTTAAGTTAAGCAAAACAAAAAATTTTTTTTAATATTTATACGAAAAAAGCCATTTTAAAATTTTTGATAAATAAATTAACAATTTTTTTTTTAGCGAGCCGAATAATGCATGACCATTATTAAACAGGGCATGCTTTGAATAATCAATACAAAAAAAAAATTCGATAAATGTTGTGCCGTTTGTGTTAAAAATAGCATCATTTTTTACGATCCATTTTAAAAACGTTTGCCGCCTTTCGACTACGGTGGACCAAACGCGCTGAAATAGTTTTTTTTTTATTCTGCTTTAAATTGCCGCCCCCCCCCCCCATTTTGGGGAGCCTGGCCCCCACACACATACACATTAAAACCCAAACTCATACAAATGGTCACCCATCTGGTACTGGCCAGCCTCAGCTTAATAATGCATTGAAATTTTCGTCACTGAAAAATAAGTTTTTTTGGCCTGTTTGGTCTTCCATAGTTTTCTTCTTATAAAACGCAAACGTAAACAGAGTCGATCTCAACTCTACATCGACGCGAAAATCTGGTTACCTATATGAACAAGTGGAATTATTTGAAATTCAGGTACTTATATTATAATATTTTTGCATATTCTCTTAGAAAATCATCCTAAATCTTAGTTAGACAATAAATAAATTAATTAATTATTTCAAAAACCTTTTTTTTTTTTTAAATAAGTACGTTTTTTGTGCAAGACAAAAAATGTCAATTGTTAACTTCTTGGGAAAATTTAACATTTAAAATTTAATTAAAAATAGTAGAAAAAGTTTCACATAATTCTGTTTTCTATATGATAAAATTCAGGGTTTTATCTTTCTGGAAAAAAAAAGTTACTCAGAAATAATGGATTTTAATAAATGTAATTTAGTTTTAAAAAACAAAAACAACTTGATTTTGCGGCCATTTTTGGCGGTGCCTAGTTTATATTCAAACATTGAATGTTCACTCATTTCTATATTAAAAAGAAGGGAAACATAGCAGTTTAAACGCGCCCATGTAGTAAAAAAGAACCCCAGAGAGCAATTAAATTTAAGTAATACTTACTTTTGTTTGGCAATCTGCATCAACAAAGAAACGATTCTAAGATGTGTTTATTACAACGAGACCAGTTTGACACGTGGAAGTCGACATTTAAGATGGCGAACGGAAAAGCTAGTTCGCAGAAAATTAAAATAATTATTTCATTTATTGTAATTTCAAGTTTGCTTTTTAGTTTTTGTTAATCCGTATTGATAAATTTAAAAAATACTGTATTTAATTAGAAACATATATTTTTAAATGTTAAAAATTTATTAATAATTTTTTGACAATTAAAAAAATGACCTATTTTTTTTAATTGTAAGCAAACATCAAACCACTTTTAATATGAGTGAAGTTAAAAAAAAACCCTAAAAACGTAAAAATATTATTTATTAAATATTTTTTATGATAAACAATTCCATATTTATTATTTTAAAAGAAAAATCAAATCTCTTTTAATAGTAGTGATAAAAACGGAAAAAATATTGTCGAACATTTGTTAAATATGTTTGGTAATAAAAAATATCTCATATTTATTATTTTAAAAAATCAAATCACTTTAATATCTGTGATAATAAATCGAACAAATATTGTTGAGCATTTGTAAAAAAAAAATTGGGGGGGGGGAAATAATAAAAAATCCTACATTTATTATTTGAAAAAATACAAATCACTTTTAATATGAGTGATAAAAAAAAGAAAAAATATTGGCGCTTATGTCAACGGATCATCATTAAATCTAAGGGAAATAATCAACATAGACATAGCAAAAATAAGCATATTTTGCAAGATATAATTTTGGACGCTGAAATAATCAGAACGATGAAAGAATGTTAAATGGGGGGAGTATGATGACACAATTACTGTAGCCGAGTTCCGGAATTTGCCGAAACAGTTTACGAAAAGGAAACAAGTTCTCGACAAAGGCTTCCTTTCTAGGGCAATTACTCTTGACATATCAAAGGCCTTGGATAAGGTATGGCATAAAGGCCTACTTCACAAGGTTTCCAGCTATGGAATAACTGGATATGTTTTCTCAATTATTAAATCATTTCTCTCCAATAGGCTCATAAGAGTAGTGGTTGATGGGCAGAAATCAGAAGCCCACATGCATTCAATCATGGCTTCTGATGTGGGCGTATCCAGTTTGCCAATTCAAAGAAATTGCTATGTCTGTCTACATTGATCAGATAGCTGTTCCCTCCCCATGATAAGAGGTCTGCTGCTACTTGTTGCCAAGGTCTTTCCGGCACTGGTGCTATGATCTGTGCTTCTGGCTGGTGGTCTGCATACGTTGCACAGGTGCTACAGGCTTCGATGTATTGTCTAATCTCTTTAGACATTCCTGGCCAAAATATGAGGTCCTTCGCAGAATGTATTTATGCCGAAATGGCCGGCATGTGCTTTTTGTTTCATTTCACTCCGCATAGCATGTGGTATGACTATTCTCTGTCCTCACAGTATTAGCTCATCTTGTACAATGAGTTCATCTCTGTAATCAGAGAACAGTTTGATAGAGTTGGGTAAGCTTTCCTTATTATGCGGTCACCCCTTAACGATTACTTCTGCCAGTGCTCTCATGTTGGAGTCCTCAACTGTCTTTTGGCGAATCTCTACGAGCCTGTGATCTTGTATCGGCTGCATTGTCAGATTATTCACTGACATTATTTCTTCCAACTCTGGCTTGCTCGTTGGTGCTCGTGACAGCGTATCTGCTAATAGGATATCTCTCCCTGGCTTATATTGTAGTGTGTAGTTGTATTGCTGGGCCCGTAGCAGGAAGTTCTGTAGCCGTTTTGGTGCCTTGGATAGGGGCTTTTTGCTGATTGAGACGAGCGGCTTGTGGTCAATCATAACAACTACTTCTCTTCCATGTGTATAATGGTGAAATTTCTCTAGGCCGTATACAACTGCCAGCATCTCCTTCTCAATTTGTGCATATCTTTGTACGGCATCTGATAGGGATCTACTTGCAAATGCAATGGGTTTGTCAACTTGTATTAGCGCTGCTCCTAACCCGTACTCACATGCATCATTCTCGAGAACCAGCTCCTTGTGGGGGTCATAGTATGTAGGGACGGGTGAGTTCATGATTGCTTCTTTGATAGTGTCGAAAGCTGCTTGTTGGGAAACTGACCATGACCACGGGATATCTTTTTTAGTGAGGTTCTGGAGGGGTTTTGTCACTGTTGCAAGATTTGGAATAAATTTCCCTATGTAGCTCGCCATACCTAGGAATCTGCGGAGAGCCCCAATGTTTCCTGGTGCTGGCATCTCAGTGATAGCCTTTACTTTTTCTGGGTTGACTCCAATGCCGTCTTTAGTGATGCGATGCTCCATGAAAGTGATCACATCTAGTCTGGTCTCCAGTTTTTCTTGGTTGAGTTAAACTCCTATTGTTTGGCATTTCTGGAGTAGTTTGTGGATCCGTCTGTCATGTTCTTCTTGGTCTTTCCCATAGATTACCAAGTCATCTACAATGATAACAACTCCAGCCATGTCTTAGAATTGTTAATTCAGCTTTCTTTGGAATATCTGTGCTGAGGAGTTCAGGCCAAATGGTAACCGACGTCAGCAATATTGGCCAAAGCATATCTGAAAGGTGGTCAAGTCACTGCATGCATCATCGAGCTCAACGTGCCAATATCCTGATGAGAGGTCTACTTTTGTAAATACTTTTGCATCCTTCATGTCATGAAGGACATCCTCGAGAATTGGTATAGTGTAGTGCTCTCACATGAGTGCTTTGTTGAGCTCATGAGGATCCAAGCATATTCTCATTGTCCCATTTTTTTTTCTTGTTATGACAAGTTGGCTAACCCACATAGTGGGTTTATCTACTAGTCTGATCAATGTGGTTAGTCGACAACTCATTCTTCAGTTCATCATGTATAGTTATAGGTACTCTCCGATTGGGCATTATAGTTGGTATTGCATCTGGCCTGAGCTTGCCCAGTTGATCATCGAACACTTCCTTGTAGCTTTCCTCTATGTTGACTGCTGTGACACGGAGTTCTTCTGCTTCATCTCCACAAGCCAATTTGTATGCTCGCCAGCAGGCCAAGCAGTAGCTGGCAATCATCTCCATCCCTAAACAATACAAATTCCACTGAGTAGGTTTGCTGCATTTTAGGGTTTCCTATCTTTCTTCGGCATACACCACGTGGCTTCATCAAAGACCCATTCCACATTGATACGACCCCTTTGTATGGTTGCATCCTCTTTGCAAACTTTTCAGAAAGGGTATTAATGGATGCCCTGGTGTCAATCTGGAAAACAACTTTTTTTTTGTTCAGACGTATAAGACACTTGGCTTCTTTAGCCTGTTTTGTTTTTTTGGGTTTTATCGCATTCACCCAGTGGATGTATTCTTCATCCTCCTCTGTTGAGGATGCATTAAGTTGGTGTACTCATGGTGGGGGTGCAATACGTTTCTTGCTTTCATACCTTCGTGTGCTCTGTCTCTGTTTTCGCGTCATTCTGTCTTAGTTGGGACACTCGGATTCGAAATGTCCTTTCTCGTTGCATGCACGGCACACTTTGCCATGGGCTGAGCATCTGTTGTTCTTTTGCATGTGTGTGTAGCTGCAGAATAGGCATTCTCTTTTGGAGCCGGGTTCCTTCATTTGACTGGTTTAACATACTCTCATCACCTGGGCTGTATCCACTCCCATTCCTTGACTGTGGCTTGAGGCCATTTCAGCCGCTCTGTATATGTCAACACTCTTCTGTAGGGTAAGATGCTGTATCTTCAGCAGCTCCTGTTTGGTTAATTGGTCACGGACACCTTCTACAATCTGGTCCCGCAGAAGTGAGTCACTGCATCGGGTACAAAAATTGCAAGTCTTCGACAGTACTCTTAAATCGTTGTAAAATTTGTCAAAAGCCTCTCCCTCACCCTGTTTCCTCTGACGGAACGCAAATCTCTCATAGGTTTTGTTGAGAATTCCGATGGAATACTCCTTTAGTGCTTGTAGTATGTCCTCTACAGTGCGCTCCGTCTCCGGGGTGTCAAACTGCATGCCCCGATATATTTTCATGGCATCACCACCCAAGCAGTTCTCCAGAAGGGTAACCTGAATTTCTCGTGGTTTATGGTCCAGACCAGTCAATAACGAGTAGTTGGGCCTCGTTTATGACCATCTATGGCAACACATCAAAGGCAATAAATGACAAAGTTCTCTCTGATTCTCTATTTCTATTTTTTTTAACAACTTTAATAGTTTATTTTGGGAGTATATTCCATAAAGAAAATAAACAACCCACTTTAAAAAGAGAAAGTACAAGTTTTTTTATATTTTAGTCACAGCTTTGTGTTAGGGGTGTCAAAAATTCTCCAAAAATTCTGACACACCTACCCCCCCCCCCGGCCCCCAAAAGAACGAAAAACATAAAAATGCGTTTGGTGCTTATGTTTTTGCAAACCGCTCGTGAAAACTTTACGTTTTGATCAATTAAAAAAAGTATTATAAACTACGATAGACGAAAAAAGAAAAAAAAAATGAACCACATTTTTTAAAACTTTCTTATTTGAAAGAGTCCTATGCGATGTGATACGACACTTCACTACGCCTGTTCGCACACAAATGTATCATGTAAGAAAAACACTACCGAAGGCGGTGAAATGGCAAAAAAATAGTCCCAAGGTAAAGGGGTTCATACCATACAAACGGTAAATTTGCGGCGGGTTTGATTATCAGATTTGTTGTCAGCGACCTCGAATACCCCTAAACAAAACAAATTAGAGTTGTCGGTGTTCTGTAGGTACCTCCAACGCGTGACACAGTTTTACCCCTCCCCATATGTAACACGATGTAATTGTAATTTAATATTATCATCTTAACTTTTTTTTACCATTTAATAGAACAAGCTTCATTCAAATGAACTGCTAATTCTTTTTAAAAAAATTTTTACAGCATACGAAAATAATGAAAATGCGAGACAAAAATCGTGTTTACATTATCGACGCTTTAAAACAACGTTCCTATGTAGTGACGTCTTTTAAGCCGTTCACACACCCATGTTTTAAAAATCTAGTAAAAAAGTAAAAATCAAATAATATTTTCCTGAAATTTTCGCTATTCAATCTTATTAAATAAACTTAAATATTAAAGGTAGGTTTCGTTTAGCGGAAATATATGTTTTTTAGGTGTTCTACCCTCCGATATTTCATGGTCCGAAAACTAAGCTAAATAAATGTGGGTTGATAAGTTTCAACATTTTTTAAAGCTGAAAAGATCAAATAATTAAAAAATGGTAATTTATATATATATATATATATATATATATATATATATATATATATATATATATATATATGTATGTATATATATATATATATATATATATATATATATATATATATATATATATATAAGTTGTAAATAAAATTGGACATAAATTCAATATTATGTTAAAAAAACAACAAACAAAAAACCCAACACTTTCTGGATAATTTTTTTTCTCAGTAATATAATTATTCGAATTACAACAACAACAACAAAACATTCTAAAAAATAATTATGTTTAAAAAGCTTTAAATGATATTAAACTCAAATATTACGTGATATGAAGTTTAAATGGATTTTTTTAATAACAGTTTTCCAATAATAAAAAAATATATATTCATATAAAAGATGTAAGACTATCGAGATAATAAAAATTGTAAATCCAAAATCAACCTTAAAAAAATTGTTTTGATTTTATTATTTAAATTGATAGAGGGTGGTCATGTTTGGCGCTTTTTTTTTTCAAAAATGTACGGAGGCTTGTAAAGAACATTATTTTTAAATACATGTGTCAACAGAAGACGTTAAAATTCATTTTATTTTATTATCTCTAGTCTGTGTAGTTCGTCAATAAATATTTATTTGTTTTACACCAGGTAAATTTTATATTATTTTTTTACCCATAGCAAAAAAAAAAAAAACAAAACAAAAAAACGTTACTCCATTAATAATTATAATGCGAACGCTTATCCATAGAAATCAACACAAACACACGAAATGATGATGTCACTTGTGCTGACAAAAGAAGAACTCTCTTCTATGCCTTCCGGAAGCGAATTACTTCCCTTACCGGAAGCGAATTACTTCCCTTTAGTTTTTACCTATGTATGAAATGTCGAACACGTGGACTCGCTTCTCCGCGTTGTTCTTAGTGAAATAAAGCTTACTTTAAGCTCACTCAGTTCTCCTGTCCTATTTATCACAATTTATTTCACTAAAGAACTATGGAGAAGTACCTGAAACCCGAACGCCTTGATTTGGAACCCACAAAGGCGGACACAGCCAATATATGGCGACACTGGAAGAGGTCGTTTGTTATATTTATCGAGGCGGTTAGTGGTCCGCAACTGACAGACGAGTTAAAACTCAATTTATTAATCAACCTGGTGTCTCCAGCGATTTATAAACACATTTCTCACGTTAATGACTACCAGACAGCTATGAACACCCTAGAAGAGGTTTTTGTTCAACCTAAAAACAGCATCTTCTGTCGTCATTTACTGGCAACTCGTCGTCAACAAAGAAACGAAAGCGTGGACCAGTATTTACAGTCCTTAAAAGAACTTGCTAAGGAGTGTGGCTTTCAGGCTGTGTCTGCGATACAAGCGAGGGATGAATACATCAGGGATACATTCATAAACGGAATCGAGTCATCCCACATCAGACAGAGGCTCCTGGAGAACAAGAAACTCGACCTGCATACTGCGTTCGACCAGGCTCTCATGCTCGAGACAGCTCAAAAACAGTTGTCATCGTACGCTCAGTCGGACTCCTTGACTGCGTCGATATCTGCAGTCGGAACGGAAGAAGACAACAACCAGTCTAGATGCGAGGAGCAACCCACAGTAGCGTCACTCTCAGGACAGAAATGCTTCTTCTGTGGAAACCCAAGGCATGACCGGGCGAGGTGCACTGCCAGAAATTCTTTTTGCAAAAACTGTAAGAAGAAAGGGCATTTCGCTCGTGTCTGCAGATTGCCAACGGCTGCTGCTGCTGCTGCTATAAACTACGGCGAGTCTCTTCTTGCTTCGTCAGTTCCTTCTCTTAACTTTTCGGAGAGTCTCTCTCGTTCGTCCTTATGGGGAAAAATCAAAGGTGAACCCATGAGGATACTCATCGATACTGGGAGCTCAGAAAATTTTATCCATCCTGACAAAGTTAAGGTACTCGGGTTAACGGTCCTGCCAAGTTCCGAGAAGATTTTGATGGCTAGCAGTTCTCATTCGTCCTCTACTCTTGGTCATTGTGTTGTATCTCTGGGTCTGAATGGAAGGGAGTACGATAATGTTAAGTTATCAATTATGGCCAACCTGTGCAGTGATGTACTTCTCAGACATACATTTCTGAACCAACACTCGTCGGTAGAAATACCTTTCGGAGGACCCCTTCCCCCTCTCACTGTTTGTGGGCTTACCGCCATTAAAAATGTCCCTTACCCGCCTCTCTTTACAAACTTAACCCCAGACTGTCGCCCAATTGCGGTTAAATCCAGGAGACATACCCTACCAGATGCCAAATTTATTAAATCGGAAATAACCTGCATGCTAAAGGAAGGTATTATAGAGCCCTCTCAATCTCCATGGCGAGCCCAAACGCTCGTAGTGACTCCTGAGAATCACAAGAAGAGACTTGTTGTGGATTACTCTCAAACGATAAACCGTTTCACTCTCCTAGATGCTTATCCTCTTCCTCGAATGAAGGACATGGTAAATGAGATTGCCACTTATCAAGTGTTTAGCACTCTTGATCTAACTAGTGCTTATCATCAAGTTGCAATCAAGCCGGAAGAACAAAAATACACAACCTTCGAAGCTTCTGGATCCCTGTACCAGTTTCGGCGAATTCCGTTTGGAGTAACCAATGGAGTAGCTAGCTTCCAAAGAGTAATCGACGATATCATCAAACGAGAAGACCTCCGAGGAACCTTCACCTACATCGACAATGTTACAGTTTGTGGAGAAAATCAGGCAGATCATGATGCTAATTTAACATGTTTTATGAAGGCTGTAGAGAAATATGGACTGACACTGAATGAAAGCAAGTGTCACTATTCTCTTGTTTCAGTAGACTTGCTCGGCTATACAATAAGCAAAGGTTCGGTAAAACCAGACACTGACAGGCTTAAAGGGTTGATGGACTTGCCTGTCCCTCAGGATTCTCCTTCTCTTCGACGAGCTATGGGAATGTTCTCCCACTATTCAAAGTGGATATTTAACTTCTCTGAGAAACTACATCCCCTAACTAAGATTACAAACTTTCCTCTCTCTAAGGAACAAACCGACGCCTTTAGGGACCTAAAGAAAGATATTGCTAAATCCTCTCTAGTAGCCATAGACTCCTCTCTTCCCCTTGAGGTTGAAACTGATGCCTCGGAACATGCCATCGCTGCCTCTCTGACCCAGAACTCTCGGCCAGTGGCCTTCTTTTCCAGAACATTAACCTCCGCCGAGCAAAAGCACTCCTCAGTGGAAAAGGAGGCCTATGCAATTGTGGAGGCGATCCGAAAATGGCGACATTTACTGCTCAGGAAGCATTTTAAGCTAACCACTGACCAAAAGTCTGTCTCTTTTATGTTCGACCCTAAAGGAAAGAGCAAAATAAAAAATGAAAAGATAACAAGATGGAAGTTAGAACTTGCCTGTTTTAGCTATGATATTGCCTATCGACCAGGGAAACAAAATGTTACTGCAGACACTCTGTCTCGAATTTGTTCTTCCGCCACCTCCGTTGACAAATTACACTCATTACACACAGAATTATGCCATCCGGGGGTAACCAAGATGCTACATTTCATCAAAACCAAAAATCTGCCGTACTCTGTGGAGGAGGTGAGAGCTGTTTCGAAGACTTGCCGGGTATGTTCTGAAGTAAAACCTAGGTTCTTTAAGTTGGCACCTCAGATTCTCATTAAAGCAAGTCAACCATTCGAAAGAATAAGTGTGGACTTCAAGGGGCCGTTACCCTCAAATTCTCGCAACCGGTACCTTCTGACAGTGGTTGACGAATACTCTTGTTTCCCTTTCGCTTTCCCCTGTGCCGACATCTCAGCTGCTACTGTCCGAAAACACCTAATTAGCTTATTCTCCATGTTTGGAAATCCTTCCTTTGTACATTCTGATCGTGGAACAGCCTTCATGTCAGACGAACTAAGAGAATTCTTACTTTCTCGTGGCATTGCTACTAGCAGAACAACTGCCTTCAATCCTCAAGGTAATGGACAAGTGGAAAGATATAACGGTATTATCTGGCAAACAGTGAGTCTAGCTCTACGCTCAAGAAATCTCCATGTTACAAATTGGGAAAGTGTGCTAGATGTAGCCCTCCACAGCATCCGCTCATTGCTTTCCACCTCTACGAACAGCACTCCTCACGAACGTCTCTTTAATTTCCAAAGGAAATCAGCCACTGGGAATTCTATGCCCACCTGGCTAACAAATGCTAAATCTGTTCTTTTAAAGCGACATGTACACGGGAGCAAATACGAGCCCCTAGTCGAGCCTGTAGACCTACTTGAAGTCAATCTTAGCTATGCTCATATCCGTTTCAATAACGGACGGGAGACGACAGTGTCCCTACGCCACTTGTCTCCATTGGGTGATAGATCGAGCATTCTAGAGGCAGAAATAGATCCTGTGCCGGAGAACCAACAGTTACAGGACGTACCTCAGCAGCCCGATTCGGACCCCCTGCCACGAGTGCACGAAAACTCTCCCCTTTGTTTTTTTTTTAAATGAAACCTTGGTCCTTGCTTCTTTAATTGAAAAAAAAAATTAGGGCTTGAATTACATTTTTCGAGGAGTTATAAGCTTGGAAAGACAGGGGGTCGAATAATTCACGCCTCTCATTTTGAAATGTCTATTAAAAAGTAAATAATTAATTTATGTTTAATAGTTTTATATATCACAAATTGAAGAGAAAAGGTCAATAAATAATATATTCAAATTTAAAACAAAAAAAAAACCCGTTTTTAAGAAATTTACCTGTAAAGTCCGAAGTTTAAAACCTTTTTTTTAAAAAAAAAACACATTGTTTTTTTTGTTTTTTTTTAAATGAAACCTTGGTCCTTGCTTCTTTAATTGAAAAAAAAAAATAGGGCTTGAATTACATTTTTCGAGGAGTTATAAGTTTGGAAAGATGGGGTGGAATTAGTCACTATTTTCACGAAATTTCTGATACACCTGGCGTTTTAAATATCGCCGTGGAGGTACCTAGTGTTCTGTTGTTATTATTTCCCTTTAGTTTTTATCCTATGTATGAAATGTAGAACACGTGGACTCGCTTCTCCGCGTTGTTCTTAGTGAAATAAAGCTTACTTTAAGCTCACCCAGTTCTCCTGTCCTATTTATCACATGTACTGCTGGGGTTTTAAATATCGCCGTGGAGGTACCTAGTGTTCTGTTGTAGCGTACAGTCAGCGTCAAGATGATTAAAACTTTTTTGAGGGAGATTTGGAAGTATTTAAACCGTCAATTTGTGGCTATGATCAAAGTTTAATTAAGAAGTAATAGATAAATATAATAATGTGCTTTTACCAAACAGCGACACAAACAAAGACTATGGTGGAGTGTATCACAGGATTGTTACAGGCAGCCACGTACCAGTCTTTACTAAAGCCAGACAACTTTCCGGTCCTAAGTTAGACGCAGCACAGGCAGAATTTAAAAAGTTACTAAATACCGGAGTTATCCAGCATTCCAGTAGCGAGTGGGCAACCCCTTTGCACTTGGTGAAGAAGCTGGATGGGTCATATCGAGCGTGTGGTGATTTCCGTGCATTAAATAGCATTACCAAAACAGACCACTACCTGGTACCAAATATAAATTCCTTCTGCACATAGTTAGCTAATAAACAATATTTTTCCAAAATAGATTTAGCTGCAGCATATCATCAGATTAAGGTACACCCTGAAGATCTGCCTAAGACAGCAGTAGTGGCACCTTTTGGTTTGTTTGAGTTTAATTATATGCCATTTGGTTTAAAGAATGCCGCGGCTACATTTCAGCGTTTTATGGATAAAATATTTCAAAAATTAAATTGCATATTTATATATTTAGACGACATACTAGTTTTTAACGAAAGTGAGCAACAGCACAAGGAAGATTTAGATAGACCATTAAGGATCCTTAGTGATAACAACTTAAAGATTTCCTTAGATAAGTGTGTATTTGGGGTACCAGATTTCTTAGATTTTCACGTAAGCAAAGAAACTGTATTGGAGGGAGATACAAAGAGAAATCTGTCTCAGACATGCGGAAAAGATAGGAGCATCAACACGTAATGGACCAGTTTCCTTGGGAAAAGACTTTTATCAAAGAAATGTACCATCCTCTTTGTACCCTATATCTTGGAAACCTTTATAAAACATCTTCAATCCTAAAGTTTCGTCGCACGTACTTATAACCGATGTTTTTTTTTCCACAACCGTTCTTTTTCAGCACTCTTGTTCTCTCTCTAATGTCGGAGGTGCCCCAAAAAGAGGATCGACCAAAATGGTGATCCTTTTTCAAATGTCGTTAAAATTTATGGGAACCGCCATAGTGCTAATAAAAAACCTTATTTAAAGGGTATAACAGTATTTGTTTTAATTACAACAGTTAACGTACACAACACAAAAGTTGGTTGGTTGTTTTTGTTTTACAGCATATCAACCCTTTTCAGGTTTAAATAATAAGAAATCAATAAGTTTATTTTGTTACTTAACATTGCTATATTTTAAGTTCGTTAATTAACTTGTTTCTATTTTGTTGAAATTTCCGGGACTGTTGTAATATAACAAATACTGTATACTCTTTAAATAGGGGTTTTATTAGCACAAAAGAACGATACGTCGGGTCAGACGTCAACACTAAAAAGTAACATGGCGGACACTACTGGAGTAGTATACAGAGCTAGCACTTCGTCAGGGAGAGTGCTATTGGGAAGTTTCGTATCCATACTAAACACAATAAACATTCTCCCCTCCATTTAATTAAAAAATTCCTGCCGTGGGTAGAAAGTTCATTCAAGTATTAGTGTATGAAGGTGGGTTGATCACAACCAATGCAAGGAATGTAGTTTAATAGTTCAGGTTCGCAATGTTAAAACTCACTAATTCAGCCAGCACAAGGAGTGCAATTTAATAGTTCTGATAAACTCTAGAATCACAAATTCAACTTATTTGGTGGTCTTCTACTACGTTCTGACCGTCGAAAAACAGGTGGTTCTACTGGTGGGGGTGAATTTTCCTCTTGCTGATCTGCTGGTGTATCATTCCAGTTTTCCGAGTCATGTGGGTGATCGTTGAATTGGAAGTCTTTCAACGGGTCCAAGTCACGTGTAGATACAGTCATCTGCCTACCCTTGTTAGATCGAACAAAGGCATAATGGGGGTTAGCATCTAGAAGTTCAGCCTTATCAACTAGACGTTCAAATTTAGTTAACAGGTTGTGTCTCTGCATTAAAACAAAACCAGATTCGGTCATCCAAGATGGTACCACTGTCCCGGACACTGATCTTCTTGGGTGTTTAAACAGGCGCTCATGAGGTGTTTCATTTGTGGCTGTGGATATTAAAGGCCGAATGGAATGAAGGGAGTCTGCTAAAACCTCTCCCCAGTGTTCAGTCGGCAAACTTTTGTCTTCCAATGCTGATGAAATAGTTTTCCATACTGTTCCATTCATTCGCTCCACTTGACCATTCCCCTGTGGGTGATATGGAGTGCTGTAGCTGGTAGAGATCCCTTTGCCGTGCATATAATTTTTGTACTCAGCACTCTTGAAACAACTCCCATTATCTGAATGAACTTGGCTGGGCATGCCAAATATAGAAAACAGGTGGGAGCAAGATTGAAGTACACTCTGAGTACTTGTGTCTTTACAAGGGTATACAAATGGGAAGCGGCTGTAGTCATCAACTAATACCAACATATACTTATTTGGAGTAGATGAAGGTAGGGGTCCTTTAAAATCGAGGTTCAACCTCTCGAAAGGTTGAGTTGATTTGTTTAAATGTCCATCAACAGGGCGAAAAACCTTGGTTTGCACTTGTTGCAAACAATACAGTCCTTTGTCATCTGCCGAATATCCTCAAGAGAGTAAGGGAGGTTTCTACTCCTTACAAAGGCCATCATCCTTGTAATCCCAGGATGGCACAAGCATCGATGCAAATTGAGGAGGTTGTTGCTACTATTTACAGTAGCGCAAGAAGCACATGTCAATGCGTTAGCTACAAGATTTTTCTCACCAGGGCGATAGATAATGTCGAAATTGAAGCATGAAAGCTCCAATCTCCAACAGAGCAATTTATCGTTTTTTATTTGACTGTGGTGATTTTAGTCGTAAACAAATTTTACTGATTTCTGATCAGTAATAAGTTTGAAGTGCTTCCCAAAGAGGTAATGGCGCCAATATCTTACTGCTTCTATAATGGCAGCCGCTTCCTTTTCAACAGCTCGATAGTTTAGTTTGGAGCAGTGTAGAGTTCATTACAAAAAAACAACTGGCTCTACCTTTTTGGTTGAGGACTCTAGAAAGAGCACAATCAAGGGCATCACTCTCCAACTGAAGGGGAGCATTCTCGTCGATAGTTTTTATTACAGCTGATTCAATATCAATAATTTCACCGACAATTTGCTAAAAACAATCAGCTCCATTTGTAACCCAAAAGGGTATTCGGGTGAACTGATACAAACCGGAGTTAGCTTCAAAAGCAGTGAAGGGTTTGTCATTCTCATTGATGGGAATCTAGTGATACGCATTTTCAGGTCGATTGTGCTGAATACATTATACTGAGCGACCTTATTCACTATGTCATCCAGCCGGGGCATGGGGTAGGCGTTAATGCTTGTGTACTTATTCACAGTCTCAGAATAATCAATGACCATTCTCTTTTTCTGATTATCAGGTTTAACTACGACCACTTGTGCCCTCCAAGGGGAATTTGAGATTTCGATGATCCACTCCTTTAAAAGGCACTTAACTTCTGAGTCAATGAACTTGAGCTATTACGTCTAGCCTTGGAAGCAACCGGTTTGCCATTCTTATTTATATTAGCAAAAAGTTCAGGTGGTTCCATCGAAGCCACGAGTCCACAAATCTCAATAGGAGTTGAACTCCCACCGTACTTGAAGGTAACGCTTTCATGTTTACTTTGAAAATCCAGTCCGAGAATCTCATCACAACAAAGGTTATTTAAAACTCACAGTTTCTGGTTGGGATACATAGGTTTGTCAAAAAGTATGTTAAGAAAACAAGCACTTACCACTTTGGATGTGATACCATCAAAACTCTCAAGTCTGAATCTGTTATTTTTACATCTAGATCCTCAGCTACTTTGGTATTAATAAAGCTGTCAGAGCTACCACTGTCCATTAGAGCTCTTAATGGCCGACCCAAAATGTGGAATTCTACTGTGGATCTCTGTAGGGACGATGGAACTAGTGAACTCGAACTTATAGAGGCTAAGTTTGGTAATTGACCAAGGCAGAAGTTGATTGAGTAGTATTATTTAACTTGCAGCATTTTGCAAAATGCCTGATCCGTTTACATCGATGACAAACACTCAATTTCGCTGGACATCATAATTTTAGGTGTTTATAATTTCCACAGTTCCAACATTTAATTTCTGGTTTAGCAGCATTTAGGTTTATTCGATTAAAATCCAAGTCCGATGTCTCTTCCTTCCCGAGGGCTGCAGCGGTTGGTTCCCTGTATTGTGCTGGTGAATACGATTCCATATTCCTTGTTGCATTGTCCAACGCTCGGACCTGGTCACACATAGTGTCCAGGTCGAGCGTTTTATTTTGTGACAAACGCTGGCAAATGGTATGGGACTGAATTCCGGCAATAAAGGCATCCCGAATCAATTCATTAGCGTATATCGCCGTGCTGACATCCCTAAAATTGCAGTCCTTGCTAAGGACTCATAATGCCTGAAGATACTCTTCCAGACTTTCTTCCTGTGAGTAGGTGCTGTGTGTATATCTCGTTTTTTGGTTTGATAAAGAGTTCCTCCCGTTTGAGACAGGCTTCTTCATAATTTCCGCAATCGCTGACATATTCGAAAATATCCGATGAAATAAAATTTATCAGGACCGATAACTTGTTGAGATATTCCTGGAGTAGTGCCGCTAAAAAATATTTGAACGTAGCAAGCCAGTGCTTAAACTCTCGCTCGGCATAGATGAATTAGGGTTTACATCCAATTGAGAAGGCCTCAGGGCACGATCCATTTTTAAAATCTTTTACATTTTTTTTACTCTTTTGTGCTAATAAAATTGTTGTAAGTAAAACAAATACTGTATACCCTTTAAATAAGATTTTTATTAGCATAAAAGAAGGATACGTAAGGTCCGACGTCAACACTATAAAGTAACATGGCGGACACTGTTACAAGATGAGACTTTGCCCTGATGCGAGAAACGGAAGTTTTTGTCATCTCGAGTGCGGAGAAAAGGGATTTTGAACCTCTGCGTGGTAGTTCGGGCGGAACTTCTAAGAAAAAAAAAAAAAAAAAAAAAAGAAAAATAGAGGGCAACACGTAGCCGACCAGAAATTCGAAGCCGCTACGGGATTTTTTTATACACAAGTGAATGCCATTTATTTGTGTGCTTTGTGTTTATTCGATAGTTGCCGTATCACGCGACATCTCCACAACGTCACGATCAGACAAGCCGCGCCGATACCCCGCATCACGGAACAACCACGTTTTAACAGTCTCTAAACCCTGCTCTCGCTTCTAGACGACCCTTACAACTTAACAAGACTTTATTGTGGCCATCATTGATGCCGGGAAAGGATTCAACAATACCTCATCTGATTGTGGTAAATAAATATAATTCAACTTACTCAGTTGTCGTATTCTTGCTTTTGCAACCATACGCATTTCTCGCCCACAATATATAGAATATAACAACACTACTGGAGTAGTATACAGAGCTATCGCTTCATCAGGGAGAGTGCTATTGGGAAGTTTCGTATCCATACGAAATACAATACAACAGGGACTAACTTCAACTTCACCCAGCGCTTGCTGGTATAGTATTCGTTGTAAGCATATTTTTTCTTCTTTTTTTATTTAACATTCTTTCATATTTCTACTGATTATTCAGCGTCCAAAAATATATCCTGCAAACTATGCTTATTTTTGCTTATGTCTTTGCTGGTTATCTCCCTTATATTTAATGATCCGTTGACATAAGCGCCGAAATGGTTTTGAACATTTATTAAATAGTTTTTTGGTAATAAAACATCCCACATTTATTATTTGAAAAAATCAAATCACTTTTAATATGAGTTATTAAAAAAATGAACAAAATATTGTTGAACATTTTTTGGTAATAAAAAATCACATATTTATTATGAAAAAAAATCAAATCAGTTTTAATATGAGTAGGAATAAAAGAAACGAAAAATAGTGTTGAAAATTTATCAAATATTATTTGGTAATTAAAATATCACATTTTGTTTAATTGAAACAAATTTTGTTATATTAAACAAATTAAATCACATTTAATGTGGGAGGGGGACAAAAAATATAGTGAAACATTTAAAAATAATTTTTGGTAATAAAACGTCACCTATTATTATTATTATTATTATTATTATTATTATTATTATTATTATTATTATTATTATTATTATTATTATTATTATTATTATTATTATTATTATTATTATTATTATTATTATTATTATTATTATTATTTTAAATACAATCAGACTACTTTTAATATGAGCGAGGAAAAAAAAAGAAAAAAAAAGATTTTCTGTGTGTTTCCGGTGAGAAGACGATTTATCCGAAAGTCAAATTGAACAAAAAAAAAAAACACAAAAAAAACGACCATACAAAAAGGATAAATTTTGCACCATTTAATATTAAGTATTATTTTTTATGGAAGAAAAAAAAATCGATGAATGATACTTTTATTTTACAAAATTGTGTTCGAAAAGCCGGTGCTTCTACACTTTATTGCCGAAATTGGAGACGCCATTTTTTTTTCACGCACTTGCTATCCAAATCTAGGGGAGACATCATTATGGCCGAACAATTGCTTCCGGAAAGGGAAAGAATAAATTTACCAAAATTAACATTTATTACTTCCGGAAACGTTAAATTAAACTAAAATTATCATTTATTACTTCCAGAAACTTGGTAAACCGATAGTACTGGAGAAAATGAATCTTGACAATTAAAACAAAATGCTTTAAATTATTTATTTGTTGGGGGGGGGAATACACACGCACGCGCGCGCACACACACACACACACACACACACACACAAACACAAACACACACACAAACACACGCACAAACGGAAAAAAGAAGGAAAAAACTGATAAATGTTTTGGTTTTGTTTTGGTTTTCAAATGGCGCTCTCGCCTAGTTTAAACTATTATGAATATGTCATTTCAATTTTCTGTTTTTAATAATAAAAAAAAATGTTCCATGAAAAACATTCCCGTTCTCATTAATTAATTAAACTATTACGGATATACGTTCTCTTTCACTTTCTTTATTTACTTTTAAAGCAACATTGGACTTTTATAAAATAGTTTTATTTTGTTGTTGTTTTTTTTTTTCGAACAAATAAATAATTTTAAACATTTTTTTGAATTGTCAAGATTCATTTTCTCCAGTAATATCGGTTTACCAAGTGTTTGGAAGTAATAAATGATAATATCAGAAATTTAATTTCTTCCTTCTTTTCGTCGTTGTCTTATCTTTCCTTCCTTCTTTCCTTCTTTAACTTTACGTCTTTTTAACGAGCTGCTGCTGCTGAAAGAATCACGCCACAATTGAGATACTTTTCCCGCGAAAATTCAACAAGCGAAAGTCAGTTTTGGACAGAGATTCCACGAGGGTAACACGCAAGTTACGAACTCTGGTCCTACTCAGACATTCAAGTCTTAAAAATAGTAAAGTTATTTCATTGTTCATAGGAATGAATAATGAGTTTCAATAAGAGTCAAATCAAGTTGGTTGACTCGAAAAGAAAGAATCAATTCTGAGAAGAATTGATCTATAAACTTGACGCACGAGATGCGATTAAATGTCGGCGTGTAGAAACCGAAATGTCTAACCAGTGAGAATTTCATCTGACAAGAAGGACGAACGGAGGTTTTACCTAACAACGTTGAGTTTTCAAATTCAAGGATTATTTTCAAAAGAACTTTAAAGGATTCTGTCACTGAAGTGAGGACAGATCGATTTGGAGTGGCGTGAAGAAAATATATATGTAAAAAAAAAAGGACTCACACACATATATATAAAGATAAAAAAAGAAAGGTTAAAAAAAACGAAATCATTGTTTTACGCAGTAAGTTCTCTTATTCTAATTTTCTCTTATTTCTGTACTCTCTCTCTAGTGTTAATTAAGCCTTTAGTGCTTGTCATAAGGACATTTTTTGGCAGTCGAATTGGTGAACAGATAAACATATTTTCTCAATAATTGAACTTTGCAGCTTTGCTGCCTTCTTTCCCCAACCCTTATGCTTTCTTTTTCCCTCAATAAAATGTCAATATTTTTTTATTCTTAAAAGTATTTCCTTGTCTTTATTTTTTCATGTCCTGATTTTTCTAGGCTTATTAACATGAACCACGTGGGATAACCTTCACGGGACTCAGTGAATAAATTTCCCGCAATAATGCTAGTTTAATTTAACGTTTCCGGATGTAAAATGCTAATTTTGGTAAATTTATTCTTTCGGCCATAATGATGTCTTCCCTAGATTTGTATAGCAAGTGCGTGAAAAAAATGGCGTCTCCAATTTCGGCAATAAAGTGTAGAAGCACCGAAAAGCCACTGAAATCTGAATAGGAATGAAATATGATAAAACAATGAAATGACCCCCCAGTCCCTCCACCCCGTTTGTTTTTATCTAATAATGCGACGAATAAAGGTTTTTGCAAAACTGACCGTGAGTTTTTCCGACAAACAGAAGAATAGCCGACTCAATATCCACAGTAAAAGGTTCTTGGTCAGATTCAGTTAGTGATATTAAATTCCACCAGTAATATTATTTCCACGAAAAGTTCAGTATCCCAAATTTGTTAATTCATTTATTAAATTGTTCGATGAAACTACAGAATTGTTAAGAATTTCCTCCTCCCCATGTTAATAATAGCTTTCTGAAATAATAACGCTATTATTTTAGCACGGCAGAACTTATATAGAAAGCCATTCTTAACATGGGGAAGTAGGGTATTTTGTCAAATATTCTATACTTTCATCTAACAATATAATAAATCAATAAAAATTAGTACAAAACTTAGCAAACCACAAGGGTAAGCAATCCAAAACAGGAAGCATTTAATATCAGGAACTAAAATCTGACCAGACATCGTTTGCTGCAGATTTTTTGTCGGGTTTTCTTCTGGTTTACCATGGATTTTTTTATCTGAATTATTTATCTGTTTTCTAGAAATAAAAGATTCCCAAAAGACGAGACAAATCATAAAAACATACTTTTTCTGTAAGGAAATTTTTGGAAACAATATAAAGTGCTTACCACTAAGTGTCCATGTGTGTGTGCATTATGTGGAATCAAGCTGCCTGGGGATACAGAGGGAAGAAAGAATCGAGATGGCAGCGTCCACAACTTTTAGGACTAGCGATCTTACAAAATCTTGCTGTTAATGTGCAGATTAGGTGGGCCTTGTTACAAACTATTTTGGCTCCTTCACTAACCTGTCCGTCGTCAAATGGTTTGAAAAGGCCAAATGCATTTGCAGACTGTCCAAAATAAAAGAGCTTGCAATGGTCATGCCATTGAGGCTCACAAAAATAGGCTATACGATATACCAGCAACTCAGTGATGACGTGGACCTAGAAGAAATCAAGCAAGTGCTATATGTGGCCTTTGATCATCACCTAGAAACAGTTTACTGAATGATGGCTTAAACCAGGTGAAACGGTGGGCATCTACCTGGCTGATTTAAGAAAGCTGGCTTCTCAATTTGGTGGAGGGAACGACCACATACTAGAATGCGCCTTTTTGGTAGGTCTTCCAGACAACACCTGTTGGCTACTGCGAGCGTCTTTGAGGTTTAAGGAGCTTGGACTGAACAAATTACTAGCCAGGGCCTTAAACATTTTGAAAGCTGTGGGACAGGTCACAGCAATTATGAAAGCACCTGAATCACCAACAGAGGGCCCAAGATGCTGCATTTCTCCAGGGACTGCCAAAGCCGGAGAAATACAAGGGATACAAATAACCAAAGAGAACTGTGTCATTTCTTAAGATTAAACTCAACACAACGACATGTGTGCATCTTTATTCTCCACTGTAAACATAAGTCCTCCCAAGAGGCTTAACTCCAAATGGTGAAAACTCTGGTTAGTTCCTCCCTCTTCTCAAAGACAAGAAAAAACAAAAAAAAAAAAGAAGTCTTTACGTTAGACAAACACTTTGGATACAAGCTATTTCGACTGTATTCTAATCATGGCTCTAAGACAGTTTCATCTCCGACTCATCCTCGAGTTCAGTGGCACAGCAACAGACGTTCTAATAGTAGAATGGCTAGAGGATGTAGCGTTAACGTGTGAGTCGTGCGAGGTAACTAAGGTGGAGCGAGTACTATCATTGTGGCTGAAGGGTGTGACTCGTGAGACATATCGGCAACTCTTAGAGGACCAACAGAGTGACCTTGAGGAAATCAAGTGTAACCCAAGTAAAGGCCGGATTCGTTTATGGCATTGGAACAGTTCACTGCCCGCTGCCTTCGGTCAGGAGAAACCGTGGATGAGTTTTTGATGGATTGCAGTGGCTAGCACACCTGGTAGGTGAAATGCCACCAGAATGTTGGATAAAGGGAGCCTTCATGAATGGATTGTCATGCCATGCAAAGGGATTTTTACGAGCCTCAACCCAAATGGACAAGCTGTCATTGAAAGAGCTGCTTGAGAGAGCGTGCCGTGCTGATGGATACCAGAGATGAGGAGGTCGTTGCTGCGGTGCAAACCTCGAGAGGCCGCATGTGCACCTACACCACTGCCTACAGCTAGCAAGAACACCAGAAGTGTTAATTGCTTCAGATGCGGGGGCCCAAACCATTAGGCCTATGATTGCTTTTCGTCGCAGTCAACGACTCAGGAGCCTAGCGCACCGCGGTGTCACAAATGCAAAAATCAGCAACATCTGGCTCGCGCCTGTCCGGGAAACGGGCTAGGGGAGGAAGTTACAGCACCAGTCTTCTCCCCAGATCGTCATTAAACAAGGCGCTACCTGCAATGAGCGCATGCATTAATGGGCGTGAGTGCCACACGCTTGTGGACACGGATTGCGCCAAGACACTTGTGCACAAAGAATGTTGCGACACTTGGAAAATGACAAGAACTCTGGTGCTGACTGTAGGCGGGAGCTCAGCAGGCCTGAAGTAGCCATGCAAGCTCTGATTATGGACAGGGAGCTACTTGGGTATGATTTACTCTTAAAAATGGATGCAATTGTGCAGCTGGGCCGAGTCATAGTAGATGGAGCCGGGAAAGTGACATTCTCCCAACGTGAAGAGTGCGTTTTTGCAGCACTCACCCTAGATAAGCCTGATTTTCGTGTGGAGTTTGACCAGTGCACGAAGTCCTGGACTGTGGCTTGGAAATAATCAGATAAACACCCGCCAAAGAATTTGTTCAATAGAGTGCCAGAGTACAAGATTTCTCCCGGAGCTTGCGTAGAGTATGATAGGGAACTACATACCTGGATTGACAATGGATGGCTGATTCCTTATACTGAGAAGTTATTGGGGCCTCCAAAGTGTTTAATCCCACTAATGGCGGTCGTCCAGCCAAACAAACAAAAAGTGAGGTTGGTGTTTGATTATAGGAAGTTAAACAAACACGTGGACCCCTTTACAGCCCGCCCAGACGTGTGCGCTGATAAATTATGGGAATATCAGCAAGCAGGATCTAATGTGTGCATGCTTGATCTTTGGAAAGCGTACCTTCACGTGCGTGTACACCAGTCACTATGGTCTTATCAGACAGTTCTGGTTAAGGGGAAGAGATACTGCTTAACCCATATGGGGTTCGGACTCCACGTGGCACCAGCAATTACGCAAATGATTGTTGACACGATTCTGGCTCAGGATAAGCGCATAAGGAAGGCAACATCTGCATATATTGATGACGTGTACTTGAATGAAGGGGTTGTATCCGCAATGCGTGTAGAGGAGCATCTCTGCAACTTTGGCCTTCTCAGTAAGGAGCCGAAGAGACTACAGGATGGTGCACAGGTGCTCGGTTTGCAGGTTCAGGGAGAAGGTGGCGTCCTGCATTGGAAATGGGGAAATGAAGTGCCATACATGCCCCACGATGTCACACGAAGAAACATATTTTCTTGGTACGGAAAATTGGTTGGACACCTCCCTGTGGGCGGCTGGCTCTGTGTTGCGGTGGCGTTCATAAAGAGGAGAGCGTCTGAGGCCACCGCTGGATGAGACGATGTGGTTTACGACACCACTCTGAACACAATGCTGGAGGAAGTCCTCACCAGAGTGCGCAAGGAGAACCCTGCACAGGGCAGATGGTGCATCAACAACTGGGACCTGAGTGTGTGGGTTGATGCGAGCTCTCGTCACGGGCGTATCAGTAGTCCATGATGGGGCCACGGTGGAAGATGCCTGCTGGTTATACCCAGAACCGGACTCCCAGCATATAAACATGGCAGAGCTTGATTCCGTCATCAAGGGGATAAACTTGGCGATCCTCAGTTTGATTGAATCAAAGAAGTCTACCACCAAAGTGGACATCCAGGATATTTTGCTAAGTTGAATGATTCTGAAGTATGAAAACAGGCATTAAAAGAGTGGTAGAGAGCTGCGTGGCTTGCCAATCCATCGACCCAGCATCCGTTCGCTGGAAAAAAGGAAAACTGGACATAAAGATCAACTGGAGCCGGCTGGCAATAAATGTTACTCAACACAATAGCGAGGATTACCTGATGCTCATTGACTGCAGCCCATCTAGGTTTGCGATATGGTGGCCACTCGGCTGACAAGATACGGCAGCAGTCATCCATCAGGTAAACAGCATCTTCCTCGAACGTGGCCCTCTGATGGAGATACTAACTGACAATGGCACCGCTTTCACCAGTGAACAATTCAGAAAGTTTGCCAATGGCTGGGGAGTATATCTGAAGTTCTGATGTGCCTACATACCGAGCAGGAATGGGATTATTGAGCGGAACCACAGGTCTGTCAAAACTATCGCCACCAGAACGGGCTGTGCTGTGTCTGAAGCAGTTTATTTATACAATGTGATCCAAAAGGATGCTGTATCACCCTCTCCAGCACCGGCTGACACATTGTACAAGTATCATGTTAGCGTGAAGAGCATAGAAACGAACCCAGTACTTGAGACGAAAGTAACTGGAGGGAAGCTGCCCAAAGGGAATGTTGTCTGGATCAAGAACCCACACGGCAAATGTACCACTCAGTATGGACTTGGACGCATCACTGAAGTGATAAGAAAGCAAGCAGTGTGTGTCGACAGTGTGCCCCGTCACATTAAGGACTTACAGCCGACAACACAATCGCGGCTACCCGTGAACAATGGGAGTTAATCTGACTCTCAGTCAGGGACCAGTGAGACATCACTCTGGTTCACAGCAGCTCCCTAAGAAGGTGACTCTGATATCAGTAGCCTCCCAGCGGAAGCGGTATTCTTCAACCCCCAGTCTGTGGATGAGAGCTTAAGTGAAGAAGAGGCATGCATCGTTTCCCTTCAGAGAAGCACCCGACGACGGCGATCACCACTGCATTGCCATTTCTGTGATCATGAGATCAGGAGGGAGTGTGATAGACACAGAGAGGGCCTACCTCAGAAATGGTCGAGAATCTGTCTCGGTAGCAGGCTGAAACACAGACAAAAAAAGAGAGGTCCAAGATGGTGGCTGTTATCTTTTAAAGCCTCCGGTCACGCGTAGATCTCTAGCAGTCTCGTGTGGTATATGCAAATTGGGTGTGCCCGAAACATTATAAATGGCGACTTGCTGAGAGGAGTGGGAGAAGCGTTTAAGACATGTGAATAGAGAACGTTGACGTGTATCTAATGTTGTGAATAACGAACTCTACTTGACTGAACTTGTGACTACCAAACCTCTGCTTGACGTTTTAGCCAAAAAGTTCTGTTGCTTTGCGTGAGACAAATCTTCTGATACAATTTGCAACAGAGGGTCCTACACTAAAAGGACTATCCTCACTCAGAAAATCGGAGCTATTAAGCATCCACTGCACAATAAGAGAAAACCAGGAGTCAATTAACTCCATCGTCGAATTAAAAAATTCATACCCAGATTGGGCCATGATAAGTTGTGACTCCTATGTAAAAAGCAGTGTGACCGTGTAGGACACTTCAAAATAATTATCAAATAGTCCTAAAGCCCAATCATCACCCAGTGATTCATGCACCCAGAAAATGTTCAATCCGTCTGAATCAGAAAAGTCTGATGAGTTGCATGACAAGGTTCACTAGATAAAAGCCTGAACGCTCCTTTCTTAGAACTTCCCTCCTATGCAACACTGTTCTGCTTGCTTCTTGACTGACTGCAATATCGTTGCCTTCAAGTTCAATGTAAACAAAAAGATTGACAAGTCGCACCAATGATGTTCACTCGACACAGGTGTTAACGCTTCTGCCCCACTCACCCAGCAACCTGCTTTTATGGTGCCTAGGTGCACTTCAAAATCACGCAGGAGACGTGATTATTCGAGAACTGTGTGAAGCCATGACCATTAAAAGACAATGGTCGTCATCTTGTAGCTTTTCGTTTTTCCTTCTCAGTCCGCAGTACAGACAGATATTAGCACGTTTTTGCTGTAAACCTTTATCTTCCCACACCATCTTAGAGATGAAAGGGAATCACAAGGCATTATTAGAAAGGTTAGTGAACCAACCGAATGAGTTAGCGAAAGAAAAATGGAAAACGTCGCCTATGTCTTGATGCAAAGAATCTCAACCAAACGATCATGCGATGCCATTATAAGACTTCTACAATGGGGGGGGGGGGTAACACACAAGTTGTCAAAGGCTCAACACTTTTACAAGTTGGATGCTAAAAATGGATATTGGTTCATAACTCTTGGTGCAGAATCGCAATTATTAAAGACTTTCCAATCACTGTTTGGGAGATTCTGTTTTCAAAGAATGCTCTTTTGTCTAGTGATGTCTGATGACGTATTTATGCAGAGAATGGACATGATACTGGAAAAAGGCATAGGTGCAATTAAACTTATTGATGATGTCATTGTTTATGGGAAGACGAAGCAGGAGCATGATCACAATGAAAATAGCACAAACTAAAGGTTTATGCTTTAACAGTGGAAAATGTGCAATTGATCAAAAACAGATAAATTATTTTGGTGCTATATATGACAAGGGTGGTATAAAACTAGATAGAAGCTGTTGTTTTTGACTTACTTATATGAATGTGAATTCCAAGTAGAAAATGATCATAGGCTATTAGAAATGATCAGCTTAAAGGATTTAATCGCAGCTCCATGTAGTCTGCAACGCATGCTGCTTTGTCTGACCTCACCTGATCTGAGAATCATCTATTACTCAGGCAAGGAGATGACCCTGGCAGACGGATTCTCCTGGTTACCAAACAAAATATAAAGAAGAGTTCGACCTCAATATGAGAGTGGATTTCGTTCAATTTTCCACAGAAAAATTTACACAGATAAAAAAGCTAGCAACAGAAGCTGACCCCCTACTCTGTGAATTAAAGAAACCATCCTGCATGGCTGGCCTAACACATCCAGGGAAATAAGCAAAAACTTGCAGCCATATTGGTCACATTGGGATGTGCTGGCCATCAAAAATAGTAGTTTAATGAAGAGTGGAGTATTGTTGCCACATCTGGGCTGATGTATCTACCACTAGTCTCTCCCTCTTAGATAGGGTAAAAAAAGAGTTGTCAATCTAATCAGTTCCACTTTATCAACTAAGCTCCAGCCCCTGTCCCATCGCAAAAATGTTGGATCACTGTGCCTGTTTTACAAATATTTTCATCGAATGTGTCTGATGAACTCGTTGCACTTGTAGCCCCTCGACATATATAACCCCGACAAACACGCTAAGCAATAAGATCTCATCCCTTTATTGTTGATGTCCCTAAATGACAGTAAGCTTTCAATTCTAATAGTTTCTCCCCTCGAATAACTAGACTTTGTAATTCCTTCCTGCTGCCTGCTTCCCAGGCTGTACTGATATGCAGAAGGCTAAATGTAACATAAACAAAACTCTTGTAAATCTTTCCAAGACATGATCCCAAATAGTAGCCCAAGTAGCGATATGCTTTATCATGGGTGAACATGAGTAAAAAACTATGATGATTGGATCCAATGTCAAAGAAACAAAACCAGAATACAAAATAATCCTCACAAACAATTCCAACCACATCCATACTTATGAAGCTTAGTGACCACTCGTTGCAGCAATATGTTATCTGGTTGAGATGCTCTTTGGTTACATGCAGTGAACTAACTATATAATGCAGTCCAATATTTGTCCTTTCTCATGTAATCAACACGATCCTTACCTATGCTACATCGTTACATAAGTCATCTAACCATTCGACTCCTTGTCTTTGATGGTAATCGTTTTCCACGTGGATTGCTATAGTCCTTCTGCTTTCTCTATAAAGCACTTTAACACCACACACACATCAATCAATGCCATAGCGATATTCGTCTTCTACTTTTTATCCACTTCAGGATATTTTGATCTTTATATAATAGATCACGTATTCCTCTTTTCGTTTTCAGTACAGTTTCTGTTCTTTGGAAAATAGTTAACGATTTTTTTTCTTTCTCTTATGTAGCATTTTCATTAGAGTTGTCTCTAGGGGGTTCTTTCTTCGATTTTTCTTTCATGTCTTTTCTGATGATTTATAGAAATAAAATGCAAACAACATATTCTATTAGTAAAATTAAATATTCTAAAATAATATCGTCTATTTTCTTTAAAAAAACTTTTTAATTTTCAATTATGAGAAAAACGGGAAAAAATTATGTAAATATTAATCAGGAGGAAGCCTTTTATGGCATCCACTGGCGAGAATTTTGATTAACAGAAATCAAAACCCAAAATGTGTTGGAACGCGATTGAACACATGGAATCAAATAACTACAACACAAAAGATGGCCACCAGCAATAACATAGGAAATGACATTGCTAATATCCAGAAAGCTACTTATTTGCGGAAAATTTAAATGCGATATTTGTTTTTAGCATACCCGAAAACCCCTAAAGGTAGTCATTTTAAAGAAAAATGTTAAGGTGGAAACAAGGTAAAAATTTACAAAATGCATCACAATGAAATTCTTTATCGAACTGCTTAATTATTATTATTATATTTTTGTTGTTATTATTATTTAGATATCCTCAGTTAAAAAAACGATTGTGTTTTACTGATTCGAAAAAATGGTCTGGACAATGAGTAAAACAAAAACAAAAAAATACTATAAGGAACCCACCCAATAAATGTCATGATTTCAAAGACACGAGATACCATGTGACTATTTTTCTTGTACTTGTGTAACACTCGACACTAATTTTTAAAATAAACAAATATTTTATATTAAATAAATACACTAAAACATTATCCAACTAGGTAGAAGAGTAACTTATCTTGCCTTTGGTAATATGTATTTGGGTGCTTATGCACTTGATACCATGCTATTTTTTCAAATAGCATTTTTAAGTTAAATTCAAGTTTCACAATCTTTTTTTTATTTAATTGTTAGGTGAAAATACAGAATCTGGAAGTGTAAGCCATTTTGAGTTTCAGAACAGTTTCAGATGGTTCGCTGTTACACACAAGTCCTGGCAGGTGACTTGTTTGTAGCAGACAGTTCCACAGTACAAAATATTCTTACCGTGTCGAAACTCGGGAAAAGAACATGTGAAATTGCCCCAGAAAAGGTTTAATATTTATGAAGCAATTCTGGTTTCTGATTGGTTGGTAGCAGAACGTGAATTTATTTGATTCGTCAGTTCTTAGCAGCATCGTTTATAAATAGAATCGTCCGACTGTGTGGGATCATACCCCATTATAGAACCAAAATATTGCAACAGTTAACAACCTTTCCTCCCCATGTTAAGAATGGGTTTCTAAATATTAACCTTATTTAAGCATGGTAGCATAAGTGCACAAATACCTTTTATTTGTTATATATTTGGGGTTTTTTGACCACTAAAGAACACAATTCTACCTGAAGTACAAGTAAGAGGTTATAAATAACATAACAGAACGCATGTACTTAGTGCATTTTGTTGTTTAATGGTTTTAGTACAAAAAAAAAAACAACAAAAAAACAAAATATAGTTTGCAAATAAAAGTTGAAAAACTTAAAAATAATTTTTTTAAATTGACAAACGCAATAAAAAATGACTAGTCTAGTAAGTCAAAAGCAGAAACAGTTTTCTATTTTTAAAAGAATACTTTATTCAGCTCCTCAGCGTTGGTCAGTACATTAGCACATAGCGAGCCATTTTCCCATTAAGCAAATTTAAATGTCTATAAAAGATAACATTTTAAAGAAATTTCTGCACAACTAATGATTATCAAATATTTACATATTGTACATGAAAATAATTCTGAAACTGTTATCTATATAAAAATCGATGATATATGCTGATTTATCTGATCAATTTTGACATATTCTCCGTCAACTTTGCTTGGTCGTAACTTTACTTCCTGTGGTTGTAAAAATATAAATCAAAGTCAAGTAGAGATGGATTTCTGTTTACATAGCTTGTAAAATTTCAGCCATATCCAATCAAATTTGACCCAGCACATATGTATCCAAACGTAACGTATGAAATATAAACCTTGAAAAAACAGTTTCCCTTATTGCAGTCGTCATTTTTACCGTTTTTTCATTTTTAACTTGGAGCATAAAAACATTGAATGCATAAGAAAAAAATAAAGTAACATCGTAATGCTTATTCTATTCTCTTTCAATCAATATAATTCTTTTAAAATTGACCCACAAATAAAAAAGATATGACTTGTTGAAGAACATTAGGTCTGTAATATTATCGATGGCCATGAAAATACAGCATACGCTTGTAATGCTAGGTATAGTTATGGGGAGACCGTCCCTTGAGAAGGTGTTAACTGGGTAGTCATTGGATCTCAATCTTGTTCTCTCTTTTGTTGGGTTGCTCCCGTCTTTACAGTACCAACCATACTTATATGGTTGACACTCCACTTATGCTAATTAGGTGGATCGTACTACCACAAAATGAGGTTTCTGATAAATAGAATCTGGAATTCAAAATGAGAGAAGAATCTTGACGAGAACATTTATTTATTTATTTCAATAATTTAATCATGGCAGACGAAAGATATCATGTTGAATTGTTTGGAATTGAAATATAATAGTGGTGACAACAAACGTCATCATTAATTGAACAAGACTGGAAAACTATAAAAATACTTTTTATTATAAGATTTGAACAGACATTAAAGAAAACCCTAATTTGTCACTATTTGCTATAGTTAAAATAATACAATATATAATTTTCTACAAGTGTAGTATAATTTTATTATTTGAATTATCTTACGACTGGTATAAATATAATAGTCTGAAATTTCTGACCTCATGTGGTCCAGCTCAGCCTCACTAAACAAATATTTACTGTTGTATCTTTGACAAGTTATTTTTTTGGGTTGAATATTTCCCTTGCCCGGATAGAAGTGGAAGAATATTTTCCTCCATGTCTCTGCTTTCTGCTTTTGTTTTAGGTGTTTGGCTTGAACATATCCAGAGCCCATAACATTTTTCTTCTCTCTCTCATCTAGTCTCTTGTCTTTGTTTCCTAGTCTCGGATGGGAAAGTAGTAGTTTTCTGCTTCCTTCAGAGCTTCTCACTCTATAAGTGTGAAATCATCTTCTGGTATATATTTTCCCACCTGGGCAAACAGAAATCGCAGGCAGGCAACGGGCGTAGCTTTCTTTTCCCCAGAAAGGTTAGATTTTCTTATTCCTCGAGTAACATCTGATTTGATGTTTTGCCCCACTTGTCAAACTTTGAACAGTGGTAGCAAAACAGCAGTCCACTTTTCTTCTCTCTCTCAGGTAGCCTCTTGTTTTCATTTTGTTTCCTCTGCTCAGATGGGAAGGTAGTCGTTTCCTGCTTCCTTCAGAGCTTCCTCCTTATAAGGGTGCATTCTTCTTATGGTATATATTTTCCCACCTGGAAATAGCTTTCTTTTCCTCAGAAACGTTAGATTTTCTTATTCTTTAAACATTGAACAGTGGTAGCAATACCTTCTCTTGAGCAACAGTCCATGACATGGCTTTTAAGTCTTTTGTGTTCCTTTTTTTGGTTGCTGCAGTTGTTGATGGTGGTAGAAAGATAAGATAATTTTTTATCAAGGCCTGGTGGCTGATCCTGGTTTGCCTCTGGTATTGCAATATTGTATCTTTCAGAGAAACGGAGGTTTGAATCATTGCTTACCTCTTCCTTCTTGAGGGGCCATTTTTATCCTGGTTCCAGTACTTCTTTTCTTTCTTTTTTTAATATTTGCTTAGGGTTAATTTCCTGTTAGAAGTATCCACATGTAAGGGTCTTTGCCCTGAAACAACCCCTATACAGAGAGACTCACCTAAGTGTCTAGTAAGCATTCAATTTTTTCTTCACTATGTGTTCACATGTGTCACCAAATCATTTTTCTTTGCAGAAGAAAAGCCACTTAACAAAATATGGTTTATCTCAATTATGTCTTTGCATATGTAGCTGCATGCTTTGTTTTGTTGTAAAAGACGAGGAACATACCTCACAAGAATATGGTTTCTCTCCAGTATGTCTTCGCATATGTGCACGTAAATAATATTTACTTGCAGAAGAAAAGCTACATATGTCACAAGAATATGGTTTCTCTCCAGTATGTCTTTGCATATGTTGCTGCATGCATTGTTTCGTTACAAAAGAAGAGCCACATACCTCACAAGTATATGGTTTCTCTCCAGTATGTATTCGGATATGTTGCAACATACGTTGTTTCGTTGTAAAAGAAGAGTTACATACTTCACAAGAATATGGTTTCTCTCCAGTGTGTCTTCGAATATGTATCATTAAATCATGTTTCCTTGCAGAAGAAAAACCACATACTTCACAGGAATATGGTTTCTCTCCAGTATGCGTTCGCATATGTACCGACACAGAATTTTTCTGTGTAAAAGAAGAGCCACATACTTCACAAGAATACGGTTTTTCTCCAGTATGTGTTCGCATATGTAGCAACATGGTTGCTTTAATTGAAAAAGAAACGCCACATACTTCACAAGCATATGGTTTCTCTCCAGTATGTGTTCGCATATGTGTCACCATGGTTTGTTTCGCAGTAAAAGATAAGCTACATACTTCACAAGAATATGGTTTCTCTCCAGAATGTGTTCGCATATGTGTCACCAAACTGGATTTTAATGCAGAAGAAAAGTCACATACCTCACAAGAATATGGTTTCTTTCCAGTGTGTCTTCGCATGTGTCTCTTCAAATCATTTGTTTTTGCAGAAGAAAAGCCACATAGTTCACACGAATATGGTTTCTCTGCAGTATGTGTTTGCATATGTTTCAACATAGAATCTTTCCGTTTAAAAGAAGAACTACATACTTCACAAGAATATGGTTTCTCTCCAGTATGTGTTTGCATATGTTGCAACATGCTTTGTTTTGTTGTAAAAGAAGAATCACATACTTCACAAGTATATGGTTTATATTCAGTATTCATATTTGTTTTAAATCAAAACAACATACTTTAAAAGAATGATTTATCTTGAGTATATTTTTACATATGCGTCACACAAAAATAGTTCTCTTGTAAAAGAGCTACATATTTCACAACAGTTTCTTTTCAGTATGTCGCAAAAGTGTTTCACTATAAAAGAACTACAAACACTGCAGGAATAGTGTTCTTTTTAGTATCAGATTCACTATTTAGAAAAAAAAAATTAAGATTTATTTTTCTTTATGTTTTTGGTTGGTTTTTGTTTCGCAATAAACAATGAATTAAAAACATTTACATATATTCGTATATTTTATGTATTTTAAATCAAGTATTCATTGGATGCTATTCATAATCATGTGTAAATTTTACTTGATTTTAACAGTAATATATAATATATTATTACATGAGTGGTGTTCCAGTATTGTTGACAGCTAACTTGTACATCTTTGGATTTGAAATAAAATAGATCTGATCTTCTATCTATGCAGATCATTGGAAACAGAACATCATATTCAATTAATTCTTATGAATCTGATATAGATGATTATCAAACAATGATGCATAGATTCGCAAAATTCTGAAATATCAGGAACAAAATTAAGATTATAATTTTAATCAATACGCAATTTAATCTAGTATTGTTGGTGACTGAAATTCTGCTTCAATAATGAATCATAAGTCAATCATATTCACATGTGCAGGACTAGTCATATGAACTTAAATGTGTATGTTTTATATGCACCAATAAGTAAGTCTTGCAAAAAGTACTGCAGTTTGGTTTCTATTGATTAAGTCTAAGAGAAATACGTTCAAAGTTTAGAGGTATTTCTTTTCCAATATATTATCAGAAAATGCTATTTTATGAAAGAAAAAAATGTAGTTTAAAAATATTCCTTTCATTGTAGGCTTTTATCAATTTGCATTTGTTTTCTTGTATTGATTGCTGCATATTCTGCAAAATTCAAAATAAATAAACAAAATTAATTTCATAAAATGATGGAAATTATATACATGTTGTGAATAAAATATTTTTCACGTTAAGTAAAGACAGTTTTTGTAATCAAAATTAGGTTTAAGCACAATGGGTTAGAAGCAAAATTGAAGTCATTATGTTTAACTTTATTAAGAAGTTCTCAAATTACTAATTGCTTTATAAAAAATGTGAGATGTGAGATTGTTTTTCAATACTTATCCATAAAGAAAATGAATGGATTCTTTTTGTATAGAAAACATTCAACTAAATTTTGCCAAAACTTTTATTAATGACATTCAAAATGTAATGTTTTTAAATAAAATTTACAAATCTTATAGATTTACAAAGGAAATAAATTTTTACACTTCCACAAATTTATTGATATGCAGAACTATACAGAACAAAAGAAATGTAATAATATTTTGTTTTATTTATATTTATACAGTAGAAAAGTTTTTTAATAGTTTTAAAAAAATTGAAAAAGTATACCTTAATTTCAATATTGCTGACAATTATAAAATGTTCATTAATTGAAGTATATTTTTTAATATAAACTGACATGCTTATATAATTAAAATATTTTTGAATGGGGACAATTCATATTTGATGTTTCTGTAAGACATTCATACTTAAAATTAATTTTAAATTCAGTAATACTCTGCAATCCTAGGGAAGAAAGTATTAAAGTAAAAGAATTTCCAGTGTCTAGAGAGACCTCTAGAGGTAAGGGATAGTACTTTGTTGATAAATAGGTTTGTTATTAGTCATGGCTATCGGTGATTGAGAAGTCTTTTTTTATAGACATCACCACATATCAAGGCCCGGAGGCCACTCGAGGATAAGGCGAAGAGTGTACAGTAGTTAATTGGACAATATAGTAATTGTTAGTAATGGAATTTAGGAAAATTTGTTAAATTAAGTGGAACGGCTCAGCAAGAACAGGCACGCATTTCTAAGAAAGAAGCTTTGTTCATGGAATCTACGTTTAGGTTTAGGCACAGATAAAGAGTGGGGAAAATTATTGATAGTGTTTTCAGCCAGACGAGTGTTTTTGTGAAAGTTTGGCAAGGGGGGAGCATAGATTGACGCTCAGTCGAGCACTTGCCATGAAAATAATGATAAAGCAGTGACAAACTAACAGCATCTCTTCTGTGAGAAAGAGTTTGCAGGGAAGAGAAAAGGACATCTCCTACGAGGCTACAAAGTCTATTTTGAACTCTATCAAGGCAGGATAAGTCCTTTCTAGCAGCTCCTGCCCAGATGTGGCAACAGTATTCCATCCTTGTACATACCTGTCTCTTATATACATAGAGAATTGCATCAGCAGTGAGATATCTACTGGATTAATAGAAGGAATCCACTATTTTCCAGTGGCCTTGGCAACGGATTTGATGTATGTATTCCATTTCAGATTAGGAGTAAAGGTGAAGCCCAGATGCTTGTCAAAATATAAGGCCTCCCCAAGATGAGAGCCATTCATTTGAATTGATGGGGATCAGAGTGTTTATGATGTAAAAATAAAAGTTTGTTTTTAAATGTATTAAAAGTAACCAGCAACTTCTTTTCCCATTGTATCACGTGCTCAAGATAAGAGGAGAGAGAATCGAAGAGAACTTGATCATTTACGGTCTTAGATGTGCTACCATAGATGGTGGTGACATCAGTATAATTGTCTACAAATGATCTAAAGATGTGATTTGGAAGATCATTAATGTAGATCAGGAAGAGACTTCAGCTCAGGATGGACCCCAGAGACACTCCAGCATTACTATTGTCAGCTTCTGATTTCTGCCCATCAACTACTACCCTTATGAATCTATCAGAGAAATAATTTAATAATTTGGAAGACATTTTCAGCTATATCATAGCTGGAGATCTTGTGAAGTAAACCTTTATGCAATACTCTATAAAAGGCCATGTCAAGAGCAATTGCCCTAGAAAGGTAGGCTCTGCCGAGAGATTCGCTAATCCTATGAGATATAACTGTAAGCCTATGGAAATCTGTTCTGTCTGCCTGCTTCCCACCTGACTACAACTTGGATGTGTTCAAGTCCAACATTAACAAATTCCTAATGAACCGCCCCCTTAAGTAAACGCTTCAGCAAATCTCCACACTAACGTAATGTACTTTCAATAACCCTTATCCCTGAGTGGTTTCCGGGCCTTGATAAGTGGTGACCACTGTGTAAAAAAAAAGTACATCTGCTGTAGATCTAGCAGAACAGAAACCGTATTGTGTGTCATTAAGAAAGTTATTCTTGCTGACATAGTTGATTACATCTCTATTTAACATAGATTCCAGCAACTTACTCATGATGCACAGGAGATTATTGGCCTGTACTGAGAGGGAGATGACCAATCACCTGAATTCTTAAATACAGGGCATACTGATGAGATTTTCCAGAGTGGTGGGAAGCAATTCTCCTTAAGTATGTCTAGTATTCTGTTTGCTGTTTGCCAATACTGTAGTGAAATAGGTCTGTAAGCCTAACACTAACATTTAATACTATTGACTACCAGAAAAAAGTCTTTGGAACGCTCAATTTTTTAAAGCTGAAATCCCTTCAACAGTTTGGATTTTGAAGATGGGAACTCTTTTGAGAAAAGTCGCTGCAATATTAATTTTAATTTTTATCCCTTGAGATTCAAATGTTAATAATAACATTTTATTTCAGTATTTAATTTATACTTTTACTTTTTTAATGTTTTATTTAATAATAGATTTTCTCGTCCATAAATGTTGTTTATTATATCTACCAAGTTGATTGCATGAATAGATTAGGCAATTGTATTCATTTTCGGTTTGTAAGAGGGGAATCTATCACCATACCTTCCCTTAAACACGCCTGTATGACTTTTATTAAGTACAAGACTTAATAAAGTCTTTTTTTTTAATGGAAAGTAGATATCACATTGTGGATGCGTTATCGGCAGCTCTCGTTACTCTTGCTTCTCTTTATTTGTCACTCAGTTCTCATTTTTTAATGAGTGATTTTTCTAACAAAGTGAGAAGAAAAAGCTGTATTCTAGATTGGCAGTATTTTGCGCGAACAGTCATCAGAGATATCGGATATTTTCTGTTTCTATGTCTATGCTTGTAGCCATGTCACTAGTACAGGTGCTGGAGGTAAACGTTTTAGCTTGGCTAGCATTACCAGCCAGATAGTCAGGGACCCAAACCTTGGATTAACCACTAAGGAGGTTGTGCTATCAGCAGGTGCAAAGTACTGGGGCTGCTGTATTGCCATTTGGTGAATTGATTCTGGTGGGGCCTCTTGATGCCAGATTAGTGGGTAATTGTTACAGTTTTACCTTATCATGTGCTACAAAAAAAATTTCTTTGTTTCTTTTTCTCTCTTACTTTCCCTCTCTGTCCTGCTCTAAGCAAGTCTGTTGACCTAGTCCGCAAATCTCAAAACTCCATCATGAAAAGTTTTTTTAAAAACATACACGATTAAACCCAGATCTCCAACTTCCAAGTAGACCCCCACTACCATGTCTCCTTCTGCAATATCAGGGGTCTATGTTCTAACCTTCCAGAGGTGGAAACCCAATTACAGAAGACTAAACTAAGCATTGGACAGACTATTTCCCTAGAAGAGTTCGGAATTAAAGGATACTTCTAAATCTGACCCCCAAGATCGCCATGGAATATGTGCCTATATTAAATATGGCTTTCCATGTGGTAGGGACATCTCCAAAGAAGATCCTAACTTACCTTATATGTGCTTCCGGGTTGCATTAGCTCACACTACTGCATTTATATTTACTCTCTATCTCCCCCACAACAGTGGAGTTACTATCTTTAAAAGCATATCTGAGAAAATTGACCAAGGCCTATCTGCTTATCCTTCAGCTAATATTCAAGTATGTGGAGACTTCAATGTTCACAACGTGGAATGGTTGAGTCACTCAAACAAGACCGATGATGAGGGGAGGTTCTGTCACGATTTCTCCATTGCTTATGACCTCACTCAGATTGTTCACAAACCCAAGCGTGTGCCCGACGCTGATGGCCAGTATGCAAGTTTCCTAGACGTTTTTCTCACATATTGCTCTGAACTATGTTCAGTTTCCGTTCTATCTCCACTTGGATCTTCTAACCACTCTGTTGCATTAAGATACAAGTGAAATGTAATGTCCTCAGACGTACCTCTCCATCGTACAGTATATCGATACACTAAGGCTGACTGGGATAGCTTCCGTACATTTATATCAGATCTCCCTTTGCGTTCCATGTTTAAAAAAGATGTGTTTTGTATAGTATCAGACCTGATTTAATGGTTATTTGTAAGTATAGACCGTTTCATACCGCAGACTGTATGTGGTCTATTTTCTCGGATATGCTCTTAAAGATAGTAACTTCGCTGTTGTGGGGCCGATAGAGGGCAAATATAAATGCAGTGGTGTAAGCAAGTGCAACCCTGAAGCACATATAGGGTAAATTAGGATCTTCTCTCGATATATCCCTGCCACACGGGAAGCCATCCTTAATGTAGGCACATATTCCATGCCCATGGCGATCTTGGGGGCCAGATTTAGCTGTTAAGTTAGAGTATCCGTTAATTATGATGAACTCATCTAGGGAAGTGGTCGGCCCTATTCCAGTTTCACTTAGAAATAATATGTTCGGTTTCGTATCCTGTAATTGGGTTTCAACCTCTGGAAGGTTGGAATGTAGACACCTGATGTTGGAGAAGGAGACCTGGTAGTAGGGGTCTACGTTGGAAGATGGGGTTTTAGGTTCAATCGAGTTTCCAGGGTCTATGTAATGAGTTGAGTCTGATGTTAGTTTACAGGACATTTAAACTCCTGCCTGTCTTTCCGGTGTCTAGAGACTTCTAGAGGTAAGAGGTGGTATTTTGTTGCTAAATAGGCTTGTTATTAGTCATGGCTATCAGTGATTAAGAAGTCTTCTGGTAATTGTTAGTCAGTAGTATTAAATGTTAGTGTTAGGATTACAGACTTATTTCACTACAGATCGTTTTCTTAGTATTCTGTCAGTCTTATATCTGTGTAATTAGTTTTTCATTTAAACATCTTAGAAGCATAGTCTGTATTTTTCTCGTCTCGAAAGATATAATTCTATATAGTATTTGCCCATTAATACCGCATGATTTAAATTTTATTAGGTGTACTTGATGCCAGACTTGGTCAAATGCTTTGGACATATAAAAGTCTACTTCCCTACTTTCTTCTGCCTTGTCCACTGCATAGTATATATGGTCAGATTCGACCATTAAAATATCTGCTCAGAATAAATTTATTACAACACTTTATCTTTATCTTCTGAGAGGTAAGTCGAGAATGGGACTCGATTAGGGAATGAGCCATAGAGAAACTATGAGTGCAGAATCCTGCTGCATCTGTACAACTCAAGAAGCCAAGCATAGTACTGTTGTGGACATTAAAAACACCAAACAGGTATGGAAGCATGACTATCTGGACCACATCTAAGCTTCTAAGAGAAAAGAATTGGTTATCTTAGAATAGTTCTGCGTCTATATTTTCAGAGACATAGTCAATTATGGTAGAATACTGAGTGATGGGACAATGTTAGAGTTTTTTGTTTTGGATGTCATTTAATTTTTGCTTAGGATTTCATTACATATGATAGTTTAGGTTTGGGTAGAATCAGTAGACTATTAGCCAAGTTTTGCCTACTAAAGAGTAAGCGCTCTTCCAGTGTCACTCTGAAATGACAGCCAAACAAACTGTCAAACCTGCACCCTTAAACTCTCAATAAAGAATATCGCTGACCAGTAGAGCAAACATAAGTGGCATGCAATCACCCCCAATTTTCTCAGAGTTTGAATCTGGTTTCAAATCGACAAAGTTGTACAGGATCAGGTTGTGTCACATGGATGAAATCATTTGGGATCGTGCCGGAGCATGTAGACCAAATTGTTTGAGATTGTGTTGAGTCGTGTATATGACATCATTTGGTTTCTGTTTATCATCTATTTGTGATAACGACCGTTAATCCAAGAGTAACTGCCAAGGTTGCTCTGGAAACATTCGGTGTTGAGTCGTTTTGATGGAGCTGTTTGAGATTAGATCATATCATTTTGACAGAATTTTCAGGGATATATTGTGTTGTTTCAACAAAGTTCTGTGGGATTGTGTTGGGTTCGACAGAGTTTTTTCCACAGCAGTGTTCATTCAAATTTATTTCTATAAACACTAAAATTTATTTATTTTTGTATGTGATATTTTAGGTTATACGGGCAGGATAGGTGTGTATTTTTACTGAATCCCTATGGTCTCCAAACCATATTTTTCATCAGTTTTAATGTATTTTTGGGCCGTTAGCATTTAAGCTATGGTACGTTGACAACTAAGCCATGAGTTTGTTTTCAATATCCAAATTCTTTTCATTACATGCTATTTTTGCTGTCAATTGTTTTTTCAAAGCATCCTCTATTAAAACTATAAACAGTAAAATTTCTCCATTCATTGTTGTGTTTGATGGTTTAAGTAGTGTGGGTGGGATAGGTGTGTATTTTATCTGAATCGTTATGGTCTCCAAATTGTTCTCTTTTATTATCATTGAATTAAGAATAATTTATTAAATATTTTTATATAAACAATATAATTGCAAAAAAAACATATTTCATGTGATTTTAATGATAACAATTCTCATTAAAGTTTTGAATTTTGTTACTCGCCTTGAAAACATTTTTCGGTAAATGTGTAAGTGACATAAATTATTTGACAGACAATTATTTGTCCTTTTGTATGCTTAAATGAAACCATGTTTTTGACTGCCAGATTTTTTTACAATGAAAGAGCGTAAAAAAGGCCAAATTTGATCTTAAAAAGCCAACCTGTTAAATCTTAGAAAAGCCACATCTTAAAAGCATTGCAGCAGCCTCGAATGTTGTACATTTAGTCTAATGACAAATGATGACAAAATAAAAATTAAATTTTGGGTTTGTTTTACAATACACATAGATTCGAAAAAGTTGTAAAAAACAAATATACAACAAATAAATGTTATCAAAGGCAAGATAAGTTAGTTTTCTACCTAATTGAATAAGATTTTAGTGTTTTTATTTAATATAAAATGCTTATTTGGTTCAAAAACAATACAGTGTTTATCGATATATTTGAAAAAGACAAACGACAGTGAGGTCTCTGTTTAATATAAGTTTAGGAAAATTAGTTTAAACTAAAAAATTATACAAAATATGTAAGCCTATGTTATGGTAACATATACAGAGTGAATTTCTAACAATATTTTTTACAATTTTTTTAGTTTGAACTCATTTTACCAAACTGAACATATTAAACAGAGACCTCGCCACTATTTGTCTTTTTCAAATATATTAATAAAACTATAAATTTTTCGAGCCGAATAAACATTGTACATTAAATAGAAACACTTAAATCATATTCAGTTATGTAGAAAAGTAACTTATCTTGCCTCTGATATAATTTATTTGTTATATATTTATTTTTTGACAACTTTATCAAGGTACAGGCAAAAATGAGCGGGCAAAAATAGGGGGACCTAGTTTTGAAAGCCAATTTATCATAATTTTTTTGTAGGTTTCTGACTACTTTTTAATTGTATTTGAAAGATTAGAGACTAAAGTTAATTTCCTAAAAGAAAAAAATATTTGTACACGTGAAAAAAAAAGTTATAAAAATGTTTTCACGGCGAACAAACCAATTCAGCTAAATTTTGAAGTTAAAGAAATTTGTTGTAAAAATCCTTTAAAAGATTAATATACGTTTTCTGGGTCAATTTCAAAGATAATTAGTAAAGTCCTAAGATATTGAATTAAATGAAAAAAACACCTTGTTTATACAAAATACAGCTTAATTAGCCCTCAAAATGCAAGTAATTATGCCGTCCGGCAAAACGCAACCAATAACAGGTTGTAAACATGAATATACGGGAGGCCAAAATTTCAACGAATCAAAACGTTGTTTCAAAATGAAGTCATGATAGTAAAAGGAGTTAGGGGTGTCACATTTCTCCCCCCCCCCCCCAGACGGTCATCTGTATATTCCTATTCTGAACGTTTGTATCAATTTTTATCATTTTTTAATTTAATTATTTTTATGTTCCTGTTTTTAAATTAATTTTTTTTTAATTATTGTTTGAGATTATATAAAGATTATGTTACGCCAAAACATATTGTGTTGTTGTAAGGGACAGAATTATAGATTAAAAAAAAAAAAATTGTTTGCATACCTTATTTTGACGTCTGAATATCAGAACTTCGATTGTGTTTAATTATCCCGCTTTTGAGTTTTGAAGTGTGAAATTCGGTGAATATGTTAAGTAAAAAAATTAATTTAAGTTAAGCAAAACAAAAAAAATTTTTTAATATTTATACGAAAAAAGCCATTTTAAAATTTTTGATAAATAAATTAACAATTTTTTTTTTAGCGAGCCGAATAATGCATGACCATTATTAAACAGGGCATGCTTTGAATAATCGATACAAAAAAAAAATTTGATAAATGTTGTGCCGTTTGTGTTAAAAATAGCATCATTTTTTTCGATCCATTTTAAAAACGTTTGCCGCCTTTCGACTACGGTGGACCAAACGCGCTGAAATAGTTTTTTTTTTATTCTGCTTTAAATTGCCGCCCCCCCCCCCCCATTTTGGGGAGCCTGGCCCCCACACACATACACATTAAAACCCAAACTCATACAAATGGTCACCCATCTGGTACTGGCCAGCCTCAGCTTAATAATGCATTGAAATTTTCGTCACTGAAAAATAAGTTTTTTTGGCCTGTTTGGTCTTCCATAGTTTTCTTCTTATAAAACGCAAACGTAAACAGAGTCGATCTCAACTCTACATCGACGCGAAAATCTGGTTACCTATATGAACAAGTGGAATTATTTGAAATTCAGGTACTTATATTATAATATTTTTGCATATTCTCTTAGAAAATCATCCTAAATCTTAGTTAGACAATAAATAAATTAATTAATTATTTCAAAAACCTTTTTTTTTTTTTTTAAATAAGTACGTTTTTTGTGCAAGACAAAAAATGTCAATTGTTAACTTTTTGGGAAAATTTAACATTTAAAATTTAATTAAAAATAGTAGAAAAAGTTTCACATAATTCTGTTTTCTATATGATAAAATTCAGGGTTTTATCTTTCTGGAAAAAAAAAGTTACTCAGAAATAATGGATTTTAATAAATGTAATTTAGTTTTAAAAAACAAAAACAACTTGATTTTGCGGCCATTTTTGGCGGTGCCTAGTTTATATTCAAACATTGAATGTTCACTCATTTCTATATTAAAAAGAAGGGAAACATAACAGTTTAAACGCGCCCATGTAGTAAAAAAGAACCCCAGAGAGCAATTAAATTTAAGTAATACTTACTTTTGTTTGGCAATCTGCATCAACAAAGAAACGATTCTAAGATGTGTTTATTACAACGAGACCAGTTTGACACGTGGAAGTCGACATTTAAGATGGCGAACGGAAAAGCTAGTTCGCAGAAAATTAAAATAATTATTTCATTTATTGTAATTTCAAGTTTGCTTTTTAGTTTTTGTTAATCCGTATTGATAAATTTAAAAAATACTGTATTTAATTAGAAACATATATTTTTAAATGTTAAAAATTTATTAATAATTTTTTGACAATTAAAAAAATGACCTATTTTTTTTAATTGTAAGCAAACATCAAACCACTTTTAATATGAGTGAAGTTTAAAAAAACCCTAAAAACGTAAAAATATTATTTATTAAATATTTTTTATGATAAACAATTCCATATTTATTATTTTAAAAGAAAAATCAAATCTCTTTTAATAGTAGTGATAAAAACGGAAAAAATATTGTCGAACATTTGTTAAATATGTTTGGTAATAAAAAATATCTCATATTTATTATTTTAAAAAATCAAATCACTTTAATATCTGTGATAATAAATCGAACAAATATTGTTGAGCATTTGTAAAAAAAAAATTGGGGGGGGGGGGAAATAATAAAAAATCCTACATTTATTATTTGAAAAAATACAAATCACTTTTAATATGAGTGATAAAAAAAAGAAAAAATATTGGCGCTTATGTCAACGGATCATCATTAAATCTAAGGGAAATAATCAACATAGACATAGCAAAAATAAGCATATTTTGCAAGATATAATTTTGGACGCTGAAATAATCAGAACGATGAAAGAATGTTAAATGGGGGGAGTATGATGACACAATTACTGTAGCCGAGTTCCGGAATTTGCCGAAACAGTTTACGAAAAGGAAACAAGTTCTCGACAAAGGCTTCCTTTCTAGGGCAATTGCTCTTGACATATCAAAGGCCTTGGATAAGGTATGGCATAAAGGCCTACTTCACAAGGTTTCCAGCTATGGAATAACTGGATATGTTTTCTCAATTATTAAATCATTTCTCTCCAATAGGCTCATAAGAGTAGTGGTTGATGGGCAGAAATCAGAAGCCCACATGCATTCAATCATGGCTTCTGATGTGGGCGTATCCAGTTTGCCAATTCAAAGAAATTGCTATGTCTGTCTACATTGATCAGATAGCTGTTCCCTCCCCATGATAAGAGGTCTGCTGCTACTTGTTGCCAAGGTCTTTCCGGCACTGGTGCTATGATCTGTGCTTCTGGCTGGTGGTCTGCATACGTTGCACAGGTGCTACAGGCTTCGATGTATTGTCTAATCTCTTTAGACATTCCTGGCCAAAATATGAGGTCCTTCGCAGAATGTATTTATGCCGAAATGGCCGGCATGTGCTTTTTGTTTCATTTCACTCCGCATAGCATGTGGTATGACTATTCTCTGTCCTCACAGTATTAGCTCATCTTGTACAATGAGTTCATCTCTGTAATCAGAGAACAGTTTGATAGAGTTGGGTAAGCTTTCCTTATTATGCGGTCACCCCTTAACGATTACTTCTGCCAGTGCTCTCATGTTGGAGTCCTCAACTGTCTTTTGGCGAATCTCTACGAGCCTGTGATCTTGTATCGGCTGCATTGTCAGATTATTCACTGACATTATTTCTTCCAACTTTGGCTTGCTCGTTGGTGCTCGTGACAGCGTATCTGCTAATAGGATATCTCTCCCTGGCTTATATTGTAGTGTGTAGTTGTATTGCTGGGCCCGTAGCAGGAAGTTCTGTAGCCGTTTTGGTGCCTTGGATAGGGGCTTTTTGCTGATTGAGACGAGCGGCTTGTGGTCAATCATAACAACTACTTCTCTTCCATGTGTATAATGGTGAAATTTCTCTAGGCCGTATACAACTGCCAGCATCTCCTTCTCAATTTGTGCATATCTTTGTACGGCATCTGATAGGGATCTACTTGCAAATGCAATGGGTTTGTCAACTTGTATTAGCGCTGCTCCTAACCCGTACTCACATGCATCATTCTCGAGAACCAGCTCCTTGTGGGGGTCATAGTATGTAGGGACGGGTGAGTTCATGATTGCTTCTTTGATAGTGTCGAAAGCTGCTTGTTGGGAAACTGACCATGACCACGGGATATCTTTTTTAGTGAGGTTCTGGAGGGGTTTTGTCACTGTTGCAAGATTTGGAATAAATTTCCCTATGTAGCTCGCCATACCTAGGAATCTGCGGAGAGCCCCAATGTTTCCTGGTGCTGGCATCTCAGTGATAGCCTTTACTTTTTCTGGGTTGACTCCAATGCCGTCTTTAGTGATGCGATGCTCCATGAAAGTGATCACATCTAGTCTGGTCTCCAGTTTTTCTTGGTTGAGTTAAACTCCTATTGTTTGGCATTTCTGGAGTAGTTTGTGGATCCGTCTGTCATGTTCTTCTTGGTCTTTCCCATAGATTACCAAGTCATCTACAATGATAACAACTCCAGCCATGTCTTAGAATTGTTAATTCAGCTTTCTTTGGAATATCTGTGCTGAGGAGTTCAGGCCAAATGGTAACCGACGTCAGCAATATTGGCCAAAGCATATCTGAAAGGTGGTCAAGTCACTGCATGCATCATCGAGCTCAACGTGCCAATATCCTGATGAGAGGTCTACTTTTGTAAATACTTTTGCATCCTTCATGTCATGAAGGATGTCCTCGAGAATTGGTATAGTGTAGTGCTCTCACATGAGTGCTTTGTTGAGCTCATGAGGATCCAAGCATATTCTCATTGTCCCATTTTTTTTTCTTGTTATGACAAGTTGGCTAACCCACATAGTGGGTTTATCTACTAGTCTGATCAATGTGGTTAGTCGACAACTCATTCTTCAGTTCATCATGTATAGTTATAGGTACTCTCCGATTGGGCATTATAGTTGGTATTGCGTCTGGCTTGAGCTTGCCCAGTTGATCATCGAACACTTCCTTGTAGCTTTCCTCTATGTTGACTACTGTGACACGGGGGAGTTTTTCTGCTTCATTTCCACAAGCCCCATTTGTATGCTCGCCAGCAGGCCAAGCAGTGGCTGGCAATCAACTCCATCCCTAAAAAATACAAATTCCACTGAGTTGGTTTGCTGCATTTTAGGGTTTCTTATCTTTCTTCGGCATACACCAAGTGGCTTCATCAAAGACCCATTACACATTGATAAGGCCCCTTTGTATGGTTGCATCCTCTTTGCAAATCTTTCAGGAAGGGTATTAATGGATGCCCCTGTGTCAATCTGGAAAACAACTTCTTTTTTGTTCAGAAGCATAAGGCACTTGGCTTCTTTAGCCTGTTTTGTTTTTTTGGGTTTTATCGCATTCACCCAGTGGATGTATTCTTCATCCTCCTCTGTTGAGGATGCATTTAGTTGGTGTACTCATGGTGGGGGTGCAATACGTTTCTTGCTTTCATACCTTCGTGTGCTCTGTCTCTGTTTTCGTGTCATTCTGTCTTAGTTGGGACACTCGGATTCGAAATGTCCTTTCTCGTTGCATGCATGGCACACTTTGCCATGGGCTGAGCATCTGTTGTTCTTTTGCATGTGTGTGTAGCTGCAGAATAGGCATTCTCTTTTGGAGCCGGGTTCCTTCATTTGACTGGTTTAACATACTCTCATCACCTGGGCTGTGTCCAGTCCCATTCCTTGACTGTGGCTTGAGGCCATTTCAGCCGCTCTGTATATGTCAACACTCTTCTGTAGGGTAAGATGCTGTATCTTCAGCAGCTCCTGTTTGGTTAATTGGTCACGGACACCTTCTACAATCTGGTCCCGCAGAAGTGAGTCACTGCATCGGGTACAAAAATTGCAAGTCTTCGACAGTACTCTTAAATCGTTGTAAAATTTGTCAAAAGCCTCTCCCTCACCCTGTTTCCTCTGACGGAACGCAAATCTCTCATAGGTTTTGTTGAGAATTCCGATGGAATACTCCTTTAGTGCTTGTAGTATGTCCTCTACAGTGCGCTCCGTCTCCGGGGTGTCAAACTGCATGCCCCGATATATTTTCATGGCATCACCACCCAAGCAGTTCTCCAGAAGGGTAACCTGAATTTCTCGTGGTTTATGGTCCAGACCAGTCAATAACGAGTAGTTGGGCCTCGTTTATGACCATCTATGGCAACACATCAAAGGCAATAAATGACAAAGTTCTCTCTGATTCTCTATTTCTATTTTTTTTTAACAACTTTAATAGTTTATTTTGGGAGTATATTCCATAAAGAAAATAAACAACCCACTTTAAAAAGAGAAAGTACAAGTTTTTTTATATTTTAGTCACAGCTTTGTGTTAGGGGTGTCAAAAATTCTCCAAATATTCTGACACACCTACCCCCCCCCGGCCCCCAAAAGAACGAAAAACATCAAAATGCGTTTGGTGCTTATGTTTTTGCAAACCGCTCGTGAAAACTTTACGTTTTGATCAATTAAAAAAAGTATTATAAACTACGATAGACGAAAAAAGAAAAAAAAAAATGAACCACATTTTTTAAAACTTTCTTATTTGAAAGAGTCCTATGCGATGTGATACGACACTTCACTACGCCTGTTCGCACACAAATGTATCATGTAAGAAAAACACTACCGAAGGCGGTGAAATGGCAAAAAAATAGTCCCAAGGTATAGGGGTTCATACCATACAAACGGTAAATTTGCGGCGGGTTTGATTATCAGATTTGTTGTCAGCGACCTCGAATACCCCTAAACAAAACAAATTAGAGTTGTCGGTGTTCTGTAGGTACCTCCAACGCGTGACACAGTTTTACCCCTCCCCATATGTAACACGATGTAATTGTAATTTAATATTATCATCTTAACTTTTTTTTACCATTTAATAGAACAAGCTTCATTCAAATGAACTGCTAATTCTTTTAAAAAAATTTTTTACAGCATACGAAAATAATGAAAATGCGAGACAAAAATCGTGTTTACATTATCGACGCTTTAAAACAACGTTCCTATGTAGTGACGTCTTTTAAGCCGTTCACACACCCATGTTTTAAAAATCTAGTAAAAAAGTAAAAATCAAATAATATTTTCCTGAAATTTCGTTATTCAATCTTATTAAATAAACTTAAATATTAAAGGTAGGTTTCGTTTAGCGGAAATATATGTTTTTTAGGTGTTCTACCCTCCGATATTTCATGGTCCGAAAACTAAGCTAAATAAATGTGGGTTGATAAGTTTCAACATTTTTTAAAGCTGAAAAGATCAAATAATTAAAAAATGGTAATTTATATATATATATATATATATATATATATATATATATATATATATATATATATATATATATATATATATATATATATATATATAAGTTGTAAATAAAATTGGACATAAATTCAATATTATGTTAAAAAAAACAACAAACAAAAAACCCAACACTTTCTGGATAATTTTTTTTCTCAGTAATATAATTATTCGAATTACAACAACAACAAAAAAACATTCTAAAAAATAATTATGTTTAAAAAGCTTTAAATGATATTAAACTCAAATATTACGTGATATGAAGTTTAAATGGATTTTTTTAATAACAGTTTTCCAATAATAAAAAAATATATATTCATATAAAAGATGTAAGACTATCGAGATAATAAAAATTGTAAATCCAAAATCAACCTTAAAAAAATTGTTTTGATTTTATTATTTAAATTGATAGAGGGTGGTCATGTTTGGCGCTTTTTTTTTTCAAAAATGTACGGAGGCTTGTAAAGAACATTATTTTTAAATACATGTGTCAACAGAAGACGTTAAAATTCATTTTATTTTATTATCTCTAGTCTGTGTAGTTCGTCAATAAATATTTATTTGTTTTACACCAGGTAAATTTTATATTATTTTTTTACCCATAGCAAAAAAAAAAAAAAAAAAAAAAAAAAAACGTTACTCCATTAATAATTATAATGCGAACGCTTATCCATAGAAATCAACACAAACACACGAAATGATGATGTCACTTGTGCTGACAAAAGAAGAACTCTCTTCTATGCCTTCCGGAAGCGAATTACTTCCCTTACCGGAAGCGAATTACTTCCCTTTAGTTTTTACCTATGTATGAAATGTCGAACACGTGGACTCGCTTCTCCGCGTTGTTCTTAGTGAAATAAAGCTTACTTTAAGCTCACTCAGTTCTCCTGTCCTATTTATCACAATTTATTTCACTAAAGAACTATGGAGAAGTACCTGAAACCCGAACGCCTTGATTTGGAACCCACAAAGGCGGACACAGCCAATATATGGCGACACTGGAAGAGGTCGTTTGTTATATTTATCGAGGCGGTTAGTGGTCCGCAACTGACAGACGAGTTAAAACTCAATTTATTAATCAACCTGGTGTCTCCAGCGATTTATAAACACATTTCTCACGTTAATGACTACCAGACAGCTATGAACACCCTAGAAGAGGTTTTTGTTCAACCTAAAAACAGCATCTTCTGTCGTCATTTACTGGCAACTCGTCGTCAACAAAGAAACGAAAGCGTGGACCAGTATTTACAGTCCTTAAAAGAACTTGCTAAGGATTGTGGCTTTCAGGCTGTGTCTGCGATACAAGCGAGGGATGAATACATCAGGGATGCATTCATAAACGGAATCGAGTCATCCCACATCAGACAGAGGCTCCTGGAGAACAAGAAACTCGACCTGCATACTGCGTTCGACCAGGCTCTCATGCTCGAGACAGCTCAAAAACAGTTGTCATCGTACGCTCAGTCGGACTCCTTGACTGCGTCGATATCTGCAGTCGGAACGGAAGAAGACAACAACCAGTCTAGATGCGAGGAGCAACCCACAGTAGCGTCACTCTCAGGACAGAAATGCTTCTTCTGTGGAAACCCAAGGCATGACCGGGCGAGGTGCACTGCCAGAAATTCTTTTTGCAAAAACTGTAAGAAGAAAGGGCATTTCGCTCGTGTCTGCAGATTGCCAACGGCTGCTGCTGCTGCTGCTGCTATAAACTACGGCGAGTCTCTTCTTGCTTCGTCAGTTCCTTCTCTTAACTTTTCGGAGAGTCTCTCTCGTTCGTCCTTATGGGGAAAAATCAAAGGTGAACCCATGAGGATACTCATCGATACTGGGAGCTCAGAAAATTTTATCCATCCTGACAAAGTTAAGGTACTCGGGTTAACGGTCCTGCCAAGTTCCGAGAAGATTTTGATGGCTAGCAGTTCTCATTTGTCCTCTACTCTTGGTCATTGTGTTGTATCTCTGGGTCTGAATGGAAGGGAGTACGATAATGTTAAGTTATCAATTATGGCCAACCTGTGCAGTGATGTACTTCTCAGACATACATTTCTGAACCAACACTCGTCGGTAGAAATACCTTTCGGAGGACCCCTTCCCCCTCTCACTGTTTGTGGGCTTACCGCCATTAAAAATGTCCCTTACCCGCCTCTCTTTACAAACTTAACCCCAGACTGTCGCCCAATTGCGGTTAAATCCAGGAGACATACCCTACCAGATGCCAAATTTATTAAATCGGAAATAACCTGCATGCTAAAGGAAGGTATTATAGAGCCCTCTCAATCTCCATGGCGAGCCCAAACGCTCGTAGTGACTCCTGAGAATCACAAGAAGAGACTTGTTGTGGATTACTCTCAAACGATAAACCGTTTCACTCTCCTAGATGCTTATCCTCTTCCTCGAATGGTAAATGAGATTGCCACTTATCAAGTGTTTAGCACTCTTGATCTAACTAGTGCTTATCATCAAGTTGCAATCAAGCCGGAAGAACAAAAATACACAACCTTCGAAGCTTCTGGATCCCTGTACCAGTTTCGGCGAATTCCGTTTGGAGTAACCAATGGAGTAGCTGGCTTCCAAAGAGTAATCGACGATATCATCAAACGAGAAGACCTCCGAGGAACCTTCACCTACATCGACAATGTTACAGTTTGTGGAGAAAATCAGGCAGATCATGATGCTAATTTAACATGTTTTATGAAGGCTGTAGAGAAATATGGACTGACACTGAATGAAAGCAAGTGTCACTATTCTCTTGTTTCAGTAGACTTGCTCGGCTATACAATAAGCAAAGGTTCGGTAAAACCAGACACTGACAGGCTTAAAGGGTTGATGGACTTGCCTGTCCCTCAGGATTCTCCTTCTCTTCGACGAGCTATGGGAATGTTCTCCCACTATTCAAAGTGGATATTTAACTTCTCTGAGAAACTACATCCCCTAACTAAGATTACAAACTTTCCTCTCTCTAAGGAACAAACCGACGCCTTTAGGGACCTAAAGAAAGATATTGCTAAATCCTCTCTAGTAGCCATAGACTCCTCTCTTCCCCTTGAGGTTGAAACTGATGCCTCGGAACATGCCATCGCTGCCTCTCTGACCCAGAACTCACGGCCAGTGGCCTTCTTTTCCAGAACATTAACCTCCGCCGAGCAAAAGCACTCCTCAGTGGAAAAGGAGGCCTATGCAATTGTGGAGGCGATCCGAAAATGGCGACATTTACTGCTCAGGAAGCATTTTAAGCTAACCACTGACCAAAAGTCTGTCTCTTTTATGTTCGACCCTAAAGGAAAGAGCAAAATAAAAAATGAAAAGATAACAAGATGGAAGTTAGAACTTGCCTGTTTTAGCTATGATATTGCCTATCGACCAGGGAAACAAAATGTTACTGCAGACACTCTGTCTCGAATTTGTTCTTCCGCCACCTCCGTTGACAAATTACACTCATTACACACAGAATTATGCCATCCGGGGGTAACCAAGATGCTACATTTCATCAAAACCAAAAATCTGCCGTACTCTGTGGAGGAGGTGAGAGCTGTTTCGAAGACTTGCCGGGTATGTTCTGAAGTAAAACCTAGGTTCTTTAAGTTGGCACCTCAGATTCTCATTAAAGCAAGTCAACCATTCGAAAGAATAAGTGTGGACTTCAAGGGGCCGTTACCCTCAAATTCTCGCAACCGGTACCTTCTGACAGTGGTTGACAGATACTCTTGTTTCCCTTTCGCTTTCCCCTGTGCCGACATCTCAGCTGCTACTGTCCGAAAACACCTAATTAGCTTATTCTCCATGTTTGGAAATCCTTCCTTTGTACATTCTGATCGTGGAACAGCCTTCATGTCAGACGAACTAAGAGAATTCTTACTTTCTCGTGGCATTGCTACTAGCAGAACAACTGCCTTCAATCCTCAAGGTAATGGACAAGTGGAAAGATATAACGGTATTATCTGGCAAACAGTGAGTCTAGCTCTACGCTCAAGAAATCTCCATTACTTTAAGCTCATTACTTTAAGCTCACCCAGTTCTCCTGTCCTATTTATCACATGTACTGCTGGGGTTTTAAATATCGCCGTGGAGGTACCTAGTGTTCTGTTGTAGCGTACAGTCAGCGTCAAGATGATTAAAACTTTTTTGAGGGAGATTTGGAAGTATTTAAACCGTCAATTTGTGGCTATGATCAAAGTTTAATTAAGAAGTAATAGATAAATATAATAATGTGCTTTTACCAAACAGCGACACAAACAAAGACTATGGTGGAGTGTATCACAGGATTGTTACAGGCAGCCACGTACCAGTCTTTACTAAAGCCAGACAACTTTCCGGTCCTAAGTTAGACGCAGCACAGGCAGAATTTAAAAAGTTACTAAATACCGGAGTTATCCAGCATTCCAGTAGCGAGTGGGCAACCCCTTTGCACTTGGTGAAGAAGCTGGATGGGTCATATCGAGCGTGTGGTGATTTCCGTGCATTAAATAGCATTACCAAAACAGACCACTACCTGGTACCAAATATAAATTCCTTCTGCACACAGTTAGCTAATAAACAATATTTTTCCAAAATAGATTTAGCTGCAGCATATCATCAGATTAAGGTACACCCTGAAGATCTGCCTAAGACAGCAGTAGTGGCACCTTTTGGTTTGTTTGAGTTTAATTATATGCCATTTGGTTTAAAGAATGCCGCGGCTACATTTCAGCGTTTTATGGATAAAATATTTCAAAAATTAAATTGCATATTTATATATTTAGACGACATACTAGTTTTTAACGAAAGTGAGCAACAGCACAAGGAAGATTTAGATAGACCATTAAGGATCCTTAGTGATAACAACTTAAAGATTTCCTTAGATAAGTGTGTATTTGGGGTACCAGATTTCTTAGATTTTCACGTAAGCAAAGAAACTGTATTGGAGGGAGATACAAAGAAGAAATCTGTCTCAGACATGCGGAAAAGATAGGAGCATCAACACGTAATGGACCAGTTTCCTTGGGAAAAGACTTTTATCAAAGAAATGTACCATCCTCTTTGTACCCTATATCTTGGAAACCTTTATAAAACATCTTCAATCCTAAAGTTTCGTCGCACGTACTTATAACCGATGTTTTTTTTTCCACAACCGTTCTTTTTCAGCACTCTTGTTCTCTCTCTAATGTCGGAGGTGCCCCAAAAAGAGGATCGACCAAAATGGTGATCCTTTTTCAAATGTCGTTAAAATTTATGGTAACCGCCATAGTGCTAATAAAAAACCTTATTTAAAGGGTATAACAGTATTTGTTTTAATTACAACAGTTAACGTACACAACACAAAAGTTGGTTGGTTGTTTTTGTTTTACAGCATATCAACCCTTTTCAGGTTTAAATAATAAGAAATCAATAAGTTTATTTTGTTACTTAACATTGCTATATTTTAAGTTCGTTAATTAACTTGTTTCTATTTTGTTGAAATTTCCGGGACTGTTGTAATATAACAAATACTGTATACTCTTTAAATAGGGGTTTTATTAGCACAAAAGAACGATACGTCGGGTCAGACGTCAACACTAAAAAGTAACATGGCGGACACTACTGGAGTAGTATACAGAGTTAGCACTTCGTCAGGGAGAGTGCTATTGGGAAGTTTCGTATCCATACTAAACACAATAAACATTCTCCCCTCCATTTAATTAAAAAATTCCTGCCGTGGGTAGAAAGTTCATTCAAGTATTAGTGTATGAAGGTGGGTTGATCACAACCAATGCAAGGAATGTAGTTTAATAGTTCAGGTTCGCAATGTTAAAACTCACTAATTCAGCCAGCACAAGGAGTGCAATTTAATAGTTCTGATAAACTCTAGAATCACAAATTCAACTTATTTGGTGGTCTTCTACTACGTTCTGACCGTCGAAAAACAGGTGGTTCTACTGGTGGGGGTGAATTTTCCTCTTGCTGATCTGCTGGTGTATCATTCCAGTTTTCCGAGTCATGTGGGTGATCGTTGAATTGGAAGTCTTTCAACGGGTCCAAGTCACGTGTAGATACAGTCATCTGCCTACCCTTGTTAGATCGAACAAAGGCATAATGGGGGTTAGCATCTAGAAGTTCAGCCTTATCAACTAGACGTTCAAATTTAGTTAACAGGTTGTGTCTCTGCATTAAAACAAAACCAGATTCGGTCATCCAAGATGGTACCACTGTCCCGGACACTGATCTTCTTGGGTGTTTAAACAGGCGCTCATGAGGTGTTTCATTTGTGGCTGTGGATATTAAAGACCGAATGGAATGAAGGGAGTCTGCTAAAACCTCTCCCCAGTGTTCAGTCGGCAAACTTTTGTCTTCCAATGCTGATGAAATAGTTTTCCATACTGTTCCATTCATTCGCTCCACTTGACCATTCCCCTGTGGGTGATATGGAGTGCTGTAGCTGGTAGAGATCCCTTTGCCGTGCATATAATTTTTGTACTCAGCACTCTTGAAACAACTCCCATTATCTGAATGAACTTGGCTGGGCATGCCAAATATAAAAAACAGGTGGGAGCAAGATTGAAGTACACTCTGAGTACTTGTGTCTTTACAAGGGTATACAAATGGGAAGCGGCTGTAGTCATCAACTAATACCAACATATACTTATTTGGAGTAGATGAAGGTAGGGGTCCTTTAAAATCGAGGTTCAACCTCTCGAAAGGTTGAGTTGATTTGTTTAAATGTCCATCAACAGGGCGAAAAACCTTGGTTTGCACTTGTTGCAAACAATACAGTCCTTTGTCATCTGCCGAATATCCTCAAGAGAGTAAGGGAGGTTTCTACTCCTTACAAAGACCATCATCCTTGTAATCCCAGGATGGCACAAGCATCGATGCAAATTGAGGAGGTTGTTGCTACTATTCACAGTAGCGCAAGAAGCACATGTCAATGCGTTAGCTGCAAGATTTTTCTCACCAGGGCGATAGATAATGTCGAAATTGAAGCATGAAAGCTCCAATCTCCAACAGAGCAATTTATCGTTTTTTATTTGACTGTGGTGATTTTAGTCGCAAACAAATTTTACTGATTTCTGATCAGTAATAAGTTTGAAGTGCTTCCCCAAGAGGTAATGGCGCCAATATCTTACTGCTTCTATAATGGCAGCCGCTTCCTTTTCAACAGCTCGATAGTTTAGTTTGGAGCAGTGTAGAGTTCATTACAAAAAAACAACTGGTCTACCATTTTGGTTGAGGACTCTAGAAAGAGCACAATCAAGGGCATCACTCTCCAACTGAAGGGGAGCATTCTCGTCGATAGTTTTTATTACAGCTGATTCAATATCAATAATTTCACCGACAATTTGCTGAAAACAATCAACTCCATTTGTAACCCAAAAGGGTATTCGGGTGAACTGATACAAACCGGAGTTAGCTTCAAAAGCAGTGAAGGGTTTGTCATTCTCATTGATGGGAATCTAGTGATACGCATTTTTCAGGTCGATTGTGCTGAATACATTATACTGAGCGACCTTATTCACTATGTCATCCAGCCGGGGCATGGGGTAGGCGTTAATGCTTGTGTACTTATTCACAGTCTCAGAATAATCAATGACCATTCTCTTTTTCTGATTATCAGGTTTAACTACGACCACTTGTGCCCTCCAAGAGGAGTTTGAGATTTCGATGATCCACTCCTTTAAAAGGCACTTAACTTCTGAGTCAATGAACTTGAGCTATTACGTCTAGCCTTGGAAGCAACCGGTTTGCCATTCTTATTTATATTAGCAAAAAGTTCAGGTGGTTCCATCGAAGCCACGAGTCCACAAATCTCAATAGGAGTTGAACTCCCACCGTACTTGAAGGTAACGTTTTCATGTTTACTTTGAAAATCCAGTCCGAGAATCTCATCACAACAAAGGTTATTTAAAACTCACAGTTTCTGGTTGGGATACATAGGTTTGTCAAAAAGTATGTTAAGAAAACAAGCACCTACCACTTTGGATGTGATACCATCAAAACTCTCAAGTCTGAATCTGTTATTTTTACATCTAGATCCTCAGCTACTTTGGTATTAATAAAGCTGTCAGAGCTACCACTGTCCATTAGAGCTCTTAATGGCCGACCCAAAATGTGGAATTCTACTGTGGATCTCTGTAGGGACGATGGAACTAGTGAACTCGAACTTATAGAGGCTAAGTTTGGTAATTGACCAAGGCAGAAGTTGATTGAGTAGTATTATTTAACTTGCAGCATTTTGCAAAATGCCTGATCCGTTTACATCGATGACAAACACTCAATTTCGCTGGACATCATAATTTTAGGTGTTTATAATTTCCACAGTTCCAACATTTAATTTCTGGTTTAGCAGCATTTAGGTTTATTCGATTAAAATCCAAGTCCGATGTCTCTTCCTTCCCGAGGGCTGCAGCGGTTGGTTCCCTGTATTGTGCTGGTGAATACGATTCCATATTCCTTGTTGCATTGTCCAACGCTCGGACCTGGTCACACATAGTGTCCAGGTCGAGCGTTTTATTTTGTGACAAACGCTGGCAAATGGTATGGGACTGAATTCCGGCAATAAAGGCATCCCGAATCAATTCATTAGCGTATATCGCCGTGCTGACATCCCTAAGATTGCAGTCCTTGCTAAGGACTCATAATGCCTGAAGATACTCTTCCAGACTTTCTTCCTGTGAGTAGGTGCTGTGTGTATATCTCGTTTTTTGGTTTGATAAAGAGTTCCTCCCGTTTGAGACAGGCTTCTTCATAATTTCCGCAATCGCTGACATATTCGAAAATATCCGATGAAATAAAATTTATCAGGACCGATAACTTGTTGAGATATTCCTGGAGTAGTGCCGCTAAAAAATATTTGAACGTAGCAAGCCAGTGCTTAAACTATCGCTCGGCATAGATGAATTAGGGTTTACGTCCAATTGAGAAGGCCTCAGGGCACGATCCATTTTTAAAATCTTTTACATTTTTTTTACTCTTTTGTGCTAATAAAATTGTTGTAAGTAAAACAAATACTGTATACCCTTTAAATAAGATTTTTATTAGCATAAAAGAAGGATACGTAAGGTCCGACGTCAACACTATAAAGTAACATGGCGGACACTGTTACAAGATGAGACTTTGCCCTGATGCGAGAAACGGAAGTTTTTGTCATCTCGAGTGCGGAGAAAAGGGATTTTGAACCTCTGCGTGGTAGTTCGGGCGGAACTTCTAAGAAAAAAAAAAAAAAAAAAAAAAGAAAAATAGAGGGCAACACGTAGCCGACCAGAAAATCGAAGCCGCTACGGGATTTTTTTATACACAAGTGAATGCCATTTATTTGTGTGCTTTGTGTTTATTCGATAGTTGCCGTATCACGCGACATCTCCACAACGTCACGATCAGACAAGCCGCGCCGATACCCCGCATCACGGAACAACCACGTTTTAACAGTCTCTAAACCCTGCTCTCGCTTCTAGACGACCCTTACAACTTAACAAGACTTTATTGTGGCCATCATTGATGCCGGGAAAGGATTCAACAATACCTCATCTGATTGTGGTAAATAAATATAATTCAACTTACTCAGTTGTCGTATTCTTGCTTTTGCAACCATACGCATTTCTCGCCCACAATATATAGAATATAACAACACTACTGGAGTAGTATACAGAGCTATCGCTTCATCAGGGAGAGTGCTATTGGGAAGTTTCGTATCCATACGAAATACAATACAACAGGGACTAACTTCAACTTCACCCAGCGCTTGCTGGTATAGTATTCGTTGTAAGCATATTTTTTCTTCTTTTTTTATTTAACATTCTTTCATATTTCTACTGATTATTCAGCGTCCAAAAATATATCCTGCAAACTATGCTTATTTTTGCTTATGTCTTTGCTGGTTATCTCCCTTATATTTAATGATCCGTTGACATAAGCGCCGAAATGGTTTTGAACATTTATTAAATAGTTTTTTGGTAATAAAACATCCCACATTTATTATTTGAAAAAATCAAATCACTTTTAATATGAGTTATTAAAAAAATGAACAAAATATTGTTGAACATTTTTTGGTAATAAAAAATCACATATTTATTATGAAAAAAAATCAAATCAGTTTTAATATGAGTAGGAATAAAAGAAACGAAAAATAGTGTTGAAAATTTATCAAATATTATTTGGTAATTAAAATATCACATTTTGTTTAATTGAAACAAATTTTGTTATATTAAACAAATTAAATCACATTTAATGTGGGAGGGGGACAAAAAATATAGTGAAACATTTAAAAATAATTTTTGGTAATAAAACGTCACCTATTATTATTATTATTATTATTATTATTATTATTATTATTATTATTATTATTTTAAATACAATCAGACTACTTTTAATATGAGCGAGGAAAAAAAAAGAAAAAAAAAGATTTTCTGTGTGTTTCCGGTGAGAAGACGATTTATCCGAAAGTCAAATTGAACAAAAAAAAAAACACAAAAAAAACGACCATACAAAAAGGATAAATTTTGCACCATTTAATATTAAGTATTATTTTTTATGGAAGAAAAAAAAATCGATGAATGATACTTTTATTTTACAAAATTGTGTTCGAAAAGCCGGTGCTTCTACACTTTATTGCCGAAATTGGAGACGCCATTTTTTTTTCACGCACTTGCTATCCAAATCTAGGGGAGACATCATTATGGCCGAACAATTGCTTCCGGAAAGGGAAAGAATAAATTTACCAAAATTAACATTTATTACTTCCGGAAACGTTAAATTAAACTAAAATTATCATTTATTACTTCCAGAAACTTGGTAAACCGATAGTACTGGAGAAAATGAATCTTGACAATTAAAACAAAATGCTTTAAATTATTTATTTGTTGGGGGGGGGGGGAAATACACACGCACGCGCGCACACACACACACACACACACACACACACACACACACACACACAAACACACACACAAACACACGCACAAACGGAAAAAAGAAGGAAAAAACTGATAAATGTTTTGGTTTTGTTTTGGTTTTCAAATGGCGCTCTCGCCTAGTTTAAACTATTATGAATATGTCATTTCAATTTTCTGTTTTTAATAATAAAAAAAAATGTTCCATGAAAAACATTCCCGTTCTCATTAATTAATTAAACTATTACGGATATACGTTCTCTTTCACTTTCTTTATTTACTTTTAAAGCAACATTGGACTTTTATAAAATAGTTTTATTTTGTTGTTGTTTTTTTTTTTCGAACAAATAAATAATTTTAAACATTTTTTTGAATTGTCAAGATTCATTTTCTCCAGTAATATCGGTTTACCAAGTGTTTGGAAGTAATAAATGATAATATCAGAAATTTAATTTCTTCCTTCTTTTCGTCGTTGTCTTATCTTTCCTTCCTTCTTTCCTTCTTTAACTTTACGTCTTTTTAACGAGCTGCTGCTGCTGAAAGAATCACGCCACAATTGAGATACTTTTCCCGCGAAAATTCAACAAGCGAAAGTCAGTTTTGGACAGAGATTCCACGAGGGTAACACGCAAGTTACGAACTCTGGTCCTACTCAGACATTCAAGTCTTAAAAATAGTAAAGTTATTTCATTGTTCATAGGAATGAATAATGAGTTTCAATAAGAGTCAAATCAAGTTGGTTGACTCGAAAAGAAAGAATCAATTCTGAGAAGAATTGATCTATAAACTTGACGCACGAGATGCGATTAAATGTCGGCGTGTAGAAACCGAAATGTCTAACCAGTGAGAATTTCATCTGACAAGAAGGACGAACGGAGGTTTTACCTAACAACGTTGAGTTTTCAAATTCAAGGATTATTTTCAAAAGAACTTTAAAGGATTCTGTCACTGAAGTGAGGACAGATCGATTTGGAGTGGCGTGAAGAAAATATATATGTAAAAAAAAAGGACTCACACACATATATATAAAGATAAAAAAAGAAAGGTTAAAAAAACGAAATCATTGTTTTACGCAGTAAGTTCTCTTATTCTAATTTTCTCTTATTTCTGTACTCTCTCTCTAGTGTTAATTAAGCCTTTAGTGCTTGCCATAAGGACATTTTTTGGCGGTCGAATTGGTGAACATATAAACTGTATTTTCTCAATAATTGAACTTTGCAGCTTTGCTGCCTTCTTTCCCCAACCCTTATGCTTTCTTTTTCCCTCAATAAAATGTCAATATTTTTTTATTCTTAAAAGTATTTCCTTGTCTTTATTTTTTCATGTCCTGATTTTTCTAGGCTTATTAACATGAACCACGTGGGATAACCTTCACGGGACTCAGTGAATAAATTTCCCGCAATAATGCTAGTTTAATTTAACGTTTCCGGATGTAAAATGCTAATTTTGGTAAATTTATTCTTTCGGCCATAATGATGTCTTCCCTAGATTTGTATAGCAAGTGCGTGAAAAAAAATGGCGTCTCCAATTTCGGCAATAAAGTGTAGAAGCACCGAAAAGCCACTGAAATCTGAATAGGAATGAAATATGATAAAACAATGAAATGACCCCCCAGTCCCTCCACCCCGTTTGTTTTTATCTAATAATGCGATGAATAAAGGTTTTTGCAAAACTGACCGTGAGTTTTTCCGACAAACAGAAGAATAGCCGACTCAATATCCACAGTAAAAGGTTCTTGGTCAGATTCAGTTAGTGATATTAAATTCCACCAGTAATATTATTTCCACGAAAAGTTCAGTATCCCAAATTTGTTAATTCATTTATTAAATTGTTCGATGAAACTACAGAATTGTTAAGAATTTCCTCCTCCCCATGTTAATAATAGCTTTCTGAAATAATAACGCTATTATTTTAGCACGGCAGAACTTATATAGAAAGCCATTCTTAACATGGGGAAGTAGGGTATTTTGTCAAATATTCTATACTTTCATCTAACAATATAATAAATCAATAAAAATTAGTACAAAACTTAGCAAACCACAAGGGTAAGCAATCCAAAACAGGAAGCATTTTATATCAGGAACTAAAATCTGACCAGACATCGTTTGCTGCAGATTTTTTGTCGGGTTTTCTTCTGGTTTACCATGGATTTTTTTATCTGAATTATTTATCTGTTTTCTAGAAATAAAAGATTCCCAAAAGACGAGACAAATCATAAAAACATACTTTTTCTGTAAGGAAATTTTTGGAAACAATATAAAGTGCTTACCACTAAGTGTCCATGTGTGTGTGCATTATGTGGAATCAAGCTGCCTGGGGATACAGAGGGAAGAAAGAATCGAGATGGCAGCGTCCACAACTTTTAGGACTAGCGATCTTACAAAATCTTGCTGTTAATGTGCAGATTAGGTGGGCCTTGTTACAAACTATTTTGGCTCCTTCACTAACCTGTCCGTCGTCAAATGGTTTGAAAAGGCCAAATGCATTTGCAGACTGTCCAAAATAAAAGAGCTTGCAATGGTCATGCCATTGAGGCTCACAAAAATAGGCTATACGATATACCAGCAACTCAGTGATGACGTGGACCTAGAAGAAATCAAGCAAGTGCTATATGTGGCCTTTGATCATCACCTAGAAACAGTTTACTGAATGATGGCTTAAACCAGGTGAAACGGTGGGCATCTACCTGGCTGATTTAAGAAAGCTGGCTTCTCAATTTGGTGGAGGGAACGACCACATACTAGAATGCGCCTTTTTGGTAGGTCTTCCAGACAACACCTGTTGGCTACTGCGAGCGTCTTTGAGGTTTAAGGAGCTTGGACTGAACAAATTACTAGCCAGGGCCTTAAACATTTTGAAAGCTGTGGGACAGGTCACAGCAATTATGAAAGCACCTGAATCACCAACAGAGGGCCCAAGATGCTGCATTTCTCCAGGGACTGCCAAAGCCGGAGAAATACAAGGGATACAAATAACCAAAGAGAACTGTGTCATTTCTTAAGATTAAACTCAACACAACGACATGTGTGCATCTTTATTCTCCACTGTAAACATAAGTCCTCCCAAGAGGCTTAACTCCAAATGGTGAAAACTCTGGTTAGTTCCTCCCTCTTCTCAAAGACAAGAAAAAACAAAAAAAAAAAAGAAGTCTTTACGTTAGACAAACACTTTGGATACAAGCTATTTCGACTGTATTCTAATCATGGCTCTAAGACAGTTTCATCTCCGACTCATCCTCGAGTTCAGTGGCACAGCAACAGACGTTCTAATAGTAGAATGGCTAGAGGATGTAGCGTTAACGTGTGAGTCGTGCGAGGTAACTAAGGTGGAGCGAGTACTATCATTGTGGCTGAAGGGTGTGACTCGTGAGACATATCGGCAACTCTTAGAGGACCAACAGAGTGACCTTGAGGAAATCAAGTGTAACCCTAGTAAAGGCCGGATTCGTTTATGGCATTGGAACAGTTCACTGCCCGCTGCCTTCGGTCAGGAGAAACCGTGGATGAGTTTTTGATGGATTGCAGTGGCTAGCACACCTGGTAGGTGAAATGCCACCAGAATGTTGGATAAAGGGAGCCTTCATGAATGGATTGTCATGCCATGCAAAGGGATTTTTACGAGCCTCAACCCAAATGGACAAGCTGTCATTGAAAGAGCTGCTTGAGAGAGCGTGCCGTGCTGATGGATACCAGAGATGAGGAGGTCGTTGCTGCGGTGCAAACCTCGAGAGGCCGCATGTGCACCTACACCACTGCCTACAGCTAGCAAGAACACCAGAAGTGTTAATTGCTTCAGATGCGGGGGCCCAAACCATTAGGCCTATGATTGCTTTTCGTCGCAGTCAACGACTCAGGAGCCTAGCGCACCGCGGTGTCACAAATGCAAAAATCAGCAACATCTGGCTCGCGCCTGTCCGGGAAACGGGCTAGGGGAGGAAGTTACAGCACCAGTCTTCTCCCCAGATCGTCATTAAACAAGGCGCTACCTGCAATGAGCGTATGCATTAATGGGCGTGAGTGCCACACGCTTGTGGACACGGATTGCGCCAAGACACTTGTGCACAAAGAATGTTGCGACACTTGGAAAATGACAAGAACTCTGGTGCTGACTGTAGGCGGGAGCTCAGCAGGCCTGAAGTAGCCATGCAAGCTCTGATTATGGACAGGGAGCTACTTGGGTATGATTTACTCTTAAAAATGGATGCAATTGTGCAGCTGGGCCGAGTCATAGTAGATGGAGCCGGGAAAGTGACATTCTCCCAACGTGAAGAGTGCGTTTTTGCAGCACTCACCCTAGATAAGCCTGATTTTCGTGTGGAGTTTGACCAGTGCACGAAGTCCTGGACTGTGGCTTGGAAATAATCAGATAAACACCCGCCAAAGAATTTGTTCAATAGAGTGCCAGAGTACAAGATTTCTCCCGGAGCTTGCGTAGAGTATGATAGGGAACTACATACCTGGATTGACAATGGATGGCTGATTCCTTATACTGAGAAGTTATTGGGGCCTCCAAAGTGTTTAATCCCACTAATGGCGGTCGTCCAGCCAAACAAACAAAAAGTGAGGTTGGTGTTTGATTATAGGAAGTTAAACAAACACGTGGACCCCTTTACAGCCCGCCCAGACGTGTGCGCTGATAAATTATGGGAATATCAGCAAGCAGGATCTAATGTGTGCATGCTTGATCTTTGGAAAGCGTACCTTCACGTGCGTGTACACCAGTCACTATGGTCTTATCAGACAGTTCTGGTTAAGGGGAAGAGATACTGCTTAACCCATATGGGGTTCGGACTCCACGTGGCACCAGCAATTACGCAAATGATTGTTGACACGATTCTGGCTCAGGATAAGCGCATAAGGAAGGCAACATCTGCATATATTGATGACGTGTACTTGAATGAAGGGGTTGTATCCGCAATGCGTGTAGAGGAGCATCTCTGCAACTTTGGCCTTCTCAGTAAGGAGCCGAAGAGACTACAGGATGGTGCACAGGTGCTCGGTTTGCAGGTTCAGGGAGAAGGTGGCGTCCTGCATTGGAAATGGGGAAATGAAGTGCCATACATGCCCCACGATGTCACACGAAGAAACATATTTTCTTGGTACGGAAAATTGGTTGGACACCTCCCTGTGGGCGGCTGGCTCTGTGTTGCGGTGGCGTTCATAAAGAGGAGAGCGTCTGAGGCCACCGCTGGATGAGACGATGTGGTTTACGACACCACTCTGAACACAATGCTGGAGGAAGTCCTCACCAGAGTGCGCAAGGAGAACCCTGCACAGGGCAGATGGTGCATCAACAACTGGGACCTGAGTGTGTGGGTTGATGCGAGCTCTCGTCACGGGCGTATCAGTAGTCCATGATGGGGCCACGGTGGAAGATGCCTGCTGGTTATACCCAGAACCGGACTCCCAGCATATAAACATGGCAGAGCTTGATTCCGTCATCAAGGGGATAAACTTGGCGATCCTCAGTTTGATTGAATCAAAGAAGTCTACCACCAAAGTGGACATCCAGGATATTTTGCTAAGTTGAATGATTCTGAAGTATGAAAACAGGCATTAAAAGAGTGGTAGAGAGCTGCGTGGCTTGCCAATCCATCGACCCGGCATCCGTTCGCTGGAAAAAAGGAAAACTGGACATAAAGATCAACTGGAGCCGGCTGGCAATAAATGTTACTCAACACAATAGCGAGGATTACCTGATGCTCATTGACTGCAGCCCATCTAGGTTTGCGATATGGTGGCCACTCGGCTGACAAGATACGGCAGCAGTCATCCATCAGGTAAACAGCATCTTCCTCGAACGCGGCCCTCTGATGGAGATACTAACTGACAATGGCACCGCTTTCACCAGTGAACAATTCAGAAAGTTTGCCAATGGCTGGGGAGTATATCTGAAGTTCTGATGTGCCTACATACCGAGCAGGAATGGGATTATTGAGCGGAACCACAGGTCTGTCAAAACTATCGCCACCAGAACGGGCTGTGCTGTGTCTGAAGCAGTTTATTTATACAATGTGATCCAAAAGGATGCTGTATCACCCTCTCCAGCACCGGCTGACACATTGTACAAGTATCATGTTAGCGTGAAGAGCATAGAAACGAACCCAGTACTTGAGACGAAAGTAACTGGAGGGAAGCTGCCCAAAGGGAATGTTGTCTGGATCAAGAACCCACACGGCAAATGTACCACTCAGTATGGACTTGGACGCATCACTGAAGTGATAAGAAAGCAAGCAGTGTGTGTCGACAGTGTGCCCCGTCACATTAAGGACTTACAGCCGACAACACAATCGCGGCTACCCGTGAACAATGGGAGTTAATCTGACTCTCAGTCAGGGACCAGTGAGACATCACTCTGGTTCACAGCAGCTCCCTAAGAAGGTGACTCTGATATCAGTAGCCTCCCAGCGGAAGCGGTATTCTTCAACCCCCAGTCTGTGGATGAGAGCTTAAGTGAAGAAGAGGCATGCATCGTTTCCCTTCAGAGAAGCACCCGACGACGGCGATCACCACTGCATTGCCATTTCTGTGATCATGAGATCAGGAGGGAGTGTGATAGACACAGAGAGGGCCTACCTCAGAAATGGTCGAGAATCTGTCTCGGTAGCAGGCTGAAACACAGACAAAAAAAGAGAGGTCCAAGATGGTGGCTGTTATCTTTTAAAGCCTCCGGTCACGCGTAGATCTCTAGCAGTCTCGTGTGGTATATGCAAATTGGGTGTGCCCGAAACATTATAAATGGCGACTTGCTGAGAGGAGTGGGAGAAGCGTTTAAGACATGCGAATAGAGAACGTCGACGTGTATCTAATGTTGTGAATAACGAACTCTACTTGACTGAACTTGTGACTACCAAACCTCTGCTTGACGTTTTAGCCAAAAAGTTCTGTTGCTTTGCGTGAGACAAATCTTCTGATACAATTTGCAACAGAGGGTCCTACACTAAAAGGACTATCCTCACTCAGAAAATCGGAGCTATTAAGCATCCACTGCACAATAAGAGAAAACCAGGAGTCAATTAACTCCATCGTCGAATTAAAAAATTCATACCCAGATTGGGCCATGATAAGTTGTGACTCCTATGTAAAAAGCAGTGTGACCGTGTAGGACACTTCAAAATAATTATCAAATAGTCCTAAAGCCCAATCATCACCCAGTGATTCATGCACCCAGAAAATGTCCAATCCGTCTGAATCAGAAAAGTCTGATGAGTTGCATGACAAGGTTCACTAGATAAAAGCCTGAACGCTCCTTTCTTAGAACTTCCCTCCTATGCAACACTGTTCTGCTTGCTTCTTGACTGACTGCAATATCGTTGCCTTCAAGTTCAATGTAAACAAAAAGATTGACAAGTCGCACCAATGATGTTCACTCGACACAGGTGTTAACGCTTCTGCCCCACTCACCCAGCAACCTGCTTTTATGGTGCCTAGGTGCACTTCAAAATCACGCAGGAGACGTGATTATTCGAGAACTGTGTGAGGCCATGACCATTAAAAGACAATGGTCGTCATCTTGTAGCTTTTCGTTTTTCCTTCTCAGTCCGCAGTACAGACAGATATGAGCACGTTTTTGCTGTAAACCTTTATCTTCCCACACCATCTTAGAGATGAAAGGGAATCACAAGGCATTATTAGAAAGGTTAGTGAACCAACCGAATGAGTTAGCGAAAGAAAAATGGAAAACGTCGCCTATGTCTTGATGCAAAGAATCTCAACCAAACGATCATGCGATGCCATTATAAGACTCCTACAATGGGGGGGGGGGTAACACACAAGTTGTCAAAGGCTCAACACTTTTACAAGTTGGATGCTAAAAATGGATATTGGTTCATAACTCTTGGTGCAGAATCGCAATTATTAAAGACTTTCCAATCACTGTTTGGGAGATTCTGTTTTCAAAGAATGCTCTTTTGTCTAGTGATTTCTGATGACGTATTTATGCAGAGAATGGACATGATACTGGAAAAAGGCATAGGTGCAATTAAACTTATTGATGATGTCATTGTTTATGGGAAGACGAAGCAGGAGCATGATCACAATGAAAATAGCACAAACTAAAGGTTTATGCTTTAACAGTGGAAAATGTGCAATTGATCAAAAACAGATAAATTATTTTGGTGCTATATATGACAAGGGTGGTATAAAACTAGATAGAAGCTGTTGTTTTTGACTTACTTATATGAATGTGAATTCCAAGTAGAAAATGATCATAGGCCATTAGAAATGATCAGCTTAAAGGATTTAATCGCAGCTCCATGTAGTCTGCAACGCATGCTGCTTTGTCTGACCTCACCTGATTTGAGAATCATCTATCACTCAGGCAAGGAGATGACCCTGGCAGACGGATTCTCCTGGTTACCAAACAAAATATAAAGAAGAGATCGACCTCAATATGAGAGTGGATTTCGTTCAATTTTCCACAGAAAAATTTACACAGATAAAAAAAGCTAGCAACAGAAGCTGACCCCCTACTCTGTGAATTAAAGAAACCATCCTGCATGGCTGGCCTAACACATCCAGGGAAATAAGCAAAGACTTGCAGCCATATTGGTCACATTGGGATGTGCTGGCCATCAAAAATAGTAGTTTAATGAAGAGTGGAGTATTGTTGCCACATCTGGGATGATGTATCTACCACTAGTCTCTCCCTCTTAGATAGGGTAAAAAAAGAGTTGTCAATCTAATCAGTTCCACTTATCAACTAAGCTCCAGCCCCTGTCCCATCGCAAAAATGTTGGATCACTGTGCCTGTTTTACAAATATTTTCATCGAATGTGTCTGATGAACTCGTTGCACTTGTAGCCCCTCGACGTATATAACCCCGACAAACACGCTAAGCAATAAGATCTCATCCCTTTATTGTTGATGTCCCTAAATGACAGTAAGCTTTCAATTCTAATAGTTTCTCCCCTCGAATAACTAGACTTTGTAATTCCTTCCTGCTGCCTGCTTCCCAGGCTGTACTGATATGCAGAAGGCTAAATGTAACATAAACAAAACTCTTGTAAATCTTTCCAAGACATGATCCCAAATAGTAGCCCAAGTAGCGATATGCTTTATCATGGGTGAACATGAGTAAAAAAACTATGATGATTGGATCCAATGTCAAAGAAACAAAACCAGAATACAACAAAATAATCCTCACAAACAATTCCAACCACATCCATACTTATGAAGCTTAGTGACCAATATGTTATCTGGTTGAGATGCTCTTTGGTTACATACAGTGAACTAACTATATAATGCAGTCCAACACGATCCTTACCTATGCTACATCGTTACATAAGTCATCTAACCATTCGACTCCTTGTCTTTGATGGTAATCGTTTTCCACGTGGATTGCTATAGTCCTTCTGCTTTCTCTATAAAGCACCTTAACACCACACACACATCAATCAATGCCATAGCGATATTTGTCTTCTACTTTTTATCCACTTCAGGATATTTTGATCTTTATATAATAGATCACGTATTCCTCTTTTCGTTTTCAGTACCGTTTCTGTTCTTTGGAAAATAGTTAACGATTTTTTTCTTTCTCTTATGTAGCATTTTCATTAGAGTTGTCTCTAGGGGGTTCTTTCTTCGATTTTTCTTTCATGTCTTTTCTGATGATTTATAGAAATAAAATGCAAACAACATATTCTATTAGTAAAATTAAATATTCTAAAATAATATCGTCTATTTTCTTTAAAAAACTTTTTAATTTTCAATTATGAGAAAAACGGAAAAAAATTATGTAAATATTAATCAGGAGGAAGCCTTTTATGGCATCCACTGGCGAGAATTTTGATTAACAGAAATCAAAACCCAAAATGTGTTGGAACGCAATTGAACACATGGAATCAAATAACTACAACACAAAAGATGGCCACCAGCAATAACATAGGAAATGACATTGCTAATATCCAGAAAGCTACTTATTTGCGGAAAATTTAAATGCGATATTCGTTTTTAGCATACCCGAAAACCTTTAAAGGTAGTCATTTTAAAGAAAAATGTTAAGGTGGAAACAAGGTAAAAATTTACAAAATGCATCACAATGAAATTCTTTATCGAACTGCTTAATTATTATTATTATATTTTTGTTGTTATTATTATTTAGATATCCTCAGTTAAACAAACGATTGTGTTTTACAGATTCGAAAAAATGGTCTGGACAATGAGTAAAACAAAAACAAAAAAATACTATAAGGAACCCACCCAATAAATGTCATGATTTCAAAGACACGAGATACCATGTGACTATTTTTCTTGTACTTGTGTAACACTCGACACTAATTTTTAAAATAAACAAATATTTTATATTAAATAAATACACTAAAACATTATCCAACTAGGTAGAAGAGTAACTTATCTTGCCTTTGGTAATATGTATTTGGGTGCTTATGCACTTGATACCATGCTATTTTTTCAAATAGCATTTTTAAGTTAAATTCAAGTTTCACAATCTTTTTTTTATTTAATTGTTAGGTGAAAATACAGAATCTGGAAGTGTAAGCCATTTTGAGTTTCAGAACAGTTTCAGATGGTTCGCTGTTACACACAAGTCCTGGCAGGTGACTTGTTCGTAGCAGACAGTTCCACAGTACAAAATATTCTTACCGTGTCGAAACTCGGGAAAAGAACATGTGAAATTGCCCCAGAAAAGGTTTAATATTTATGAAGCAATTCTGGTTTCTGATTGGTTGGTAGCAGAACGTGAATTTATTTGATTCGTCAGTTCTTAGCAGCATCGTTTATAAATAGAATCGTCCGACTGTGTGGGATCATACCCCATTATAGAACCAAAATATTGCAACAGTTAACCTTTCCTCCCCATGTTTCCTCCCCATGTTAAGAATGGGTTTCTAAATATTAACATTATTTAAGCATGGTAGCATAAGTGCACAAATACCTTTTATTTGTTATATATTTGGGGTTTTTTGACCACTAAAGAACACAATTCTACCTGAAGTACAAGTAAGAGGTTATAAATAACATAACAGAACGCATGTACTTAGTGCATTTTGTTGTTTAATGGTTTTAGTACAAAAAAACAACAAAAAAACAAAATATAGTTTGCAAATAAAAGTTGAAAAACTTAAAAATAATTTTTTTAAATTGACAAACGCAATAAAAAATGACTAGTCTTGTAAGTCAAAAGCAGAAACACAGTTTTCTATTTTTAAAAGAATACTTTATTCAGCTCCTCAGCGTTGGTCAGTACATTAGCACATAGCGAGCCATTTTCCCATTAAGCAGATTTAAATGTCTATAAAAGATAACATTTTAAAGAAATTTCTGCACAACTAATGATTATCAAATATTTACATATTGTACATGAAAATAATTCTGAAACTGTTATCTATATAAAAATCGATGATATATGCTGATTTATCTGATCAATTTTGACATATTCTCCGTCAACTTTGCTTGGTCGTAACTTTACTTCCTGTGGTTGTAAAAATATAAATCAAAGTCAAGTAGAGATGGATTTCTGTTTACATAGCTTGTAAAATTTCAGCCATATCCAATCAAATTTGACCCAGCACATATGTATCCAAACGTAACGTATGAAATATAAACCTTGAAAAAACAGTTTCCCTTTTTGCAGTCGTCATTTTTTACCGTTTTTTTCATTTTTAACTTGGAGCATAAAAACATTGAATGCATAAGAAAAAAATAAAGTAACATCGTAATGCTTATTCTATTCTCTTTCCATCAATATAATTCTTTTAAAATTGACCCACAAATAAAAAAGATATGACTTGTTGAAGAACATTAGGTCTGTAATATTACCGATGGCCATGAAAATACAGCATACGCTTGTAATGCTAAATATAGTTATGGGGAGACCGTCCCTTGAGAAGGTGTTAACTGGGTAGTCATTGGATCTCAATCTTGTTCTCTCTTTTGTTGGGTTGCTCCCGTCTTTACAGTACCAACCATACTTATATGGTTGACACTCCACTTATGCTAATTAGGTGGATCGTACTACCACAAAATGAGGTTTCTGATAAATAGAATCTGGAATTCAAAATGAGAGAAGAATCTTGACGAGAACATTTATTTATTTATTTCAATAATTTAATTATGGCAGACGAAGGATATCATGTTGAATTGTTTGGAATTGAAATATAATAGTGGTGACAACAAACGTCATCATTAATTGAACAAGACTGGAAAACTATAAAAATACTTTTTATTATAAGATTTGAACAGACATTAAAGAAAACCCTAATTTGTCACTATTTGCTATAGTTAAAAACACTGAATGTGGAATTAAAAGAAAAATATACAATTCTTACTACATGCACGAGAAGAGATTACATGATAGTTATTTGCAAAGTAGGCAGAACAATCGAGAAATTCCAGAGAAAAATACAATATATAATTTTCTACAAGTGTAGTATAATTTTATTATTTGAATTATCTTACGACTGGTATAAATATAATAGTCTGAAATTTCTGACCTCATGTGGTCCAGCTCAGCCTCACTAAACAAATATTTACTGTTGTATCTTTGACAAGTTATTTTTCTGGGTTGAATATTTCCCTTGCCTGGATTTGATGTTTTGCCCCACTTGTCAAACTTTGAACAGTGGTAGCAAAACAGCAGTCCACTTTTCTTCTCTCTCTCAGGTAGCCTCTTGTCTTCATTTTGTTTCCTCAGCTCAGATGGGAAGGTAGTCGTTTCCTGCTTCCTTCAGAGCTTCCTCCTTATAAGGGTGCATTCTTCTTATGGTATATATTTTCCCACCTGGAAATAGCTTTCTTTTCCTCAGAAACGTTAGATTTTCTTATTCCTCGAGTAACATCTGATTTTGTTTTGCTCTACTGTTTAAACATTGAACAGTGGTAGCAATACCTTCTTTTGAGCAACAGTCCATGACATGGCTTTTAAGTCTTTTGTGTTCCTTTTTTTGGTTGCTGCAGTTGTTGTTGGCGGTGGTGGAAGGATAATTTTTTATCAAGGCTGATGGCTGATCCTTATTTGCCTCTGGTATTGCAATATTGTATCTTTTAGAGAAATGAAGGTTTGAATCATTGCTTACCTCTCCTGTCTGGTGCATGAACGAATTAAGAGGCCCTTTTTATCCTGGTTGCCAGTGTTTTTGTTTATACTTTTATTCATTTTGTCTTTTTTTCATTTGCTCAGAGTTTATTCCCTGTTAGAAGGATCCTCATGTAAAGGTCTTTGTGCAGACAAACTCCTATACAGAAAGACCGAATACACCTAAGGGTCGTGTCTAGTAGGCATTCAAGTTTCTGTTTTTTTAAATTTTCTTCCTTTGTGGCTGATCCTGGTTTGCATCTAGTATTGCAATATTGTATCTTTCAGAGAAACGGAGATTTGAATCATTGCTTACCTCTTCCTTCTTGAGGAGCCATTTTTATCCTGGTGCCAGTACTTCTTTTCTTTCTTTTTTTAATATTTGCTTAGGGTTTATTTCCTGTTAGAAGTATCCACATGTAAGGGTCTTTGCACTGAAACAACCCCTATACAGAGAGACTCACCTAAGTGTCTAGTAAGCATTCAATTTTTTCTTCACTATGTGTTCACATGTGTCACCAAATCATTTTTCTTGCAGAAGAAAAGCCACTTAACAAAATATGGTTTATCTCAATTATGTCTTTGCATATGTAGCTGCATGCTTTGTTTTGTTGTAAAAGATGAGGAACATACTTCACAAGAATATGGTTTCTCTCCAGTATGTCTTCGCATATGTGCACTTAAATAATATTTACTTGCAGAAGAAAAGCCACATACGTCACAAGAATATGGTTTCTCTCCAGTGTGTCTTTGCATATGTTGCAGCATGCTTTGTTTCGTTATAAAAGAAGAGCCACATACCTCACAAGAATATGGTTTCTCTCCAGTATGTATTCGCATATGTTGCAACATACGTTGTTTCTTTGTAAAAGAAGAGTTACATACTTCACAAGAATATGGTTTCTCTCCAGTGTGTCTTCGAATATGTATCATTAAATCATGTTTCCTTGCAGAAGAAAAACTACATACTTCACAGGAATATGGTTTCTCTCCTGTATGCGTTCGCATGTGTTCCAACACAGAATTTTTCTGTGTAAAAGAAGAGCCACATACTCCACAAGAATATGGTTTTTCTCCAGTATGTGTTCGCATATGTAGCAACATGTTTGCTTTAATTGAAAAAGAAACGCCACATACTTCACAAGCATATGGTTTCTCTCCAGTATGTGTTCGCATATGTTTCACCATGCTTTGTTTCGTAGTAAAAGATAAGCTACATACTTCACAAGAATATGGTTTCTCTCCAGAATGTGTTCGCATATGTGTCACCAAACTAGATTTTAATGCAGAAGAAAAGTCACATAACTCACAAGAATATGGTTTCTCTCCAGTGTGTCTTCGCATGTGTCTCTTCAAATCATTTGTTTTAGCAGAAGAAAAGCCACATACTTCACAAGAATATGGTTTATCTCCCTTATGTATTCGCATATGGTGTAGCATGCTTTTTTTTGTTGTAAAAGAAAAGCCACATACTTCACACGAATATGGTTTCTCTGCAGTATGTGTTTGCATATGTTTCAACATAGAATCTTTCCGTTTAAAAGAAGAACCACATACTTCACAGGAATATGGTTTCTCTCCAGTATGTGTTCGTATATGTGTCATTAAATCATGTTTCCTTGCAGAAGAAAAGCCACATACTTCACAAGAATATGGTTTCTCTCCAGTATGTGTTTGCATATGTTGCAACATGCTTTGTTTAGTTGTAAAAGAAGAATCACATACTTCACAAGTATATGGTTTATATTCAGTATTCATATTTGTTTTAAATCAAAACAACATACTTTACAAGAATGATTTATCTTGAGTATATTTTTACATATGCGTCACACAAAAACAGTTCTCTTGTAAAAGAGCTACATATTTCACAACAGTTTCTTTTCAGTATGTCGCAAAAGTGTTTCACTATAAAAGAACTACAAACACTGCAGGAATAGTGTTCTTTTTAGTATCAGATTCACTATTAATTTAGAAAAAACATTTAAGATTTATGTTTCTTTATGTTTTTGGTTGGTTTTTGTTTCGCAATAAACAATGAATTAAAAACATTTACATATATTCGTATATTTTATGTATTTTAAATCAAGTATTCATTGGATGCTATTCATAATCATGTGTAAATTTTACTTGATTTTAACAGTAATATATAATATATTATTACATGAGTGGTGTTCCAGTATTGTTGACAGCTAACTTGTACATCTTTGGATTTGAAATAAAATAGATCTGATCTTCTATCTATGCAGATCATTGGAAACAGAACATCATATTCAATTAATTCTTATGAATCTGATATAGATGATTATCAAACAATGATGCATAGATTCGCAAAATTCTGAAATATCAGGAACAAAATTAAGATTATAATTTTAATCAATACGCAATTTAATCTAGTATTGTTAGTGACTGAAATTCTGCTTCAATAATGAATCATAAGTCAATCATATTCACATGTGCAGGACTAGTCATATGAACTTAAATGTGTATGTTTTATATGCACCAATAAGTAAGTCTTATGCAGTTGCAAAAAGTACTGCAGTTTGGTTTCTATTGATTAAGTCTAAGAGAAATACGTTCAAAGTTTAGAGGTATTTCTTTTCCAATATATTATCAGAAAATGCTATTTGATGAAAGAAAACAATGTAGTTTAAAAATATTCCTTTCATTGTAGGCTTTTATCAATTTGCATTTGTTTTCTTGTATTGATTGCTGCATATTCTGCAAAATTCAAAATAAATAAACAAAATTAATTTCATAAAAAGATGGAAATTATATACATGTTGTGAATAAAATATTTTTCACGTTAAGTAAAGACAGTTTTTGTAATCAAAACTAGGTTCAGGCACAATGGGTTAGAAGCAAAATTGAAGTCATTATGTTCAACTTTATTAAGAAGTTCTCAAATCCATTATTGCTTTATAAAAAATGTGAGATGTGAGAATGTTTTTCAATACTTATCCATAAAGAAAATGAATGGATTCTTTTTGTATAGAAAACATTCAACTAAATTTTGCCAAAACTTTTATTAATGACATTCAAAATGTAATGTTTTTAAATATAATTTACAAATCTTATAGATTTACAAAGGAAATAAATTTTTACACTTCCACAAATTTATTGATATGCAGAACTATACAGAACAAAAGAAATGCAATAATATTTTGTTTTATTTATATTTATACAGTAGAAAAGTTTTTTAATAGTTTTAAAAAAATTGAAAAGTATACCTTAGTTTCAATATTTCTGACAATTATAAAATGTTCATTAATTGAAGTATATTTTTTATAAACTGACATGCTTATACAATTAGAATATTTTTGAATGGGGACAATTCATATTTGATGTTTCTGTAAACATTCATACTTAAAATTAATTTTAAATTCAGTAATACTCTGCAATCCTAGGGAAGAAAGTATTAAAGTAAAAGACTTTCCAGTGTCTAGAGAGACCTCTAGAGATAAGGGATAGTATTTTGTTGCTAAATAGGTTTGTTATTAGTCATGGCTATCGGTGATTGAGAAGTCTTTTTCTTATCCACATCACCACACATCAAGGCCGGAGGCCACTCGCGGATAAGGTGAAGAGTGTACAGTCGTTAATTGGACAATATAGTAATTGTTAGTAATGGAATTTAGGTAAATTTGTTAAATTAAGTGGAACGGCTCAGCAAGAACAGGCGTGCAGTTCTAATAAAAAAGCTTTGTTCATGGAATCTACGTTTAGGTTTAGGCACAGATAAAGAGTGGAGGGAATTATTGATAGTGTTTTCAGCCAGACGAGTGTTTTTTGTGAAAGTTTGGCAAGGGGGGGAGCATAGATTGAAGCTCAGTCGAGCACTTGCCATGAAAATAATGATAAAGCAGAGACAAACTCGCAACATCTCTTCTGTGAGAAAGAGGTTGCAGAGAAGAGAAAAGGACATCTCCTACGAGGCTACAAAGTCTATTTTGAACTCTATCAAGGCAGGATAAGTCCTTTCTAGCAGCTCCTGCCCAGATGTGGCAACAGTATTCCATCCTTGTACATACCTGTCTCTTATATAGATAGAGAATTGCATCAGCAGTGAGATATCTACTGGATTAATAGAAGGAATCCACTATTTTCCAGTGGCCTTGGCAACGGATTTGATGTATGTATTCCATTGCAGATCAGGAGTAAAGGTCAAGCCCAGATGCTTGTCAAAATATAAGGCCTCCCCAAGACGAGAGCCATTCATTTGAATTGATGGGGATCAGAGTGTTTATGATGTAAAAATAAAAGCTTGTTTTTAAATGTATTAAAAGTAACTAGCAACTTCTTTCCCCATTGTATCACGTGCTCAAGATAAGAGGAGAGAGAATCGAAGAGAACTTGATCATTTACAGTCTTAGATGTGCTACCATAGCTGGCAGTGACATCAGTATAAATGTCTGCGAATGATCTAAAGATGTGATTTGGAAGATCATTAATGTAGATCAGGAAGAGATTTCAGCCCAGGATGGACCCCAGAGACACTCCAGCATTACTATTGTCAGCTTCTGATTTCTGCCCATCAACTACTACCCTTATGAATCTATCAGAGAGAAATAATTTAATAATTGGGAAGACATTTTCAGCTATACCATAGCTGGAGATCTTGTGAAGTAAACCTTTATGCAATACTCTATAAAAGGCCATGTCAAGAGCAATTGCCCTAGAAAGGTAGGCTCTGCCGAGAGATTCGCTAATCCTATGAGATATAACTGTAAGCCTATGGAACTCTGTTCCATCTGCCTGCTTCCCACCTGACTACAACTTGGATGTGTTCAAGTCCAACATTAACAAATTCCTAATGAACCGCCCCCTTAAGTAAACACTTCATCAAATCTCCACACTAACGTAATGTACTTTCAATAACCCTTATCCCTGAGTGGTTTCCGGGCCTTGATAAGTGGTGACCACTGTGTAAAAAAAAAAGCACGTCTGCTGTAGATCTAGTAGAACAGAAACCATATTGTGTGTCACTTAGAAAGTTATTCTTGCTGACATAGTTGATTACATCTCTATTTAACATAGATTCCAGCAACTAACTCATGACGCACAGGCGATTATTGGCCTGTACTGAGAGGGAGATGACCAATCACCTGAATTCTTAAATACAGGGCATACTGATGAGATTTTCCAGAGTGGTGGGAAGCAATTCTCCTTAAGACAATGTTTACACAGTTTTGTAAGTATGGGCACAAGTTCTGCTAGAAGTTTTTTGAGCATTATAACTGGAATACCGTCAGAGCCTGTTGCTTTACTGGAGGCAACGTCCTTGATCAGCTTAGCAACATCACGTACAAATATTTGTATATCACATAGTGTGTTTTCTAATACAGGGGGAAATATTGGGGGTTGACAGCGTTGGTCGCAAAGGATGGAATTAGCTGCAAAGTTCTTGGCAAAGAGTTTGGCTTTGTTTGATGGTGATGAGATTACCTCAGGGCCATTGATGATAGTTGGGATAGAGCACACGCTTCTGTCTAGGATTCTGTTTGCTGTTTGCCAATACTGGTGAGAACCAAGCTGCTGCTCAGCTACTTTGGATTTGACGGACTGAGCATACCACTCCTGTGTTCTTTATTACTCTTTTTGCAATGGTTCCTGGCAGTCCTGAAAGTGGCTTTAATCTCAGTACATCTATTACGTTGGAAGCAGTGAAAAAAGTGATTTCTGTGCACAATAGCAGCACGTTCTGGAGAGAACCATGGCTGGCTGTTAGGTTTTTGTCAGAACTTTTTTGAGGGTATGAAACGGTCTATACCTACAAATAACCATTAAATCAGGTCTGATACTATACAAAACACATCTTTTTTAAACATGGAACGCAAAGGGAGATCTGATATAAATGTACGGAAGCTATCCCAGTCAGCCATAGAGTATTGATATACTGTACGATGGAGAGGTACGTCTGAGGACTTATTACATTTCACTTTTATCCTCATGTAACAGAGTGGTTAGAAGATCCAAGTGGAGACAGAACGGAAACTGAACATAGTTCAGAGCAATATGTGAGAAAAAGGTCTAGGAAACTTGCATACTGGCCATCAGCATCAGGCACACGCTTGGGTTTGTGAACAATCTGAGTGAGGTCATAAGCAATGGAGAAATCGTGACAGAACCTCCCCTCATCATCGGTCTTGTTTGAGTGGGTCAACCATTCCACGTTGTGAACATTGAAGTCTCCACATATTTGAATGTTAGCTGAAGGATAAGCAGATAGGACTTGGTCAATTTTCTCAGATATGCTTTTAAAGATAGTAACTCAACTGTTGTGGGGGAGATAGAGAGTAAATATAAATGCAGTAGTGTGAGCTAATGCAACCCGGGAGCACATATAGGGTAAGTTAGGATCTTCTTTGGAGATGTCCCTACCACATGGAAAGCCATCTTTAATATAGGCACATATTCCATGACGATCTTGGGGGTCAGATTTAGAAGTTAAGTTAGAGTATCCTTTAATTACGAACTCATCTAGGGAAATAGTCTGTCCAATGCCAGTTTCGCTTAGAAATAATAGGTCTGGATTAGTCTTCTGTAATTGGGTTTCCACCTCTGGAAGGTTAGAATATAGATCCCTGATGTTGCAGAAGGAGACATGGTAGTGGGGGTCTACTTGGAAGTTGGAGATCTGGTTTAATGGTGTATGTTTTTAAAAAAACTTTTCATGATGGAGTTTTGAGATTTGTGGACTAGGTCGACAGACTTGCTTAGAGCAGGACAGAGAGGGAAAGTAAGAGAGAAAAAGAAACAAAGAAATTTTTTTTTGTAGCACATAAGGTAAAACTGTAACAATTACCCACTAATATGGCATCAAGAGGCCCCACCAGAATCAATTCACCAAATGGCAATACAGCAGCCCCAGTACTTTGCACCTGCTGATAGCACAGCCTCCTTAGTGGTTAATCCAAGGTTTGGGTCCCTGACTATCTGGCTGGTAATGCTAGCCCAGCTAAAACGTTTACCTCCAGCACCTGTACTAGTGACATGGCTACAAGCATAGACATAGAAACAGAAAATATCCGATATCTCTGATGACTGTTCGCGCAAAATACTGCCAATCTAGAATACAGCTTTTTCTTCTCACTTTGTTAGAAAAATCACTCATTAAAAAATGAGAACTGAGTGACAAATAAAGAGAAGCAAGAGTAACGAGAGCTGCCGATAACGCATCCACAATGTGATATCTACTTTCCATTAAAAAAAAAGACTTTATTAAGTCTTGTACTTAATAAAAGTCATACTGGCGTGTTTAAGGGAAGGTATGGTGATAGATTCCCCTCTTACAAACCGAAAATGAATACAATTGCCTAATCTATTCATGCAATCAACTTGGTAGATATAATAAACAACATTTATGGACGAGAAAATCTATCATTAAATAAAACATTAAAAAAATAAAAGTATAAATTAAATACTGAAATAAAATGTTATTAACATTTGAATCTCAAGGGATAAAAATTAAAATTAATATTGCAGCGACTTTTCTCAAAAGAGTTCCCATCTTAAAAATCCAAACTGTTGAAGGGATTTCAGCTTTAAAAAATTCAGCGTTCCAAAGACTTTGTTCTGGTAGTCAATACTATTAAATGTTAGTGTTAGGCTTACAGACCTATTTCACTACAGATCATGACAGTGATTGGTGAGTGTGATGCAAATCGTGTTGACTTATTGCAGCACTATCCATCCATATTTCTTCAAAATATTTGTTAGTAGAAATTATTCTATTTTTAGAACTTAACTCAGAAAAATAATCGAACATAAATTAATCCGATTTTTAGATAAATACTTCAGTAAAAGTGTTTTGCTTACAAAAAATAAGTATTTTCTGGAAGATTTCAAAATAATTGGTTCATTATGTTGTTATTGCTAGTTTTTTTGTTACTCATGTTCAACCCAGACAAGGCATATTGCAACTTGAACGTAAAAGGCAACTATGTGGACCATTTTTTTTTTTTTACACAGTGATCACCACTTATCAAGGCCCGGAAGCCACTCAGGGATAAGGGTTATTGCAAGTACATTACGTTAGTGTAGAGATTTGATGAAGTGTTTACTTAAGGGGGCGGTTCATTAGGAATTTGTTAACGTTGGACTTGAACACATCCAAGTTGTAGTCCGGTGGGAAGCAGGCAGACGGAAAAGAGTTCCACAGGCGTGCAGTTCTAAGAAAGAAGCTTTGTTCATGGAATCCGCGTTTTGATTTAGGCACAGATATAGAGTGGGGGAAATTTTTCACAGTGGATTCAGCTAGACGGGTGTTTTTCGTGAAAGATTGGCGAGGGGGGACCATAGATTGGAGTTCAGACGAGCACCTGCCATGGAAATAACGATAAAACAAGGATAGGCTCGCAAAGTCTCTTCTGTGGGAGAGAGGTTGCAGGGTAGAGAAAAGGGAATCCCCCACTAAGCCACAAAGTCTATTTTGTACTCTGTCAAGGCAGGATAGGCTGTTTTTAGCAGCTCCTGCCCAGATATGGCAACAGTATTCCATCCTTGGACGTACTTGGCTTTTATATAGATAGAGAATTGCATCAGTACTGAGATATCTTCTGGAGCGGTAGAAGGATCCCACCATCTTTCCAGCGACCTTGGCAACAGACTTGATGTACATGTTCCATTTCAGATCAGGAGTAAAGGTCAAGCCCAGAAGCTTGTCAAAACATGGGGCCTCACCCAGACGAGAGCCACCCATCACAATTGATGCCAGATGGGGATCAGAGCGTTGATGATGTAAGGATAGGAGTTTGGTTTTGGATGCATGAAAGGTAACCAGCCACATCTTCCCCCACTGAACCACGCGCTCGAGATTAGAGGAGAGAGAATCAGAGAGAACTTTGTCATTTACAGCCTTTGATGAGTTGCCGTAGATGGTCGTGTCATCAGCATAGATGTCAACGAATGATTTAAGTATGTGTTTAGGGAGGTCATTGATGTAGATCAGGAAGAGAGTTAGGCCCAGGATTGACCCCTGAGGGACTCCAGCATTTATATTGCAGGCCTCCGATTTTTGTCCATCTACCACTACTCTTATGAGCCTATCGGAGAGAAATGATTTAATGATTGAGAAAACATTTCCAGTTATACTGTAGCTGGAAATCTTGTGAAGTAGACCCTTATGCTATACCTTGTCAAAGGCCTTTTATATGTCAAGAGCAATTGCCCTAGAAAGGAAAACTTTGTCAAGAGATTCACTAATCCTGTGGGATATAACCGTCAGTACATCTGCGGTAGATCTTGCAGAGCGGAAACCATATTGTGTATCACTAAGAAGGTTATTCCTGCTGAGCTGGTTGATTACTTCTCTATTTAATATGGATTCCAGCAACTTACTCATAACACACAGGAGACTTATTGGTCTGTACTGAGAGGGGGATGACTTATCACCTGAATTCTTAAATACAGGGTAAACTGATGAGGTCTTCCAGGGAGTCGGAAAGCACATCTCCTTAAGGCAGCGCTTAAATAGTTTCGTAAGTATGGGAGCAAGTTCTGGTTGAAGCTTTTTTAACACTATAATTGGGATGCCATCAGGACCAGTTGCTTTACTGGAATCTAGGTTCTTGATTAGCTTGGCGACCACCTAGCTTGTTCTGTGTTATAGAAGGAAATATGTGGAGTTGATGGCCTTCGTCGCATAGGGTAGAATTAGCTGCAAAGTTCTTTGCAAATAGTTTGGCCTTGTCTGACGCTGACGAGATGACCTCTGGTCCATTGATAATGGTTGGGATAGAACGCACGCTTCTATTCAGGATCCTATTTGTTATTTGCCAAAACTGGTGGGAACCAAGCCGCTGATCAGCTACTTTGGATTTAACAGACTGGACATGTAGCTCTCTTTCATTTTTTCTTACTCTTTTACAGTGGTTGCTGGCGTTCCTGAAAGCAGCTTAAGTCTCAGTGCATCTATTACGTTGGTAGCTATGGAAAAAGTGATTTCTGTGCGCGATAGCAGCAGCACATTCTGGGGAGAACCATGGCTGGCTGTTAGGTTTTTGTTGGAATTTTTTACATGGTATGAATTGGTCTATGCCTACAATTAACCATTCGGTTAGATCTGATACTATAGAGGACATTTCCTTTTTAAACATGGAGTGCAGAGGTAAATCAGATATAAATGTACGGAAGCTATCCCAGTCAGCCATAGAGTATCGGTATACAGTACGGTGGAGGGGTACATCTGGGACTTCTTACATTTCGTTTTTATCTTAACTGTTACAACGGAGTGGTCGGAGGATCCTAGAGGAGAATGAACGGAACATGAACATAGCTCAGGGCAAGTTGAGAGAAAAAGGTCTAGGAGGCTTGCATATTGACCGAATGTATCGGGCACACGGGTGGGTTCACGAACAATCTGAGTGAGGTCATAAGCAATGGCAAAATCATGACAAAACCTCCCCTCATCGTCTGTCTTATTTGAATGGGTCAGCCATTCCACGTTATGGATGTTGAAGTCACCACAGATGTGGATGTTAGCCGAGGGATGTGCAGACTGTATGCGGTCTATTTGTCAGATATGCTCTTAAAGATAGTAACTCCGCTGTTGTGGGGCTGATAGAGGGCAAATATAAATGCAGTGGTGTTAGCAAGTGCAACCCTGAAGCACATATAGGGTAAATTAGGATCTTCTCTCGAGATATCCCTGCCACACGGGAAGCCATCCTTAATATAGGCACATACTCCATGCCCATGGCGATCTTGGGGGTCAGATTAAGCTGTTAAGTTAGAGTATGAACTCATCTAGGGAAGTGGTCGGCCCTATTCCAGTTTGACTTAGAAATAATATGTTCGGTTTCGTATCCTGTAATTGGGTTTCAACCTCTGGAAGGTTTGAACGTAGACCCCTGACGTTGGAGAAGGAGACCTGGTAGTAGGGGTCTACGTTGGAAGATGGGGTTTTAGTTTTAATCGAGTTTCCAGGGTCTATGTAATGAGTTGAGTCTGATGTTAGTTTACAGGACATTTAAACTCCTGCCTGTCTTTCCGGTGTCTAGAGACTTCTAGAGGTAAGAGGTGGTATTTTGTTACTAAATAGGCTTGTTATTAGTCATGGCTATCAGTGATTAAGAAGTCTTCTGGTAATTGTTAGTCAGTAGTATTAAATGTTAGCGTTAGGATTACAGACTTATTTCACTACAGATCATTTTCTAAGTATTCTGTCAGTCTTATATCTGTGTAATCAGTTTTTCATTTAAACATCTTAGAAGCATATTATCATTAGCAAATACACCCAATTTTATCAAAGGATTCGTTTATGAATATCAGGAAGAGTAAAAGTCGAAGCATGGACCCTGATGGCATTCTCATCTTAATATTATGCTGTTTTAATGTACCTGCATCAAGAATAGTCTGTATTTTTCTCATCTTGAAAGATATAATTCTATATAGTATTTGCCCATTAATACCGCATGATTTAAATTTTATTAGATGCCAGACTTGGTCAAATGCTTTGGACATATAAAAGTCTACTTCCCTACTTTCTTCTGCCTTGTCCACTGCATAGTATATATGGTCAGATTCGACCATTAAAATATCTGCTCAGAATAAATTTATTACAACACTTTATCTTTATCTTCTGAGAGGCAAGTCGAGAATGGGACTATATTAGGGAATGAGCCATAGAGAAACTATGAGTGCAGAATCCTGCTGCATCTGTACAACTCAAGAAGCCAAGCATAGTACTGTTGTGGACATTAAAAACACCAAACAGGTATGGAAGCATGACTATCTGGACCACATCTAAGCTTCTAAGAGAAAAGAATTGGTTATCTTAGAATAGTTCTGCGTCTATATTTTCAGAGACTGAGTGATGGGACAATGTTAGAGTTTTTTTGTTTTGGATGTAATTTAATTTTTGCTTAGGATTTCATTACATATGATAGTTTAGGTTTGGGTAGAATCAGTAGACTATTAGCCAAGTTTTGTCTACTAAAGAGTAAGCGCTCTTCCAGAGTCACTCTGAAATGACAGCCAAACAAACTGTCAAACCTGCACCCTTAAACTCTCAATAAAGAATATCGCTGACTAGTAGAGCAAACATAAGTGGCATGCAATCACCCCCAATTTGCTCAGAGTTTGAATCTGGTTTCAAATCGACAAAGTTGTACAGGATCAGGTTGTGTCACATGGATGAAATCATTTGGGATCGTGCCGGAGCATGTAGACCAAATTGTTTGAGATTGTGTTGAGTCGTGTATATGACATCATTTGGTTTCTGTTTATCATCTATTTGTGATAACGACCGTTAATCCAAGAGTAACTGCCAAGGTTGCTCTGGAAACATTCGGTGTTGAGTCGTTTTGATGGAGCTGTTTGAGATTGTATCATATCATTTTGACAGAATTTACAGGGATATATTGTGTTGTTTCAACAAAGTTCTGTGGGATTGTGTTGGGTTCGACAGAGTTTTTTCCACAGCAGTGTTCATTCAAATTTATTTCTATAAACACTAAAATTTATTTATTTTTGTATGTGATATTTTAAGTTATACGGGCAGGATAGGTGTGTATTTTTACTGAATCCCTATGGTCTCCAAACCATATTTTTCATCAGTTTTAATGTATTTTTGGGCCGTTAGCATTTAAGCTATGGTACGTTGATAACTAAGCCATGAATTTGTTTTCAATATCCAAATTCTTTTCACGTCAAAAAAAAATAAAAACTTAAAATAAAATACACGCTATTTTTGCTATCAATTGTTTTTTCAAAGCATCCTCTATTAAAACTATAAACAGTAAAATTTCTCCATTCATTGTTGTGTTTGATGGTTTAAATAGTGTGGGTGGGATAGGTGTGTATTTTAACTGAATCGTTATGGTCTCCAAATTGTTCTCTTTTATTATCATTGAGTTAAGAATAATTTATTAAATATTTTTATATAAACAATATAATCGCAAAAAAAAACATATTTCATGTGATTTTAATGATAACAATTCTCATTAAAGTTTTGAATTTTGTTACTCGCCTTGAAAACATTTTTTCTTCTGACATGTGGTCTTTTGTCTGATCCGAAAAGATTAAATTTAGATTAATCAGTAAAATGAACCTTAACTTTTGGACGCTGTTATAGTAAAACAAACCCAAAATTTTTTTCTGGTTTTATTTCGGCCTTAGGTTCTAATAATGTGTTTTATATAAAAATAGTTTTTATAATTCTTTGTTAGTCAAATAATTTACACTGCTAAATTAGACATTTACCCATTTTTCATTATAACTTTCTATCAAACATAACCAAAATAATCTTTCAAACATAATCCACACAAATTCAAAAATTCCATCATGAAAAGTTTCAAGAAAAAATACATGATTAAACCCGGTTCTCCAACTTCCAACATAGACCCCTACTACCATATCTCCTTCTCCAACATCAGGGGTCTACGTTCTAACCTTCCAGAGGTTGAAACCCAATTACAGGGGACTAAACCAGACCTTTTATTTTTAAGCGAAACTGGCATTGGACAGGCTATTTCCCTAGAAGAGTTCGTAATTAAAGGATACTATAACTTTACTTCTAAATCTGACCCCCAAGATCGCCATGGGCATGGAATATGTGCCCATATTAAAGATGGCTTTTCATGTGGTAGGGACATCTCCAGAGAAAATCCTAACTTAGCCTATATGTGCTCTCGGGTTGCATTAGCTCACACTATTGCATTTATATTTACTCTCTATCGCCCCCACAACAGTGGAGTTACTATCTTTAAAAGCATATCTGAGAAAATTGACCAAGTCCTATCTGCTTATCCTTCAGCTAATATTCAAGTATGTGGAGACTTCAATGTTCACAACGTGAAATGGTTGAGTCACTCAAACAAGACCGATGATGAGGGGAGGTTCTGTCATGATTTCTCCATGGCTTATGACCTCACTCAGATTGTTCACGAACCCACCCGTGTCCAACAATGACAGCCAGTATGCGAGTCTACTAAACCTTTTTCTCACAACTTGCTCTGAACTATGTTCAGTTTCTGTTCTGTCTCCTTTTGGATCTTCCGACCACTCTGTTGTATCAATTAAGATAAAAGTGAAATGTAATAAGTCACCAGACGTACCTCTCCATCGTACAGTATATAGATACACTAAGGCTGACTGGGATAGCTTCTGTACATTTATATTGGATCTACCTTTGCGTTCCATGTTTAAAAAGGATGTGTCCCCTATAGTATCAGACCTGATGGAATGGTTAATTGTAGGTATAAACCGTTTCATACTTACAAAAAAGTTCCAGCAAAAACCTAACAGCCAGCCATGGTTCTCTCCAGAATGTGCTGCTGCCATTGCGCACAGAAATCACTTTTTCCACTGTTTCCAACGTAATATATGTATGGAAACTAAAGCCACTTTCAGGACTGCCAGCAACCATTGTAAGAAAGTAATAAAGAACGCAAGAGAGTTGTATGCTCAATCTGTCAAGTCCAAAGTAGCTGAGCAGCGGCTTTGTTCCCACCAGTTTTGGCAAATAGCAAACAGGATCCTGAACTACAACTATCATCAATGGACCTGAGGCAATCTCGTTAACATCAGACAAAGCCAAACTCTTTTCCAAGAACTGCGACCAAGGCTGCCAACCCCCAATATTTCCTCCTGTATCAGAAAACATGCTATGTGATATACATATATCTATACGTGATGTTGCCAAACTAATCAAAAACCTTGATTCCAGTAAAGCAACTCGCCCTGATGGTATTCCAATCATAGTACTCAAAAAACTTCAACCAGAACTAGCACCCATACTTGCAAAACTGTTTAAACGTTGTCTTAAGGAGAATAGCTTCTCATCACCCTGGAAAATCTCATCAGTATGCCCTGTATTTAAGAATTCAGGTGATTGGTCATCTCCCTTTCAGTACAGGCCAATAATCTCCTGTGCGTCATGAGTAAGTTGCTGGAATCTGTGTTAAATACAGAAGTAATCAACCATCTCAACAAAAATGCCCTTCTTAGTGACACTTAATATGGTTTCCATTCTGCTAGATCTACAGCAGATGTGCTTACAGTTATATCTCATAGGATTAGCAAATCTCTCGACGGAGGCAACCTTTCTAGGGCAATTGCTCTTGACATATCTAAGGCCTTTGATAGGGTATGGCATAAAGGTTTACTTTACAAGATCTCTAGCTATGGTATAGCTGGAAATGTCTTCTCAATTATTAAATCATTTCTTTCTGATAGGTTCATAAGAGTAGTAGTTGAGGGGCAAAAATTAGAAGCTCACAGTATTAATGTTGGACTCCCTCATGGGTCCATCCTGGGCCGAACTCTTTTCCTGATCTATATTAATGATCTTCCAAATCACATCCTTACATCGTTTGTAGACATTTATGCTGATGACACTACCATTTATGGTAGCACATCTAAGACAGTAAATGACAAAGTTCTCTCCGATTCTCTCTCCTCTGATCTTGAGCACGTGGTTCAATGAGGAAAGGAGTGGCTGGTTACTTAAAATCTAAAACCAAGCTTCTCTGTTTACATCATCAACATTCTGATCCACATTTGGCATCAATTGAATTTAATAACTCTCATCTTCAGGAGGCCTCATGTTTTGACAAGCTTCTGGGCTTGACCATTACTCCTGATCTTAAATAAAACACGTACATCAAATCTGTTGCCAAGGCTGCTGGAAAAATGGTGGGATCCTTCTATCGATCCAGTAGATATCTCACTGCTGATGTAATTCTGTATCTATATAAGAGCCACGTACGTCAAAGGATGGAATACTGTTGCCACATCTGGGCAGGAGCTGCTAGAAAGGACTTGTCCTGCCTTAATAGAGTTCAAAATAGACTTCGTAGCCTTGTAGGAGATGTCCTTTTCTCTTCCCTGCAACCTCTATCTGACACAAGAGATGTTGCGAGTTTGTCTCTGATGTATCGTTAGTTTCATGGAAAGTGTTCAACTGAGCTTCAGTCTATGGTCCCCCTTCGCCAAACTTGAACAAGAAACATTGGTCTAGCTGAAAACACTATCAATAATTCCCCCCACTCTTTATCTGTGCCTAAACCTAAACGTAGATTCCATGAACAAAGCTTCTTCCTTAGAACTGCACACCTGTGGAATTGTCTTCCGTTTTCCTGCTTTCCGGCTGACTACAATATGGTTGTCTTCAAGTCTAATGTAAATAAGTTCTTGATGAACCGTTCCATATAAGTTAACGAATTTACCGAATTTTCATTACTAATGATTACTATATTGTCCAAATTCTAATGTACCCTGTTTACCCCTTATCCTCGAGTGGCCTCTTGGCCTGGATAATGTGGTGATGCCTGTGTAAAAAAAATAAATCAAAAAGTAATCGAAAGCTTATAAAAAATCTGATAAACTAGGTTTCAAAACTATGGCCGCATTAAATTTGGCCGTTAGGCTAACTAAACAAAGAAGTTTTTTCACGGTTTCAATATCCAAATTCTTTTCAAGGCATTTGAAAAATAAAATAAAAGGAAACTTGAACAATACCAGATTGAAAAGGTTTCAATAAAATTACAATTTTTCGTTTATATTCAAACATTGAATGTTCACTCATTTCTATATTAAAAAGAAGGGAAACATAACAGTTTAAACGCGCCCATGTAGTAAAAAAGAACCCCAGAGAGCAATTAAATTTAAGTAATACTTACTTTTGTTTGGCAATCTGCATCAACAAAGAAACGATTCTAAGATGTGTTTATTACAACGAGACCAGTTTGACACGTGGAAGTCGACATTTAAGATGGCGAACGGAAAAGCTAGTTCGCAGAAAATTAAAATAATTATTTCATTTATTATAATTTCAAGTTTGCTTTTTAGTTTTTGTTAATCCGTATTGATAAATTTAAAAAATACTGTATTTAATTAGAAACATATATTTTTAAATGTTAAAAATTTTTTAATTGTAAGCAAACATCAATCCACTTTTAATATGAGTGAACTTAAAAAAAAACCCCGAAAAACGTAAAAACATTGTTTATTAAATATTTTTTATGATAAAAAATTCCATATTTATTATTTTAAAAGAAAAATCAAATCTCTTTTAATAGTAGTGATAAAAAAACGGAAAAACTATTGTTGGACATTTGTTAAGTATGTTTGGTAATAAAAATATCTCATATTTATTATTTTTAAAAATCAAATCACTTTAATATCTCTGATAATAAATCGAACAAATATTGTTGAGCATTTGTAAAAAATTTTTTTTGGGGGGGGAGTAATAAAAAAATCCTATATTTATTATTTGAAAAAATCAAATCACTTTTAATATGAGTGATAAAAAAAAAGAAAAAATATTGGCGCTTATGTCAACGGATCATCATTAAATCTCAGGTAGGCACCGCCAAAAATGGCCGCAAAATCAAGTTGTTGTTGTTTTTAAATCAAATCACTTTTAATATGAGTGATAAATCACTTTTAATATGAGTGATAAATCACTTTTAATATGAGTGATCACTTTTAATATGAGTGATAAAAAAAAGAAAAAATATTGGCGCTTATGTCAACGGATCATCATTAAATCTAAGGGAAATAATCAACATAGACATAGCAAAAATTTTGCAAGATATAATTTTGGAGGCTGAAATAATCAGAACGATGAAAGAATGTTAAATGGGGTGGGTATGATGACACAATTACTGTAGCCGAGTTCCGGAATTTGCCGCAACAGTTTACGAAAAGGAAACAAGTTCTCGAGAAAGGCTTCCTTTCTAGAGCAATTGCTCTTGACATATCAAAGGCCTTGGATAAGGTATGGCATAAAGGCCTACTTCATGTTGCATGAGGGACTGAACAAGAGTTTTCACCGGCTGGAGTTACGCCCCCTTACCGGTGTACTCATGTTTGTCAGATGTAAATAAAGACGCCATGTTTATAGCAGTTGATCTGTCGTTATGTCTTATTCAATCTATTGACATCCTCGATAATGACACATGGTGGCCGCGAGTGGGATAAAGATATGTCTAAGTAAGAGGTATAAAAGGATAAGAAGCGGAAAGTTATCTGCAGAAACAGATAAGTAACTTTATCGTTCTTGTTTAAAATTGTAATTCGTACATACGTCACGTGGAGAAAAAAAATGTTGGAAGGAAGCATGGAAGAAACAAACAGACCAGTGGCTGGCATAAGACCACCCGCGCCCTTATGTATGAAAGATAATTTATCGGCGAACTGGAAGTTGTTTAAACTGAAATGGCATAACTACGCCATTATTACGTGTTTGACGAGACAGTCATTACAATATCAAACGGCACTTTTGCTTCACACGTTGGGAGATGACGCATTGAAAGTTTACTACGGATTTCAATTTCTAACACCTGAGGATGAAAGAACACCCACCGAAATTATTCAGGCATTCGATTAATACGCTATAGGGGAAACGAATGAAACCTACGAGCGTTACGTATTTCATTTTAGAAAGCAAGGAGGATCAGAGACTGTGGAATCCTTTATTACGGCACTTCGGACGTTAGTAAAAACGTGCAATTTTTGTGACAATTGCGTTTCATCAGTACTCAGAGACCAGGTAGTGCTGGGAATACACAACCCCCAGACACAAGCTGAATTATTGAAAATAAGACAGTTAGACTTACAAAAATGTATTGACATTTGTAAGCTGTCTGAAAATGCCACGGTCCAGTCCAGAATCCTAAGGCCTGAAGGAGTGAATAAGGTTGATTTTAAACCGAGGAGAAAGACATCGGCACAAACTGACAGAGATTGCTGGGCGTGTGCACTGCGGCATGGACCGAGAAAAGAGTTATGTCCTGCATTTGGCAAGACCTGTTATCAATGTAATGGGAAAAACCACTTTGCCACGAAATGCAAAGTATCAAGGAAAAAGAAGGTGCAGGCTGTCAAAACCCAATATGAGGACCAGGAAAACGACAGTAGTAGTTCAGACTATGGACAGGTAGACAACATAACGATCAAGGAAAAGGTGAATGCTGTGAGTCAAGAGGTGATAAAGGCGGAAATGATGGTGAAAGGAAAACCAATTGCTTTTCAGCTCGATAGTGGAGCGTCCGTGAAGATATTGAATGTGAAACACGTGATCGGAAAAACACTGGAACATTCAAATAAGATCCTTGTCATGTGGAATGGAGCAGAAGTGGAGCCATTGGGAGAGTGTCGAGTTAAAATGATAAACCCCAAAACTGGACAGAAATATGCAGTTAAGTTTGTCATTGTGAAAGAGGATTTCCATACCTTACTGGGAGCAAATGCAATCCAGAAAATGGAACTCGTCACAATCAATAACGACAAATTCAAAATGGTCGCCAAAGTTTCCCAAATGAATGAATCCAGCACCCAGTACTCGGACAGCATTATCAATGACTTCAGAGATGTATTCAAGGAAGAATTGGGTCAATTACCAGGAGAGGTACATTTGCAGGTGGATCCAGGAGTAACACCAAATGTTGCAGCAACACGGAGAATACCAGTGGCACTTAAAGACAAGCTAAAAGTCGAGTTGGAAAAATGTAAATGTGAGAAATTACTGTAAGAAAAAAAATGTAGGGAAAAATTCAAGATGGCGCCCGACCCTCTCCTTAACACGGTAAGACATCCTCAACACGGCACAAGAAGCAACAGCCACACGATTCCCCAGCCAACTCAATCGTCCCTCCCCACGTCTTTCCCCTCACCCGCTTTTATCGTCGTTCTAGGTCGGCTAAATTTGCATATTCCAAGAATTCGTGTGACTTTGCGAGACATCATACTTTACAAAAGACGGCGGTCGCCATCTTGGTCCCTCTTTTCTATTTTTGGTCGGTAACGCTGAGCTGGTCTCGAGGTAAGTCTTTTTCCCCTCATCCGTCTCTCCCACGTACCCACACAACACGCAAACACGCGGGCGCTTATCTCCTGGATGCACGTTACACTCCCCCCTGATCTGATGATCACATAGAGAGCACTGGGGGGGTGGCCTTTTAGTGCGTGTGCTTCTGCGAAGAGGTACATTCACTGTTTCAGATTCGGGCTCTGGATCTGGTTCCGCCTCATCAGATGAAGTATCGCTATCAGTCTCTGGAAGGGGCTCACTGAATCCGTGCATCGGCAGCTCATCGCTAGACGCTTCACTGCTTTCTTCTGTAGTTGTATGACGCACCTCGGTAGCTGGGCGAAGATCTCGCACATGTCGTGGGGTTCCATCGACCAAAACAGACTGCTGGCTAATCACTCCAGATATGTGTCCTCGCTTAAACTTGTCGGTGCACCGATTTCCTGGAGGCCGCACCCACACTGGATCTCCCACTTCATATCTGTTATATGTTCCCTTGTCGGTTGGCTGCGTAGTGTTGATTCCCTTCACTCTGACTTGGTACGTGTAAATAGCATTCGCAGGTGCGGTTGAAGGGGACGTCCCGTCCTTTGGCGTAATGTTGTACCAATATGTTGCTTCCGCAATAGTACATCGCTTCCTGGCAGCAATTCTCTTGATGCTGCGATGGCTTCTTTCAGCAATGCCATTTCCTGATGGCACATGCGCACATCGCAACCGTAGACGGATGCCCCACTCATCTAACAACTGCCGGACTTGCTGGCTACAAAACGCTGCATCATTGTCAGTCAGGAGCTCTTCCGGCGCACCTCGCTCAAAAAAAATGGATGATAGGTGGCGAACAACATTTGCTGAATCCTGTCTGGTCATCTGCCTCCACACCGCAAATCTCGTAGGCCCGCAATCAATGAGAGTTAGAAAGGGCTTGCCACTGTAATGGGTAATATCCATGGCCAGCCGCTGCCACACACTCTCAACTTCCAAGCGACCCTTCTGCCATCGCTCTGGTGCAGGATCAATAGACTGGCAAGCCTCACAATTTCTGACGATCTGTCTGACATCCATCTTGGTCACTGCTGGGTATGCACGCCTCACAAAATAAAGGGTCCTCTTGATACCCGGATGTCCGCTCTGTGCATGAATTTTTTGTATTTGACATGGGTCGATTGCAACTGCACAAGATCGAGCAGTAATCTCCATTCCCATCTTCGCGGCTTCATACCATTTGTGAGGTACACGGGTCAGTTGGTCAGCACGATTACAATGTGATGGCACCAGAGTGACGCTCAGTGATAGCCCATACTCAGATACCAGGTTTTTTAGCGTGTCTAGCCTTCTCCGTATTAACATTTCGCTTGCTGCCTTGGTACGGATTCGTGTCCGTCCTGAAAGTGTGTCAGACACCCAGTGGTAGACACAGAGAGAATCTGTGTACAAGGTCAACTTCTTAGACTGCCACTGCAGGGCCAGATTTACCCCCTTTACAACAGCGTCCAGCTCTGCCAGGTTGATATGCTGAGAATCTGTTACGGGCCGCAGCCAACATGCATCCTCGAACACGTTTCCTCCTTGCTCCAACGATACTCCCAACGCCAAAGAACTGGCATCAACCCACACACCTACGTTGTCTCCGTTAACACACCACCGCCCACAGGCAGGGTCCTTCTTGTTCACTCTCTCCAGTGTCTCCTTAATCATCAGAGTTAGTAGGACATCATCGGATATGTCATCCCAACCTGTGGTTGTTAAATTTGCTCTGCGTTTAATCACACCAACAGCTGCGCGGAGCCAGCCACAGACCGGTAAGTGACCAACAAGTTTTCCACACCAAGAAAAAATGGTCCGCCTTGTAACGAGGTTGGGGATGCTTGGAATTTCACTGCCACGCCTCCATTGTAGGGTGCCATCCTCTTCATAAACATCCAATCCCAATACACGTGCTCCTTCCCTTAAACGTTCGGGATTCTTGCATTCCAGACCAAACTGAGCCAACTTTTCTTTGACACACGACGCAGACTGTACATCTTCATTGACGTATACGTCATCAATGTAAGCTGACGTTGAGTCCCTCATGGGCTTTTCTTGGGACAATACTGTGTTGACAATAGTCTTCATGATCTGTGGTGCCACATTTAGGCCGAAGCCAAGGCGTGTAAGGCAGTACCTCTGCCCCTGGAACCAAACTGTCTGGAACGGCCACAACGTCTCATCAACTCGCACCTGTAAATAGGCTTTTCGGAAATCCAATATTGAGACATTAGTGCCTTTCTGACGCCATTCCCTCAACTTACTGGCGCATACGTCAGCATCGGCAGTGTAGGCTTCAATATGCTTGTTAAGCTCCCTAGAGTCCAGCACGGGCCGTACTTTCGACTTGTTATGCTGGACTACTGCCATCAATGGTATTAGACCCTTCAGAGGCCCAAGCTTGTCCTCAGGGTAGGGGATTAACCAGCCATCTTGGATCCACGCCTTTAGTTCCCTTTCATATTCTGCTCGGGCCTCACTGGGTATAGGGTACTCTGCAACCCCATTCTTGAGTTTAGTCGGTGCCATTCCCTCGGTCCACTTCCAAGATGCAATCCAGGCCCTCTTGCGCGAGTCGTAGTCCACTGTAAAATCCGGCCGATCGATATGGAGCGCTGCACACACTGGGGCCTCTAAGAATCGCACCTTTCCATCCCGATGAATTGCGACTCCCCCCAGCGCCTTGATGGCATCGTATCCGAGCAACAGGTCAAACCCCAGGAGATTTCCTTGGGTCACGAGCACATTGATCTTAGTGGCTGCACCGGTGTCCGTGTAGATCTTGACAGTTCCAGCTCCACAGCATGTCTGGGTCTCGCCTCCTATCGTGGTGACTTTGATCTTCCTCTTAGTCCAACTTGGACACAGCCTGGTGCTCACTATAGTATGCGAACAGCCTGAGTCGAGAAGTGCTGAGCAGGGTATCCTGTTTACGTAGACGGTTATTACTGGTTGCGCCTTGTTCAAATTTTGCTCGGGGAGCAGGGCGGCGCTGACGTCCTCTCCCCTGATACGTTTCCCGCACAGTTTTGGGCTAGATGCCCCAAACCGCCACACTTAAAACAGCGCACACGCCCCCTGTTGGTGCAATTCCTTGCAAAATGTCCGCGTCGGCCGCAGCGAAAACATTTCCCATTGCTTGCAGGGTTCTGATTCGGAATCTCCCGAGCGCCAATCTGGCCTGTCTGTGTCGCCATCACAACTGTTTCCCCCAGGTCCTCCTCATCTTTGATGATGGCTCGAGCACGTTCCATCAAGTGTTCCATGGTCGTTGTTGAAACGCTGGTTGAGGCTCTCAGTAGCTGCTTCACCCGAGTGGGAAGGCCCGCCACAAACGCGTACGCAAGCGTCCGCTCCGACACCCCTCCACCGAACAGAACTGCGAGTTTCTTTAACTCAGCGAAGAAAACGTCCACGCTTTCCTCCGGTAGAAGTTTTCGGGAAGCAAATTTTTCATAGGCCGTACAAGGATCCATGGCAAATGCCTTGTACAGCGCAGCTTTAATTGCGGTGACATCTCCCTTTTCGGCAGCACTGAGTTGCTGATATACACTCAAGGCACCCCCAGCCAATCTCAGGGGAATTACAGTGTGTACCCTTTTCACCTCACAAAGGTCGCACGTCAGCTCGACCCTTTCAACCCAGTCGACGATGGACGTGGACCCGTCAAACTCGGGTATGAGCTTTAAGTCAAATTTCGACTCGGTCATAGTCCTAGAGGCCAAATGGCCGGAATAGCTTGTAAATGTGAGAAATTACTGTAAGAAAAAAAATGTAGGGAAAAATTCAAGATGGCGCCCGACCCTCTCCTTAACACGGTAAGACATCCTCAACACGGCACAAGAAGCAACAGCCACATGATTCCCCAGCCAACTCAATCGTCCCTCCCCACGTCTTTCCCCTCACCCGCTTTTATCGTCGTTCTAGGTCGGCTAAATTTGCATATTCCGAGAATTCATGTGACTTTGCGAGACATCATACTTTACAAAAGACGGCGGTCGCCATCTTGGTCCCTCTTTTCTATTTTTGGTCGGTAACGCTGAGCTGGTCTCGAGGTAAGTCTTTTTCCCCTCATCCGTCTCTCCCACGTACCCACACAACACGCAAACACGCGGGCGCTTATCTCCTGGATGCACGTTACAAAAAACTGGTTAAGAAGAATGTTATTGAACCAGTGAGCGACCCAACACCATGGGTAAGTGCGTTAGCACTGGTAACTAAGAAAAGTGGAAGCCTGCGGATATGTATAGACCCAAGACTATAAGAATAAGGCTCTGAAGAGGGAACATTTTCAGTTACCTACACTGGACGATTTACTACCAGAACTGGCTGACAGCAAGGTATTTTCTACCCTAGATCTACGAGATGGATTCTGGCATGTAAAATTAGACGAAGTCAGCAGTCGCTTAACAACATTTGCTACACCATACGGTAGGTTCCGGTGGAAGGTTTTACCTTTCGGTATTTCTCCAGCTCCAGAGATATTTCAAAAGACCCTTTTTAACAATGTGTCCGATTTGGAGGGGGTGGTTAACAAAGCGGATGATCTTCTGGTGATTGGGAAGGGTAAAACGATGGAAGAAGCAACACTTGATCATGACCTAAAACTCAGGAAACTGTTGCAGAGATGTCGTGATCGCGGGATGCGATTGAATGCTGGAAAATTGAACTTACGACAAACGTCTATATCTTTCCTGGGACACATAATAACCAGTGATGGTTTACTTCCTGATCCTGGGAAGGTAAGAGCCATAAAAGAGATGCCGTGTCCAACAGATGTGAAAGGAGTGCAACGATTGGTTGGATTTGTGAATTACCTGGCAAAATTTCTACCACACATATCTGATGTGATGGCCCAATTCGAAATTTAGTGAAGGCAGATGTGCCATGGACATGGTCCCAAATCCATGAAGAGACTTTTGGGAAAATTAAAGAGTTAGTGAGTGAGGCACCAGTGTTGAGGTACTATGACCCCAACAAATCTTTGGTCATCCAATGCGATGCAAGTGAGAAGGGCATGGGGGCTGCACTACTACAAGAAAGTCAACCCCTAGCCTATACCAGCCGTGCACTGACCGACACAGAAACTCAATATGCACAGATTGAAAAGGAACTACTAGCAGTAGTCTACGCATGTGAACGGTTTCATCAATATACGTTTGGTCGACAGATAACAGTGCTAACCGATCATAAGCCACTGGAGGCGATTATGAAAAAAGAATTGGTGAAATGTCCAAAACGACTTCAAAACATGCTGATGCGACTACAGGCTTACGATGCTACAGTTCTGTACCATCCAGGTAAGAAAATGTTCCTTGCAGACACGCTATCAAGAGCATACATTTATACATTGAGCAGTGAAGATATGGACGATGAAGATGATGTCAAGGAAGCAGAATATATTCCTGTAACAGAGAGAAGGCTGCTTGAACTGCGCTCAGCCACGAAGGAAGACAGAAGCATGCAGCAGTTACAGCAAGTAATTCTGGAAGGATGGCCAGAAGAAAAAATACATCTTGACCCAGAGGTGAGACCATATTTTAACATGCGGAATGAAATCACGGTGCAAGATGGTTTAATTTTCAGAGGAAACCGGGTAGTGGTTCCACTGACACAGAGGGCAGTGTTGAAAGAAAAGCTGCATTCCACACACCTGGGAGTAGAAGGATGTTGCAGAAGAGCAAGAGAATGCTTGTATTGGCCAAATATGAACAGTGACATCAAAGACTATGTGTCAAAGTGCCCCACATGTAGAAAATATGAAGTGGCCAACCCGGCAGAACCATTAATGGTCCATGAAGTTCCTGACAGACCCTGGGTGAAAGTGGGAGTAGATCTCTTTAAGTTTGCAGATAGAGACTATCTGTGCACAGTTGATTATATGAGCAACTTCTGGGAAATCGATCATCTTCTCAATACACAAGCAAAGACAGTGATAACTAAACTTAAACACCATTTTGCACGACATGGAATACCAGACCAGGTCGTAACTGATAATGGGCCTCAGTTTAGTAGCCAGGAATTTTTTACCTTTGCAAAAAAGTGGTGTTTTACACATACACCTGTCAGTCCATACAATAGCAAGGCAAATGGCAAAGTGGAATCTGCGGTAAAGATGGCAAAGAACCTTTTCCGGAAAGCGATGGACGATAAGGCTGATCCATACCTAGCAATGTTGGATCACAGGAATACGCCAGCCAAAGGTCTCTTATCACCAGCTCAGAAGCTGATGTCAAGGAGAACAAAAACACTTCTCCCAACCAGGGAGGATTTACTCAAGCCAGAATTGCCCAAAAATCTGAGAAAATCAGTGAAGCAAGACCGCAGGAGGCAAGAACATGCTTTCAACCACAAAGTAAAACCACTTAAACCATTGTATCCTGGAGATGTAGTACGGATGAAACCACACATAAATGGTCAAAAGGAGTGGAGGAAAGCTGTTGTATGGAGGAGACTAGATGAGCGATCATACCATATAAAAGTGGATGGGGACTTATATCGACGGAATAGAGTAGATTTGAAGAAAACTGCAGAGACACCCCCACTCACATCAGGAATACACCAGCCATATGAAGTGCAGAGCGAGTTACCCAAGAATACAGGGCAGAGTACAGAAGAGATATGTAACTCAGAACCACCTCAATATGAAGGTGAAATAAGAGAAAACCTCAACCCGACCCCATCCCCAACAAAACCAACTCCGGAAAGGTTGCGGACAACACGGTCAGGAAGAATAATAAGAGATCCTGTGAGATTCAAGGATTTCACAACATAAGTGAAAGGGCAGAATAATCCCTGTTAGGTAGGAGGGTAGTCAGTCGAAGGAATGCCTAGATCACTGTGTTTTGTAGACTGTTTTAATTCTTATCAGACTTTTTGTTGTGTTTGTTTTTTTTTTGTTTTGTTTGTCTTTATCTTCTGTTTTTATTATTGAGAAAAGGGAAGATGTTGCATGAGGGACTGAACAAGAGTTTTCACCGGCTGGAGTTACGCCCCCTTACCGGTGTACTCATGTTTGTCAGATGTAAATAAAGACGCCATGTTTATAGCAGTTGATCTGTCATTATGTCTTATTCAATCTATTGACATCCTCGATAATGACACACTTCACAAGGTTTCCAGCTATGGAATAACTGGATATGTTTTCTCAATTATTAAATCATTTCTCTCTAATAGGCTCATAAGAGTAGTGGTTGATGGGCAGAAATCAGAAGCCCACAGTATTAATGCTGGAGTCCCTCAGAGGTCCATCCTGGACCCAACTAACTCTCTTCCTGATCTACATCAATGATCTCCCAAAACGCATACTTAAATCATTCGTTGACATCTATGCTGATGACATGACTGTTACGTTCACGGGTTAGTATCAGGGGGAAGACAACACAGAAGTTAAAATATAATAGCAGCTTTATTGAGCAGCCATGTTACAAGACATAGTCCTCCTCCTTTTTGAGGAGAGTTCTATAGAAAGAGTAGAGGGCAAGTGAGGGCAGTGGTAGGGGTTTAGCTATACACAACATCCCCCCACCTGTCAGGGAGGGTGTTTTTCATTTTGTTTTCTTCTAAGGGAGAAGGGGTAGGGATATGGTTTTGAACGGCAACATGGTAGGGTGAATTGTTCATTCATTGTAGCGTGCAGGTTTTAGAATAATGTGTCCTGAACGCGTGGTCAGCTGTTGGTTGTCATTCCTTTTATAAATGCTTTCTTCAGTCGGTTCATTTTCCTGTGTAATCCTTTCTTTTTGTAATATGGGATTGTCAGGCTGTATTTGGGACTGAGGGTGATCATTAGCTGTGTGTGTTGCTTGATGGTGTCCTCGAAAGAAATGTTTTGACTCAGGCGTTTTGCGCAGGAATCACCTGTTTCGGTGGTATCGTTGTCCGTCTCTTGCTTCCACTTCATAGGACCTACCCATTATTCGTTTTCGGATCGTTGCTTCCCTCCGCTCTCTGTGTGGACTGTGTGGCTGGACTTGAACATTATTCCCCACGGTGAGGTCTTTTAGTTCTTTTCCCGTCTTATGTGCCTAATCCTCCTCTCCAGTTTCTTCCATGCTTCATCAGTTGAATGTGAGTAACGGGGCTTCAGATTTAATTTGACAGCTGGTACCGTTCATCTTGTCCTTCTACCAAAGAGTCTTTGTGCTGGGCTAGTGCTTAGTCCTTCAGCTGGTGCGTTGCGTAGGTTCAACAGTCCCAGGAATGGATCTTCTCCTGATGCTTTGCATTTCCGGAAGAGGTGTTTGGAGATTTTTACTGCTGCTTCGGCAGCACTATTTGCTTGGCTGTTGCCTGGCGATATCGTCTCGTGTATGAATAGCCATTTCCTTGCAAATTTTCTGAATGGGTTAGACGAAAATTGAGGACCATTGTCAGATGTCAGCACCTCTGGAATTCCATGGCGTGCGAAATGCGCTTTCATGCATTCAATCATGGCTTCTGATGTGGGCGTATCCAGTTTGCCAATTTCAAAGAAATAGCTATGTCTGTCTACATTGATCAGATAGCTGTTCCCTCCCCATGATAAGAGGTCTGCTGCTACTTGTTGCCAAGGTCTTTCCGGCACTGGTGCTATGATCTGTGCTTCTGGCTGGTGGTCTGCATACGTTGCACAGGTGCCACAGGCTTCGATGTATTGTCTAATCTCTTTAGACATTCCTGGCCAAAATATGAGGCCCCTCGCTCTTTGCAGACGAAGTGGCTGGCATGTGCTTTTTGTTTCATCTCACTCCGCATAGCATGTGGTATGACTATTCTCTGCCTTGCAGTATTAGTCCGTCTTGTACCGTGAGTTCATCTCTGTAATCAGAGAACAGTTTGATAGAGTTGGGTAAGCTTTCCTTATTATGCGGCCACCCCTTTAGCGATTACTTCTGCCAGTGCTCTCATGTTGGAGTCCTCAACTATCTTTTGGCGAATCTCTACGAGCCTGTGATCTTGTATCGGCTGCATTGTCAGATTATTTACTGACATTATTTCTTCCAACTCTGGCTTGCTCGTTGGTGCTCGTGACAGCGTATCTGCTAATAGGATATCTTTCCCTGGCTTATATCGTAGTGTGTAGTTGTATTGCTGGGCCCGTAGCAGGAAGTTCTGTAGCCGTTTTGGTGTCTTTGATAGGGGCTTTTTGCTAATTAAGACAAGTGGCTTGTGGTCAGTCAAAACTACTACTTCTCTTCCATGTGTATAATGGAGAAATTTCTCTAGGCCATATACAACTGCCAGCATTTCCTTCTCAATTTGTGACTATCTTTGTTTGGCATCTGATAGGGATCTACTTGCAAATGTAATTGGTTTTTCAACCTGTATTAGTGCTGCTCCTAACCCGTACTCACATGCATCATTCTCGAGAACCAGCTCCATAGCATGTAGGGACAGGTGAGTTCACGATTGCTTCTTTGATAGTGTTGAAAGCTGCTTGTTGGGAATCTGACCATGACCACGGGACATCTTTTTTAGTGAGGTTCGGGGGTGGGGGGGAGGGTTGTCACTGTTGCAAGATTTGGAATAAATTTCCCTATATAGTTTGCCATACCTAGGAATCTGCGGAGAGCCCCAATGTTTCCTGGTGCTGGCATATCAGTGATAGCCCTTACTTTTTCTGGGTTGACTCCAATGCCGTCTTTAGTGATGCGATGCTCCATGAAAGTGATCACATCTAGTCTGGTCTCCAGTTTTTCTAGGTTTAGTTTAACTCCTATTGTTTGGCATTTCTGGAGTAGTTTGTGGTCCGTCTGTCATGTTCTTCTTGGTCTTTCCCATGGATTACCAAGTCATCTACAATGATAACAACTCCAGCCATGTCTTAGAATTGTTCATTCAGCATTCTTTGGAATATCTCTGCTGAGGAGTTCAGGCCAAACTGTAACTGATGCCAGCAATATTGGCCAAATCATGTCTGAAAGGTGGTCAAGTCACTGCATGCATCATCGAGCTCAACGTGCCAATATCCTGATGAGAGGTCTACTTTTGTAAATACTTTTGCATCCTTCATGTCATGAAGGATGTCCTCGAGAATTGGTATAGTGTAGTGCTCTCACATGAGTGCTTTGTTGAGCTCATGAGGATCCAAGCATATTCTCATTGTCCCATTTTTTTTTCTTGTTATGACAAGTTGGCTAACCCACATAGTGGGTTTATCTACTAGTCTGATCAATGTGGTTAGTCGACAACTCATTCTTCAGTTCATCATGTATAGTTATAGGTACTCTCCGATTGGGCATTATAGTTGGTATTGCGTCTGGCTTGAGCTTGCCCAGTTGATCATCGAACACTTCCTTGTAGCTTTCCTCTATGTTGACTGCTGTGACACGGGGGAGTTTTTCTGCTTCATTTCCACAAGCCCCATTTGTACGCTCGCCAGCAGGCCAAGCAGTGGCTGGCAACCAACTCCATCCCTAAAAAATACAAATTCCACTGAGTTGGTTTGCTGCATTTTAGGGTTTCCTATCTTTCTTCGGCATACACCACGTGGCTTCATCAAAGACCCATTCCACATTGATACGACCCCTTTGTATGGTTGCATCCTCTTTGCAAACTTTTCAGAAAGGGTATTAATGGATGCCCCTGTGTCAATCTAGAAAACAACTTCTTTTTTGTTCAGACGTATAAGGCACTTGGCTTCTTTAGCCTGTTTTGTTTTTTTGGGTTTTATCGCATTCACCCAGTGGATGTATTCTTCATCCTCCTCTGTTGAGGATGTATTAAGTTGGTGTACTCATGGTGGGGGTGCAATACGTTTCTTGCTTTCATACCTTCGTGTGCTCTGTCTCTGTTTTCGCGTCATTCTGTCTTAGTTGGGACACTCGGATTCGAAATGTCCCTTCTCATTGCATGCACAGCACACTTTGCCATGGGCTGAGCATCTGTTATTCTTTTGCATGTGTGTGTAGCTGCAGAATAGGCATTCTCTTTTGGAGCCGGGTTCCTTCATTTGACTGGTTTAACATACTCTCATCACCTGGGCTGTGTCCAGTCCCATTCCTTGACTGTGGGTTGAGGCCATTTCAGCCGCTCTGTATATGTCAACACTCTTCTGTAGGGTAAGGTGTTGTATCTTCAGCAGCTCCTGTTTGGTTAATTGGTCACGGACACCTTCTACAATCTGGTCCCGCAGAAGTAAGTCACTGCATTGGGTACAAAAATTGCACATCTTCGACAGTACTCTTAAATCGTTGTAAAATTTGTCGAAAGCCTCTCCCTCACCCTGTTGCCTCTGACGGAACGCAAATCTCTCATAGGTTTCGTTGAGAATTCCGATGGAATACTCCTCTAGTGCTTGTAGTATGTCCTCTACAGTGCGCTCCGTCTCTGGGGTGTCAAACTGCATGCCCCGATATATTTTCTTGGCATCACCACCCAAGCAGTTCTCCAGAAGGGTAACCTGAATTTCTCGTGGTTTATGGTCCAGACCCGTCAATAACGAGTAGTTGGGCCTTCGTTTATGACCATCTATGGCAACACATCAGAGGCCATAAATGACAAAGTTCTCTCTGATTCTCTATTTCTATTTTTTTTAACAACTTTAATAGTTTATTTTGGAAGTATATTCCATAAAGAAAATAAACAACCCACTTTAAAAAGGGAAATTACGAGTTTTTTTTATATTTTAGTCACAGTTTTGTGTTAGGGGTGTCAAAAATTCTCCAAAAATTCTGACACACCTACCCCCCCCCCGGCCCCCAAAAGAACAAAAAACATAAAAATGTGTTTGGTGCTTATGATTTTGCAAACCGCTCGTGAAAACTTTACGTTTTGATCAATTGAAAAAGTATTAAAAACTACGATAGATGAAAAAAGAAAACAAAAATGAACCACGTTTTTTTTTCTGTCTTATTTGAAAGATTCCTACGCGATGTGATACGACACTTCACTACGCCTGTTCGCACACAAATGTATCATGTAAGAAAAACACTACTGAAGGCGGTGAAATGGCAAAAAATAGTCCCAAGGTATAGGGGTTCATACCATACAAACGGTAAATTTGCGGCGGGTTTGATTATCAGATTTGTTGTCAGCGACCTCGAATACCCCTAAAAAAAACAAATTAGAGTTGTCGGTGTTCTGTAGGTACCTCCAATGCATGACACAGTTTTACCCTCCCCATATGTAACACGATGTAATTGTAATTTAATTTAATATCATCATCTTAACTTTTTTTACCATTTGATAGAAAAAGCTCCATTCAAATGAACTGCTAATTCTTTAAAAAAATTTTACAGCATACGAAAATAATGAAAATGCGAGACAAAAATCGTGTTTACATTATCGACGCTTTAAAACAATGTTCCTATGTAGTGACGTCTTTTAAGCCGTTCGCACACCCATGTTTTAAAAATCTAGTAAAAATAAAATAATAATAATATTTTCCTGAAATTTTCGCTATTCAATCTTATTAAATAAACTTAAATATTAAAGGTAGGTTTTGTTTAGCGGAAATATATGTTTTTTAGGTGTTCTACCCTCCGATATTTCATGGTCCGAAAACTAAGCTAAATAAATGTGGGTTGATAAGTTTCAACATTTTTTAAAGCTGAAAAGATCAAATAATGAAAAAATAGTAATATATATATATATATATATATATATATATATATATATATATATATATATATATATATATATATACACACATATATATATATATATATATATATATATATAAATATATATATATATCTATATATACACACACACACACACACACACACACACACACACACACACACACACACACACACACACATATATATATATATATATATATATATATATATATATATCTTGTTGTTTATTTCACTTACCTCAAAGTTGTAAATAAAATTGGACATAAATTCAATATTATGTTAAAAAAAAAAAAAAACACTTTCTGGATAATTTTTTTCTCAGTAATATAATTATTCGAATTACAACAACAACAAAAAAAAACATTCTAAAAAAATAATTATGTTTAAAAAGCTTTAAATGATATTAAATTCAAATATTACGTGATATGAAGTTTAAATGGATTTTTTTAATAACAGTTTTAAAATAAAAAAATATATATTCATATAAAAGATGTAAGACTATCGAGATAATAAAAATTGTAAATCCAAAATCAACCTTAAAAAAAAATTGTTTTTATTTTATTATTTAAATTGATAGAGGGTGGTCATGTTTGGCGCTTTTTTTTTTTTCAAAAATGTACGGAGGCTTGTAAAGAACATTATTTTTAAATACATGTGTCAACAGAAGACGTTAAAATTCATTTTATTTTATTATCTCTAGTCTGTGTAGTTCGTCAATAAATATGTATTTGTTTTACACCAGGTAAATTTTATATTATTTTTTTACCCATAGCAAAAAAAGAAAAAAAAAAAAAACGTTACTCCATTAATAATTATAATGCGAACGCTTATCCATAGAAATCAACACAAACACACGAAATGATGATGTCACTATTAAAATGTGTACTACTGGATCAGAATTTTTGTAGGAATTTTGGACACCCCTAACACGAAACTGCGAATAAAATATAAAAATCTCGTAATTTCTCTGTTAAAAGTGGGTTATTTATTTTTATTTTTTATGGATTATACTTCCAAAATAAACTATTAAAATTGTTTTAAAAGTAATAGAAATATATTTTTTTAAAAACAGTAATGAATTTTCCGAACTCAATATTTTTCAATTTTTAAACTTTAAAAATCTATCAAAATTTTTCTATTGATTCTATTTTTACGATATTTTCAGGGTCAATGTGAAATTTTATGTTCTTTCCAATAAACCGAATATAATATTTTGGACAAACGTTTTTTTTTTTAAATTCACGCCCCCCCCATTTTCAAGTTTCTATTAAAAAGTAAATAATTAATTTATGTTTAATAGTTTTATATATCACAAATTGAAGAGAAAAGGTCAATAAATAATATATTCAAATTTAAAACAAACAAAAAAAAACCCGTTTTTTAGAAATTTACCTGTAAAGTCCGAAGTTTAAAACCTTTTTAAAAAAAAAAAAACACATTGTTTTTTTTTTTGTTTTTTTTTTTTAAATGAAACCTTGGTCCTTGCTTCTTTAATTGAAAAAAACAATTAGGGCTTGAATTACATTTTTCGAGGAGTTATAAGCTTGGAAAGACAGGGGGTCGAATAATTCACGCCTCTCATTTTGAAATGTCTATTAAAAAGTAAATAATTAATTTATGTTTAATAGTTTTATATATCACAAATTGAAGAGAAAATGTCAATAAATAATATATTCAAATTTAAAACAAAAAAAAACCCCGTTTTTAAGAAATTTACCTGTAAAGTCCGAAGTTTAAAACCTTTTTTAAAAAAAAAAAACACATTTTTTTTTTGTTTTTTTAAATGAAACCTTGGTCCTTGCTTCTTTAATTGAAAAAAAAAATAGGGCTTGAATTACATTTTTCGAGGAGTTATATGTTTGGAAAGATGGGGTGGAATTAGTCACTATTTTCACGAAATTTCTGATACACCTGGCGTTTTAAATATCGCCGTGGAGGTACCTAGTGTTCTGTTGTAGCGTACAGTCAGCGTCAAGATGATTAAAACTTTTTTGAGGGAGATTTGGAAGTATTTAAACCGTCAATTTGTGGCTATGATCAAAGTTTAATTAATTAATTTTTTTTTTCTTATTATTCTGTAGTTTTATTTTGGCAAGGCATAATTTGGGACGCATAATGAACACAAAACAACGAAAATAGAAAGCGTTTTTGAAGGATATTTTTAAGTATTTAAACCGTCAATATAAAAAATGTCGGTTTAAATACTTCAAAATGTCCTTCAAAAAAGTTTCGTTATTTTCGTTAATTAACAAGTTTATTTGATTTTTGTTTTTGATTAATCACATCGTTTTAAACAAGTTTATTTTATTTTTTTGTTGTGGATTAATTAACATCGTTACATTGTAATAGTTTATATTTGATTTTTTATGACCTTAAACTATATCCGATGGTGAGGCCCCAGCTTGCAGGCCTTGAGGAGTGTGGAGCCACCCTTTAATTGTCATTGCCCCCAGGTCCACTCTGATCCGGACTCGTAATATCTGTTAGGGTTCCAACTATGGGTTAAATAGAAACCGACTTGAAAAAAACAAATATACTCTATCAAAAAATTGTTCTTCAAACTCACTGGATTCTTTTGTAGCTATAATGCTGCTACGGTATGCTTCTCTTATTTCTCTCTTTCTCCCTACTCTTCTACTTTTCCCTTCCTTTCTTCTCTCAACGTCACCAAAGGTTTCAGCCAAGCGGAATAGAGGACTGTGTTGGAGGGAGATACAAAGAAGAAATCTCTCTCAGACAGATCCATCCATGATAACGTAACGGAGCATGAAATTACAGTCAATGCAGTAACGGGAACCGATGCTGTAGTGATTAACAAAATAGACTTAGCAGATTATGTTGCAGAAGTAATAGATAAATATAATAATGTGCTTTCACCAAACAGCGACACAAACAAAGACTATGGTGGAGTGTATCACAGGATTGTTACAGGCAGCCACGTACCAGTCTTTACTAAAGCCAGACAACTTTCCGGTCCTAAGTTAGACGCAGCACAGGCAGAATTTAAAAAAGTTACTAAATACCGGAGTTATCCAGCATTCCAGTAGCGAGTGGGCAACCCCTTTGCACTTAATGAAGAAGCCGGATGGGTCATATCGAGCGTGGTGGTTTCCGTGCATTAAATAGCATTACCAAAACAGACCACTACCCGGTACCAAATATAAATTCCTTCTGCACACAGTTAGCTAATAAGCAATATTTTTCCAAAATAGATTTAACTGCAGCATATCATCAGATTAAGGTACACCCTGAAGGTGCCTAAGACAGCAGTAGTGGCACCTTTTGGTTTGTTTGAGTTTAATTACATGCCATTTGGTTTAAAGAATGCTGTGGCTACATTTCAGCGTTTTATGGATAAAATATTTCAAAAATTAAATTGCATATTTATATATTTAGACGACATACTAGTTTTTAACGAAAGTGAGCAACAGCACAAGGAAGATTTAGATAGAGTATTTAGGATCCTTAGTGATAACAACTTAAAGATTTCCTTAGATAAGTGTGTATTCGGGGTACCAGATTTCTTAGGTTTTCACATAAGCACAGAAACTGTGTTGGAGGGAGATACAAAGAAGAAATCTGTCTTAGACATGCGGAAAGGTAGGAGCATCAACACATGATGGACCAGTTTCCTTGGGTAAAGACTTTTATCAAAGAAATGTACCATCCTCTTTGTACCCTATATCTTGGAAACCTTTATAAAACATCTTCAATCCTAAAGTCTCGTCGCACTTAATTATAACCGATGTTTTTTTTTTTTCCACAACCGTTCTTTTTCAGCACTCTTGTTCTCTCTCTAATGTCGGAGGTGCCCCCAAAAGAGGATCGACCGAAATGGTGACCCTTTTTCAAACGTCGTTAAAATTTATAGTAACCGCCATAGTGCTAATAAAAACCTTATTTAAAGGGTATAACAGTATTTGTTTTACTTACAACAGTTAACGTACACAACACAAAAGTTGGTTGTTTGTTTTTGTTTTACAGCATATCAACCCTTTTCAGGCTTAAATAATAAGAAATCAATAAGTTTATTTTGTTACTTAACATTGCTATATTTTAAGTTCGTTAATTAACTTGTTTCTATTTCGTTGAAATTTCCGGGACTGTTGTAATAAAACAAATACTGTATACCCTTTAAATAGGGTTTTTTATTAGCACAAAAGAACGATACGTCGGGTCAGACGTCAACACTATAAAGTAACATGGCGGACACTACTGGAGTAGTATACAGAGCTAGCGCTTCGTCTGGGAGAGTGCTATTGGGAAGTTTCGTATCCATACTAAACACAATAAACATTCTCCACTCCATTTAATTAGAAAATTCCTGCCGTGGGTAGAAAGTTCATTCAAGTATTAGTGTATGAAGGTGGGTTGATCACAACCAATGCAAGGAATGTAGTTTAATAGTTCAGGTTCGCAATGTTAAAACTCACTAATTCAGCCAGCACAAGGAGTGCAATTTAATAGTTCTGATAAACTCTAGAATCACAAATTCAACTTATTTGGTGGTCTTCTACTACGTTCTGGCCGTCGAAAAAACAGGTGGTTCTACTGGTGGGGGTGAATTTTCCTCTTGCTGATCTGCTGGTGTATCATTCCAGTTTTCCGAGTCATGTGGGTGATCGTTGAATGGGAAGTCTTTCAACAGGTCCAAGTCACGTGTAGATACAGTCATCTGTCTACCCTTGTTAGATCGAACAAAGGCATAATGGGGGTTAGCATCTAGAAGTTCAACCTTATCAACTAGACGTTCATATTTAGTTAACAGGTTGTGTCTCTGCATTAAAACAAAACCAGATTCGGTCATCCAAGATGGTACCACTGTCCCGGACACTGATCTTCTTGGGTGTTTAAACAGGCGCTCATGAGGTGTTTCATTTGTGGCTGTGGATATTAAAGACCGAATGGAATGAAGGGAGTCTGCTAAAACCTCTCCCCAGTGTTCAGTCGGTAAACTTTTGTCTTCCAATGCTGATGAAATAGTTTTCCATACTGTTCCATTCATTCGCTCCACTTGACCATTCCCCTGTGGGTGATATGGAGTGCTGTAGCTGGTAGAGATCCCTTTGCCGTGCATATAATTTTTGTACTCAGCACTCTATAAACAACTCCCATTATCTGAATGAACTTGGCTGGGCATGCCAAATATAGAAAACAGGTGGGAGCAAGATTGCAGTACACTCTGGGTACTTGTGTCTTTACAAGGGTATACAAATGGGAAGCGGCTGTAGTCATCAACTAATACCAACATATATTTATTTGGGGTAGATGAAGGTAGGAGTCCTTTAAAATCGAGGTTACACCTCTCGAAAGGTTGAGTTGATTTGTTTAAATGCCCATCAACAGGGAGAAAAATCTTGGTTTGCACTTGTTGCAAACAATACAGTCCTTTGTCATCTGCCGAATATCCTCAAGAGAGTAAGGGAGGTTTCTATTCCTTATGAAGACCATCATCCTTGTAATCCCAGGATGGCACAAGGATCGATGCAAATTGAGGAGGTTGTTGCTACTATTCACAGTAGCGCAAGAAGCACGTGTCAATGCGTCAGCTACAAGATTATTCTCACCAGGACGATAGATAATGTCGAAATTGAAGCATGAAAGCTCCAATCTCCAACAGAGCAATTTATCGTTTTTTATTTGACTGTGGTGATTTTAGTCGTAAACAAATTTTACTGATTTCTGATCAGTAATAAGTTTGAAGTGCTTCCCCAAGAGGTAATGGCGCCAATATCTTACTGCTTCTATAATGGCAGCCGCTTCCTTTTCAACAGCTCGATGGTTTAGTTTGGAGCAGTGTAGAGTTAATTTCAAAAAAACAACTGGTCTACCATTTTGGTTGAGGACTCTAGAAAGAGCACAATCAGAGGCATCAGTCTCCAACTGAAGGGGAGCATTCTCGTCGATAGTTTTTATTACAGCTGATTAAATATTAATAATTTCACCGACAATTTGCTAAAAACAATCAGCTCCATTTGTAACCCAAAAGGGTATTCGGGTGAACTGATACAAACCGGAGTTAGCTTCAAAAGCAGTGAAGGGTTTGTCCTTCTCATTGATGGGAATCTAGTGATACGCATTTTTCAGGTCGATTGTGCTGAATACATTATACTGAGCGACCTTATTCACTATGTCATCCAGCCGGGGCATGGGGCAGGCGTTAATGCTTGTGTACTTATTCACAGTCTCAGAATAATCAATGACCATTCTCTTTTTTGATTATCAGGTTTAACAACGACCACTTGTGCCCTCCAAGGGGAATTTGAGATTTCGATGATCCACTCCTTTAAAAGGCACTTAACTTCTGAGTCAATGAACTTGAGCTATCACTCTAGCCTTGGAAGCAACCGGTTTGCCATTCTTATTTATATTAGCAAAAAGTTCAGGTGGTTTCACCGAAGCCACGAGTCCACAAATTTCAATAGGAGTTGAACGCCATTTTTTTTTCACGCACTTGCTATCCAAATCTAGGGGAGACATCATTATGGCCGAACGATTGCTTCCGGAAAAGGAAAGAATAAATTTACCAAAATTAACATTTATTACTTCCGGAAACTTGGTAAACCAATATTACTGGAGAAAATGAATCGTGACAATTAAAACAAAATGCTTTAAATTATTTATTTGTTGAGGGAGGGGGGGAATACACACACGCGCACGCGCGCGCGCACACACACACACACACACACAAACACAAACACAAACGGAAAAAAAGAAGAAAAAACTGATAAATGTTTTGGTTTTGTTTTGGTTTTCAAATGGCGCTCTCGCCCAGTTTAAACTATCATGAATATGTCATTTCAATTTTCTGTTTTTAATAATAAAAAAAAATGTTCCATGAAAAACATTCCCGTTCTCATTAATTAAATCGAAACATTTCAAATTAAACAATTACGGATATACGTTCTATTTCACTTTCTTTATTTACCCTTAAAGCAACATTGGACTTTTATAAAATAGTTTTATTTTGTTTTGTTTTTTTCGAACAAATAAATAATTTTAAACATTTTTTTTTGAATTGTCAAGATTCATTTTCTCCAGTAATATCGGTTTACCAAGTGTTTGGAAGTAATAAATGATAATGCTAGTTTAATTTAACGTTTCCGGATGTAAAATGTTAATTTTGGTAAATTTATTCTTTCGGCCATAATGATGTCTCCCTTAGATTTGTATAGCAAGTGCGTGAAAAAAAAAATGGCGTCTCCAATTTCGGCAATAAAGTGTAGAAGCACCGAAAAGCCAATAAAATCTGAATAGGAATGAAATATGATAAAACAATGAAATGACCCCCCCCAGTCCCCCACCCCGTTTGTTTTTATCTAATAATGCGACGAATAAAGGTTTTTGCAAAACTGACCGTGAGTTTTTCCGACAAACAGAAGAATAGCCGACTCAATATCCACAGTAAAAGGTTCTTGGTCAGATTCAGTTAGTGATATTAAATTCCACCAGTAATATTATTTCCACGAAAAGTTCAGTATCCCAAATTTGTTAATTCCTTTATTAAATTGTTCGATGAAACTACAGAATTGTTAATAATTCCCTCCTCCCCATGTTAATAATAGCTTTCTGAAATAATAACGCTATTATTTTAGCACGGCAGAACTTATATAGAAAGCCATTCTTAACATGGGGAAGTAGGGTATTTTGTCAAATATTCTATACTTTCATCTAACAATATAATAAATCAATAAAAATTAGTACAAAATTTAGCAAGCCACAAAGGCAAGCAATCCAAAGCAGGAAGCATTTAATATCAGGAACTAAAATCTGACCAGACATCGTTTGCTGCAGATTTTTTGTCGGGTTTCCTTCTGGTTTACCATGGATTTTTTTTATCTGAATTATTTATCTGTTTCTAGAAATAAAAGATTCCCAAAAGACGAGACAAATCATAAAAATGTACTTTTTCTGTAAGGAAAATTTTGGAAACAATATAAAGTGCTTACCATTAAGTGTCCATGTGTGTGTGCATTATGTGGAATCAAGCTGCCGGGGGATACAGAGGGAAGAAAGAATCGAGATGGCAGCGTCCACAACTTTTAGGACAATAAACTGCAGAAATTATATAGAAAGCCATTCTTAACATGGAAAAGTAGGGTATTTTGTTAACTATTCTATACTTTCATCTAACAATATAATAAATAAATAAATAAAAATTAGTACAAAACTTAGCAAACTACAAAGGTAAGCAATCCAAAACAGGAAGCATTTAATATCAGGAACTAAAATCTGACCAGACATCGTTTGCTGCAGATTTTTTGTCGGGTTTCCTTCTGGTTTACCGTTCAATTTTTTTATCTGAATTATTTATCTGCTTTCTATAAATTGTTGTGGGACTAATGGGTGTCGATGTTTTGTCCCGCAAATTCGAAAAATAAATAAATAATTAAATAAAATGTAAAATGGTGGTGGCAATCAAACAAGGCGAATGAAAGGCGAATGAAAGGCGAATGAAAGGCGAATGAACAAATTAAATACAAAATTTATTTTTTTAAATTATAAATAAATGAAAAGAGAAGATAAGAAAGTTTCTTCTTAATTGAGTACTCCTGCGACTGAGGTAGAAAAATGGAAGTTCTTGGTTAGAAATAACCAGTTTTTTTTTAGGAAGAAATAACCAACATAAAATTTCATCGTTTACTTTAGCGGAGACATAGAAAAGGGTAAAAAGTCCATCTCTATGTGGAGGATTAATTATCAAGCATACGCGCGTTTAACGTCCCGGGGAGGGAGATTGACGTTGATGTCTACAGCGTGCTGGTTCAGAGTTGACTGATTGGTTTGGGCACAAAATGTCCTTTTTATACATTTTAACCCGCTCCACGGGGACCAGCAGAAAAAAGCAGTTTTTAAATTTGTTTTCTTCGTAATCTGATTGGATGAAAAAATACATCTTTAGGACGTAAGGTGCTTTCAAAGACGTCCGCGTGAAAAGGTAAAGTTTCGTTTATAAGTCCACAGAATTTTAGTGGGTGAAGAAAGGGAAATGTGCGTGTGTTTACAAATCTGTGCATGCGCAACTGGGTTTTACAGTTGGGAATACATGCCATTATTCTATTTGAGTAGACTCGATGTGACGGCGGCGAGGCTACGATATGGCCTCCTTCTTAGAAAATTGATTGGAAAAATCAATTCCGTAATAAATGCGCGTTTTTATAGTGTCCGGAAAATGAATCAAATATTTTGAAGCTTCCTGTCGGCGAGGAAGGGTGTATGAAATTTCGATGTGGTTGGTTGAAAATGATCAGGTTTACACGATTGTTCGTTCATAGGTTGAAAGTGAGTGCAAGTGAATCTGCACAATCTTAGGCGGCAATTGCGTCTGCAGAGTCTAAGCGAAGTAAGGTTGAAGTCAATTACACAAAGGCATGCGATAGAGTTTGCAGTGCCAAGTACAAGCGAGCCTGTACTGAGGTCGGTTGATTGAGCACTCATGCATCAGTTGAAATCCACAAACAACCAGTCGTCAAGTTTTTAATATGCATGTCAACTTGTTTTGAACTGGTGACTTCCTCCATAACGTCCAGTTGTTGAGTTTTTCGATGTGCGTGTCACAGCTAACTCAATCTGGTGTGAGATCAATGTCGGTTGTTGCTGAAATCTGTAGATTTATGTGCGTGATGAAAGTCCATGAGAGTTCGGGTTTGTTGAATTAAGTCATCAGAGAAAGTTCGAAAAGTGTTGTTTGCGAAGCTTGACTTTTTACAACTTGAATGAAGTCAAGAACCTGGCGTTGGTTCATGTTGAAAGATGTCTGTAATTATTCCTCATCGTTCCTTGGTCTGGCTGCAACCCGTTAGAGATCGTCGGTATCAATGGCTTGAATGGCATCATACATGTATGCGTGTGGTTTATTGGCATTGTGGGAGAAAAGCGATATAGCTGTGCCTGCTTCTGCATGGATGAAAACGTATTGGTGTTGTTTATAAATCCGAGGTGAAAGTGATGATGAGTTTGTTCTGAAATGTTGAGTGTAGTTTGGCTTGGTGGGCGCGATTAATTTCCGCATGTGAGAAAAAATGGCGGTATCTCTGATTAGCTTGATGTCTCGAAGAGGCCATGGGTAAGCGCAAGGTTAATTTGTCCTCATGGCGACCCAAGCTTCATGAAAAATATTCCATTAATTCAGCATTGGTAAGGACCGCTGGCAATGTAGGTAGAATTCTGTCAGTTAGCGGTTTGTCCAACGTGTTAGCTACATGACCAATAATCCATAAGAGGTCCATGTGTGTTTTTGGTGTTAATTGGCTGTCGTCGGCGTTTGATTAGTAGAAAAATCATGTTGTTTAATCTTCGATTTTTGAGTGATTATTCACAAAATATCGGCAATTTTGAAAGACCAGTGTAGTTATTTCTTAAGAAAGTCCGTGGATATGCATGGTTGATTTACCAACGTTGTTTATTAGATGCTTGGAAAAGAAAAATCGGTTATGCTTGTGTTTCTTTCTGTTTTTCAATTGTTTGGTCACTTCTTTACTTTTCTTATAACGAAAATCATAAGAAATTTATGAGACGCGTGGGGACATCTATCCAAAAAGGCGGGATTTTCAACAATGGAAACGTAGGGTCTTTCGATGACTGTGTGGCGTTTTCCATTTTTGTGCCGTGTAAGTGTTCTGGTCTGCCAATGTCATTGCATGGGGGGAGGAATGGTTACCAGCGTAAGGTCTGTGTTGCAGGGCTGCATGTAGCTTTTAAAGTAAGCAGAATAATGGCGAGAGTAACATCGGTTTTTGTGTTTCATGTGTTTTCTGCTGAATTCTGACGAAGAGTCACCAGTTTCTAGGCACATGAATAGGAAGGCTTTTTTTGTTTGTTTTACGTGTTTGAGTAATCCGTCTGGACTACGTTAAGAAGAATCGTCAATGTAAGGAAGAAAGTCTTGCATATTTTTTGCTGCATTTTCTGCAGATTCTGACAAGGTGTCACTGCTTGTAGGAACCTTTGAACGGCGAGTGTCACTACTTGTAGGGTGTCATCGCCTTGAGGAAAATGAGCTTTGCATATTATGTGTTTAAAGTCCAGAGTTGAGAGGCACGGACCAATTGTTCCCACGAGAGAAACGATAGGCCGCTAAAATACATACGTGCCAGGTTCGAGTGTGCAGATCTTTCATAAGGTGCATTTCTTATTTGCTGCATGTTCTGCCAGATTCTGACAAAGCGGGGTCACCACTTGTTGCAGGACTAACAGCGACACCCACATTCTGGCAACAGATGGAAATAAAAATGATATGTCAGATATGGAGAGTTGTACAATGAATACAGAGATGACCGCAGGCGGATGTATAAATTAAATACAAAATTTATTTTTTAAAAATAGTAAATAAATGAAAAGATAAAAAAGTTTCTTCTTAATTGAGAGTCCTCCTGCGACTGAGGTAGGAAAATGAAATGAAGTAGAAAAATAAAAGTTCTTGGTTAAACATAACCAGTTCTTTTTAGGAAGAAATAACCAACATAAACGTTCATCGCTAATTTTAGCAGAGAGATGGAAAAGGGTAAAAAGTTTATCTCAATGTGAAGGATTAATTATCAAGCGTGCATACATTTAACGTCCTGGGGAGGGAGATTGACGTTGATGTCTACAGCATGCTGCTCGGGGGCCGACTGACTGGTTTGGGCGAAAAATGCCCTTTTTATATATTTTAACTGGCTCCACAGGGACTGTCAGAAAAAAAAAGTTTTTAAATTTGTTTTCTTCGTAATCTGATTGGATGAAAAAATACAGCATCTTTATGACAGGTGCTTTCAAAGACGTCCGCGTGAAAAGGTAAAGTTTCGTTTATAAGTCCACCAAATTTGCATGAGTGTAGAAAGGGAAATATGCACGGAGCTGAAACGATGTTCACGCATCTGCACGTGCGCAACTGGGTTTTACAGTTGGGAATACGCGCCATTATTCTATTTGAATAGACTCGACATGACGCTGGTGAGGCTACGATAAAATAAAAGATTCCCAAAAGCCGAAACAAATCATAAAAATTTACTGTTTCTGTAAGGAAAATTTTGGAAATAAAGTAAAGTGCTTGTTATTAAGCGTTCGTGTGTGTGTGTGTGTGTGTGTGTGTGTGTGTGTGTGTGTGTGTGTGTGTGTGTGTGTGTGTGTGTGTGTGTGTGTGTGTGTGTGCATTGCATTATGTGGAATTAAGCTGCCAGGATATACGGAGGGAAGAAAGAATCGAGATAGCAGTGTCTGCAACTTTTATGACTTGTGATTTTACAAAATCTTACTGTTCATGTTCAGATTATGTGGGTCTTGTTACAAACTATTCCAGCTCTCTCACTGGCCTGTCTGTCGTTAAATAGTTTGAAAAGGCCAAACGCATTTGCAGACTGTCCAAAATAAAAGAGCCTGCAATGATCATTCCACTGAAAGGAGGTTACGCCATGTACCAGCAACTCGGTGATGATGTGAGCCTAGAAGAAATCAAACGGGCACTATATGTGGCCTTTGATCATCATCTGGAAACAATTCACTGAATGACGACTTAAACCAGGTAAAACGGTGGACATCTACCTGGCTGATTTGAGAAAGCTGGCCCTCCAATTTTGTGGAGCGAATGACGACATACTAGGATGCACCTTTTTGGCAGGTCTTCCAGACAACACTTGTTTGCTACTGCGAGCATCTTTGAGGCTTAAGCAGCTTGGACTGAACAAATTACTAGCCAGGGCCTTAAACATTTTGAAAGATGCAGAACAGATCACAGCAGCTATGAAAGCACCTGAATCACCAACAGAGGGCCCAAGATGCTATATTGCTCCAGGGACTGCCAAAGCCCGAGAAATACAAGGGATAAAAATAACCAAAGAGAACAAGGACAAATACGCTCCCATCATTGTGAGCTAGATTACATAGTAGAATTGTTTGGGGAAATAAGTATGGAGCCGAGGTACTGTGTGACTCTTGTCCCAGATTGGTCAATAAATGCGGCATTATCTATGGCCGATGGCACACTGTGCTCGGCGCCTAACACCAGGGTGTTCCCAGACAATAGTTAACACAAACTGATGCCAGGTATCTTGCATAATTTAACAGCATTATCCAAATAAGCAATAAGCCTCTTGTGGATTCCTGTAAAAGACCGAAGCCAGTACTTATGAATTCCATCATTTTCCACTTAGGCATGAACTTCATTTGTTTCATAAAATCTTCAACAGAAATTATTATCTTGTTTATGCCTTTCAGTCTTCCACTTTATTCACCCTTCAGCATCAAATTAGTGGAAAGTCATCATTGATCATGTAACGTGACCAAAATTTGATAGCTTCTTGAGGGTTAGGAGCCACTGGTTTAGTTTTACCTTCTTTCATAGTTTTAAAGACCCTTGACCGGTTTCTCTTGAATAATTGTTGGCGTTAAAGGTTCATAGGTGAAAAATGATCCTATTTCATCTATCAGTTTTTGCCTTAAAAAACAAAACAAAACACCCTACCGATGTTTTTCTATTTTTTATTCTCTAAAAGAAATACATGAGTTTTTGATTTAATATATTTTATTTCTTCTTTATGGAGTGATCTTTTTTTTAATATATAAAAAAATTGAATGAAATAGAAAAAATTGTCGTAATTATACAAAATTTTCTGAACTATATAACAAGATTATATGGTTTCACTTGAGAAAAAATATTCAAGGTGATTTAAAAAAAAAAAGTTTTAAACTTTGGACTTTACAGGTAAATTTGCAAATAACTGTTCTTTTTTTGTTTTAAATTAGCTTATTTTATTTATTGATCTTTTATCTTCAATTTGTGATACATAAATTTGAGGTGAGAAAATGAATTATTTTCATTTTAATAGACATTTCAAAATGGGGGGGGGTAAAAATGCTTGTCTAGAATATTATATTCGATTTATTAGAACGAGCATAAAATTTCACATTGAACCTGAAAATATCTTTAAAATTGAACCAATAGAAAAATGTTTATAGATTTTTAAAGTTTAAAAATTGAAAAAAATTTAACTCGTGAAATTCATTTGATTTCATTACGAAAAAAATGGCTGCATGAAGGCGCGCAAGCACTTTGTAAACACTGTTTTTTTTTTTTAAAATAATATTTCTATTATTTTTTAAACAACTTTAATGGTTTATTTTGGAAGCATATTTCATAGAGAAAATAAATAACCCAATTTAAAAAGAGAAATTACGAGTTTTTTTTTTTATTTAAATGCTTTATTCGCAGTTTTGTGTAAGGGGTGTGAAAAATTCCCCCCAAATCCTGATACACCTAGCGCTATGCTACGAACTGTGAGTAAACTTTATTTTCGTCTTCCAAATATAAAAATTTTGTGAGAGGATAAAAAAAAAAAAATAAATTGAATTAAAAAAAAATATTATTGACGCTGCAATATATATATATATATATATATATATATATATATATATATATATATATATATATATATATATATATATATATATATATATGTATGTATAAATATATATATAGGTTGAATCCAAGTTTAGCGTTACAAATTCCAGAGATTTTTTTTTAGGAAGGGCACTATTTCCAAACGATGTGCGATCCAGGGAACTTCAGTTTCAATAAGATCAACACAGGATCTGGTAAAATTGTACGCAGACCATTTTGACAATATCGGCAATTTTCAGTGTGAATATTATGTTGTCCTGAAACCAGACAACCACCCTGTCATACATGCACAGAGGAAATGTCTCATACATATGAGGGAAGAAGTCCAGACCGAGTTGGAGAATATGGTGAAATAATATGTTATACAAAAAGTAACCGAGCTTGCAGAATGGGTCAGCAGCTTGGTCTATGTGCGTAAAGGTAATGGAAAACTCTGCCTGTGTTTAAATCCGAAATATTTAAACAAGACTATCATGAGATATCATTACAAGGCCCCTACAATGGAGGAATTGCACATAAACTCTCTGGTGCCAAATATTTTTCTAAATTGGAAGCCAAAAATGGATATTGGTCCATCAAACTCGATGCAGCCTCACAAGTGTTGACTACCTTCAACTCTCCTTTTGGAAGATTTTGTTTCCAACAGATGCCTTTTGGTCTGGTAATGTCTCAGGACGTGTTTATCCAGAAGATGGACATGATCCCGGAAAAGGGTCCGGGAACTCTAGGGCTAATTGATGATGTCATTATCTTTGGAAACCCCAAGAAGAGCATGACAAATACCTTCAAAACTTAATGAGAATTGCGTAGAAGGAGGGACTTTGTTTCATCCGTGGAAAGTGTGCCATCAATGAGAAACAAATTCATGTTTTTGGTGCAATCTACGACCAGACTGGTATGCACCCTGATTCCAGCAATGTAACAGAAATAAAAATGTTATCTAGTCCATTGAACACCACTGACCTGCAGAGGGTGCTGAGAATCATCGCATATATGCCACCTTTCATTCCACACCTGTCAGATCTCACAGAACCTTTAAGAGATTTCCTAAAAAGAAGTGGAGTACCAGTGGACAGAAAATCATCAGCAAGTCAAGGATCTCATTTGCAAAGATATGCTGCTGTCATACTTTGACCCTACAAAGCAAACTGTTATCCAGGTCGATGCATCAAGTAGAGGACTTGGTGCCGCTCTCTTTCAAGCAGGTAAACCCATAACATTTGCATCCAAATCTAACAGAGACTGATCAATGCTGTGCCAACATAGAGCGGGTGCTCCTTGCAGTTGTTTTTGACTGTGAACGAATCCAGACTTATATCTAGGTGGAAAGTGATCATAAGCCTCTGGAAATTATCAACTTAAAAAATTTGGTTGCAGCTTCACCTCGCCTCCAATGTACGCTGTTATGTTTGCAGGGATATGACAGGACAATCGTATATCGCCCTGGGAAAATATGGCATTGGTGGATGGATTCTCAAGGCTACCAAACAACAAAGCTAAAGAAGCTATTGACTTGGACCTGAAGGTAGATTTTGTTTAATTTTCAACCCCAAAACTGGCCCAGTTAAACCAAGCAACAAATGAGCATACCACACTATGTGAATTGAGGGAGATTATTTTAAAAGGTTGGCTCGACACACTCAGAGAAGTCGACAAAAATATGAGACCTTATTGGTCCTATCAGGATGAACGTATATATATATATATATATATATATATATATATATATATATATATATATATGAAAGAGTATCTTGTGCAGTTTACGACGTGTAGGAGACGGGGAGTCTCGTCGTGGGCGACGAAGCGTTTCACTGAAGAACCACGGCAACACACAGCGAACCAACAAACAATGATAGCCACGCGCGAAGGTAATTAACAAAGCTCAGCTGACTGCACGAATAGAAACGGAACCCAACGGTCACTAACGGAACCCAACGGTCACTGTACTGATCGCCACGAACGTCAGAACGCGACTGCCTCGCACCTCCAATGGACCGATTTTTATTCCTCAAGATGGCCTAGCTAATTTGCATCCCCGCGAGATCTCGCGCGATCCTGCGAGATTCCGTCTCTAATAAAAGCAGCAGGCGCCATCTTGGAACTCTTTCTTCCGCTGCCCCAACCACAGGATCAGCCACCACCCCACACGCCAGGCACACACGGACCCTCTTGCGCCGAGGGCTACGGTTAGTCTCACACTGCCCCCTGGTCTCCAGATCACATACGTGACACGGCGGACGTGGCCGTTTGATTCGAGCACTCCTGCGGAGGGGCATTGCCGGGACTTCCTCATCGGAGCTCTCAGAAGTGGCATCGGAAGCATCAGCATCAGCATTAGAGCTCGCAGTTGAGTCATCAGGTTCGTGGGGCACGGGTTGGATCCATCACTCATCGTCGGATGACTCGCTACTTCCACTGCTCGCCGATTGGTCAGCGCTTAGAGCGGGCCGGACATCCCTTATGTGGCGCGGAGTATCATCGACTAGTATGGCCAGTTCACTGATGACGCCGGTGACCCGCCCCCTCCAAAAGCTGCTGGTGCACCGACCGCCGGGTGGCTTCACCCAGACGGTGTCTCCCACTTGGTACGTCCCCTGGGGTTCTCGTTGGTCGGGTAGACACACTTCAACGTCCTTGACGCGCACGTGGTAGTGATGAATCGCATCAGCGGGCGCACTGCCGCCAGTTACGGCGTCCTTAGGTGTTGTGTTGTATCTGTACACCACCTCCGCGATCGTACACTTCTTCCTGGCCGCGATCCTCTTCACGGTTCGGTGGCACCGCTCCGCTATGCACATACGCGCATCGGTGTCGAAGGCGGATCCCCCAGTTGTCCATAAAATGCCTGAATTCCCTGCTGCAGAACGCCGTATCGTTATCCGTGAGGATCTCCTCAGGCGGCCCCCTTTCGTAGAATATGGATTCCAATTCATGGATGACACTAGTGGAATCCTGCCTCGCTAATTCGCGCCAAATCGCGAACCTCGTTGGCCCGCAGTCTATCAGCGTGAGGAAGTGTTGGCTGCCGTAGTGGGTTATATCCATACCCAACCGACTCCAGGTCGAGTCCACTCCCAGCTGTCCTTTCCGCCATCTGGCTGGGGCAGGGTCGATGGACTGGCACGTTTGGCACTCCCTGACCACTGCTCTTACTGCGCTTTTTGGTATTGATGGTCTAGCCAACTTCACAAAGTAGTAGGTCCGTTGTACTCTGGGGTGCCCACTGTCGTGATGTATCTCCCTGATTTCGTACTCCTCAACGGAGGCAGCACACAGAGGCAATGGCTTAGCTTCTTTCTTCATAGCCTCATACCATCTCTGTGGTACCCGAGTGAGCTTGTCGGCAAGGTTGTAGTCCGAGGTGACGAGCACTACGTCTACGGACAGGTTGTACTTAGTCACCAGTTTTTTCACAGTCTCCAGCCTCCGTCAGCATTTCGCTGGCTGCCTTCCTGCGTGCCCTGGCCTTGCTCGTGAGTGTGTCCGACACCCAGTTGTGCACGCAAAGTGAGTCAGTGTGCACACGCAGTTTCTTCACTTCCCATTGAAGTGCCAGGTTAATGCCCTTTATTACAGCGTCGAGTTCTGCCAGGTTGATATGGGCAGCATCATTCGCCGGTCGCAGCCAGCAGGCATCCTCAACTACGGCCCCATCTTTCTCCAAAACTACACCGATCGCTAGAGAACTTGCGTCCACCCACATGCTCAGTTCGTCTCCCTGCACGCACCAGTCCCCTGTGGCGGGGTCATTCTTTTTCACACTAGCGATGGTCTCCTTTAACATTCGAACCAATAGTTCGTCGGTTATCTCATCGTCCCAGCCTTTGGTGACCGCATTTGCCCTCCTTTTTATGACGCCTGTCGCCACACGAACCCATCCGCATACTGGAAGGTGCCCCACAAGTTTCCCACACAGGGAGAACACGGCACGTCTTGTGTAAACGTTGGGTACATCGGGAACTGCGGTTCCACGCCTCCACTTCAGGATCCCTCGCTCCTCTTGAACGCTCAAGCCCAATACGCGGGCGCCATCCTCAAGCCGCTCAGAGTCCTTGCAGTTTAGACCAAACTCGGCAAGTTTGGATCTTACACGCGAAGATGACACGATATCTTCGTTCACGTATATATCGTCAATGTACGCCGATGTTCCCTTTCTGATCCATTCTTCTTGTGACAACACGGCATTGACGATAGCCTTCATTATCTGGGGTGCTACGTTTAGCCCAAATCCGAGTCGCGTAAGACAGTATCTCTTCCCGGAAAACATCACTGTCTGGAAAGGCCACATCGCCTCGCCGATCCGGACCTGCAAGTATGCTTTTCTCAAGTCCAGTAGGGACACATTGGACCCCTGCCGGCGCCACTCTCGCAGCTTGCTGGCACAGACGTCGGCGTCCGCTGTGAACGCATCAACGTGCGCATTCAATTCGCGGTAGTCCATTACCGGCCTCACCTTTGACTTGTTAGGTTGGGCAACTGCCATCAGCGGTATCAGGCCCTTGGGGGGTCCAAGTTTGTCGTAGGGGTATGGAATCAGCCAACCGTTCTTAATCCATTCACGGAGCTCGCTTTCGTATGCAGGCCTTATCTGGTCGGGCATACGGTACTCTACCACTTTGTTTTGTAGTTTGGCCGGTTCCTTGTCTTCTGACCACCTCCAAGTGGCGGTCCACGCCTTCTGTTGGTCGTCGAACTCCGCACTGAAGTCCGGCTGGTCGACTCTTAGTGCTGCGCACACCGGGGGCCTATCCTGAAACTCTACAACGCCAGTGCGCGTTATGCGCATGCCGCCCAGGGCTTTGATGGCATCATAGCCTAGCAACAGGTCGAAACTCAGCGGCTTTTCGCGTGTCACCAGCGCTTCGACGTTGGCCGAGTTTCCAGTTCTTGTGCGAATGTGTACCACACCCACGCCGCAACACATTTGTATTTTTCCAGTAATGGTAGTTATCCTGACGTTCTTCGTTTTCCACGCCCGACAAAAGTCCGCACACACTATGGTGCGGGAGCAACCGGAATCAAGGAGGGCTGAACATAACGTGTCATTAACTCGGACCTGAATGACAGGGAGCGCCTTGTTTATTTTCTGTTCGGGGAAGAGGTCTAAAGAACCACGACAACACACAGCGAACCAACAAACAATGACAGCCACGGCGCGAAGGTAATTAACAAAGCTCAGCTGACTGCACGAATAGAAACGGAACCCAACGGTCACTAACGGAACCCAACGGTCACTGTACTGATCGCCACGAACGTCAGAACCCGACTGCCTCGCACCTCCAATGGACCGATTTTTATTCCTCAAGATGGCCTAGCTAATTTGCATCCCCGCGAGATCTCGCGCGATCCTGCGAGATTCCGTCTCTAATAAAAGCAGGCAGGCGCCATCTTGGAACTCTTTCTTCCGCTGCCCCGACCACAGGATCAGCCACCACCCCGCACGCCAGGCACACACGGACCCTCTTGCGCCGAGGGCTACGGTTAGTCTCACAATATATATATATATATATATGGGAGGGCAGAGTCACTGATTCAGTAGGGAGGGCAGAGTCACTGATTCAGTAGGAAAATTGGTAATGGAATAGGTCCTGGTGATTCTTCCATTCTGTTGTGAGGCAAGACTTAAAGGCAATAACTGAAGGGGCATTAACAGTGTGAAAATTTAGGCCATTTCAAACAGGATTAACTCTGTTAGAGAAGAACTGTTCACGAGAGCCAGGATGATGTGGTATCTGCATCTTTAGATTGTGCCTGCTGGTGGATGGATTGAGGGCGGGAGCGAACAAACTATTGCCACATTTGGTGCAAAGTTTATTATAAACTATATGGGAACTAAGTTCTCCACACAAGCGAACTCATACATACAAACGGACGACCTTGAGGTAAACACGATTATCACCCTTAAACTCTGGTAACACCATACTTGACACCAGGGGGCGGTACAGCTACGTTCACTTCCGTTTTGTGTTATTCACTATCTTTTCACTGGAACTCTCAACAAGTGAAGATGTGACGATAGATGCTCTTTAGGCCGATGCCAGTCCACTCCTGATTTCGCCGTCGACCTTTCATCAAATACTATAACGCAAGTAACAAAGTAACATTACTCATAATCTCCTCTTTTCCAATCTCTTACTATTACTCTTACTATTACTCTTACTATTGTATTTGCTGTAAATAAATCTACTAATGTTTTTATCGTATATCGGCATACTTCGTGCCTTCATTATGCGAACTTTGCTTCTTTTCCTATTTGACAACAGTGGATGGTATCATCAACCACAATAACAGGCGATTCCGTCCTCCACAAATATCAATTTAAAATTCATCCAATAAAAATCATTATGTTGTAAACGTTGGGGGTTTCATAGTCGCTTGAATCATTGAAACAAGAACAAACGCAGATCGTTCGCAAATACATTTTATTACAAATAGACAACGCTGTTCTTTGTCTAAATTCCCCTACAATTATTTGTGATTTTCCATTTAAAATTACTTTTCTTATTATTATCAGTTATGTATTCTCGTTTCAGTTTTTTTATGATATTCTTGTATTAACTATGCCATCGGCCATTTTGTAGATATGAGATTTTTCTATTTTTTTAGTTTATATAAAGCTTATAAGAATGTAGGAACGAATTTGTTTTTCAGAATGATTTTATTTTTTTAATAAAAGAAATTTGCTTTAATTATCAAATGTTTTTTTAAAAAGCTGATCAGATATCAAATGCAAACAACATATTTCAAAAATCAAAATATTCTGAAATAATATTCATTTATTTTATTTAAAAAACTTAAAAATTTTCAGTTTCAAGAAAAATGGAAAATATTATGTAAATATTAACCAGGAGGAACCCTTTCATGGCATACACTAGCGAGAATTTTAATTAACAGAAATTGAAAATCAAAATGAGACGATAACCAATTTATTTAATCCAAGTGAATGGTGTACTTTAAAAACTGCTGCTAAATTTTGTAGATATGAAATTTACGGAAAAACAAATCCGACACATATATATATATATATATATATATATATATATATATATATATATATATATATATATATATATATATATGTGTGTGTGTGTGTGTGTGTGTGTGTATTGGGGTGGAGAGGACTCCCGTAAGCCGTGGTGAAGGCAACCTTTCTAGGAGAAGCAAATCTCTGATTTAAAAAAACCATAAAGCGGGAGACCAGTACCGGCATTAAGCTGGTCTGCAGTTTAATTTGTTGCTGGATCTCAACATTTTGAACCGAGAGCGAGACTTAGCTGTCGTACAAAGCTAAGACTCTGTCACATCATCTTTGTATAGATACTCTCTCAGGCATTTGGGCTCATGAATTTTAAATGTCTGAGGGAGTAGCACTCGTCTGACAAGAGAGACGTTGCAATCATCATATATATGTGCATATATATATGTATATATATGTAAGTAGGTTGTAGTTTGCTTGAAGCATTGTTGAAGAAAATTATAAGGTAAAATTAAAAGCCAAGAACAATGCGAGATTTTTTTTTTTTATATAGAGTAAAATTAAATGCAAACAAAAGAAATAAAGTTCTTTTTTTTTGTTGTTTGTTTTTTCTTTTTCACACAAATTTTAACTCTAAACAACAGTAATTTTTTTTTTCTGTTGTATTCAATGGTGATATAAATCTCAATATATTTCAGACTTATTAGTCCATTTTCAAGAGAAGACAGCGGAAGAGTGTTCAAAATTGGAAAAGTAGCCGCCGAGTTTGCCACGTGATACCGCGAAATATAGAACAAAAAATGACGTTAGGAGAACGTTAAAATAAATCAGTTGATGTTTGAAATACTTGTTGCGTTTGTGAATCAAGGGAGATGACTATTCAAGCAAGGTTTTTTTTTTTTTTTTATAATTATTGTTTTTCTTATGTTTTAAACTTATATTATAAAAGCGGAGCTCAATTCCAGTCTATTGTTTAGTGTGGGAGTATTTTTTGAAATAATTAAAGATTCGAGGATACGAAGTTGACCTACGTTTCTTGAAGAAGCAAGAATGTTGATGTGAAAATCTGGTTCTGAATTAACGCAAGTGCGAATATGTTTATAGAACGACGAAGCAGTAGTGTTTAAGTGCTCTTTAATGCGGTGATGAAGCAATCTGGTAGTGCTTCCGATGTAAGATGCACTGCATTTAGCGCATTGCATGTCGTAAACAACGTGGTTCTTAAATATATATGTGTTCTTGTATATATATGTGTATATATGTATATGTGTGTGTATGTGTGCATATTTGTACGTATTTGTATTTATGTATAACTGTGATTATTTGTGTATACTTGCATGTGCATATTTTCTTATATGTATATATGTACGTGTGCATGTGTGTGTCGCTTTTATACATGTGTGTATTTGTATATTTAGTATGTATGTATATATACAGATATATGTCTCAGTATGAATATGTCTGCATTAGTCAATACCCCAACCCCTAACTTAACATATAACGGCACGTAACTCTTGATGTAAAATCATACACGTGCAAAACTTTTTTTTTTCTCTGACACATTCAATATAAACAGAATCCTCTGCACATCCCTCTCCTATACAATTCACGGTTCCAATAAAATTATGACCCACTTTAATTTCAAATTTACATTCTGTTGTTAAAAGTTTGGAATAATCTTCCAATAGGTCCTAATACGATCTTTCCCTTTTTTATCCCCGTTTTTTTTATCCCTTTTCTATCCTCTTTTTTAGAGAGCTCGCAACTTTTTATGAACTCTTTATGAACCTTTTATACTTTTTTTTGAAGAGCTCCATTTTTCTTTTTCAATTTTTCTCTAATCTTTCCCATTTTTCTTTTTGGCGTCGAGAGTTTCCACGTCGCCTGAGGAAATCTCTTAGACTGAAACAGATGGCTATTTGTAGCGACCATATGTAACTGTTTACCCTCAAATAATAAAAAAATATTTTGCTCTTTTTATTGAGCACTATTTGTAAGAAAAAAAATGTAAGGAAAAATTAAAGATGGCGCCCGACTCTCTCTTTAACACGGTAAGATATCCTCAACACGGCACAAGAAGCAACAGCCACACGATTCCCCAGCCAACTCAATCGTCACTCCCCACGTCTTTCCCCTCACCCGCTTTTATCGTCGTTCTAGGCCGGCTAAATTTGCATATTCCGAGAATTCGTGTGACTTTGCGAGACATCATACTTTACAAAAGACGGCGGTCGCCATCTTGGTCCCTCTTTTCTATTTTTGGTCGGTAACGCTGAGCTGGTCTCGAGGTAAGTCTTTTTCCCCTCATCCGTCTCTCCCACGTACCCACACAACACGCAAACACGCGGGCGCTTATCTCCTGGATGCACGTTACACTCCCCCCTGATCTGATGATCACATAGAGAGCACTGGGGGGGTGGCCTTTTAGTGCGTGTGCTTCTGTGAAGAGGTACATTCACTGTTTCAGATTCGGGCTCTGGATCTGGTTCCGCCTCATCAGATGAAGTATCGCTATCAGTCTCTGGAAGGGGCTCACTGAATCCGTGCATCGGCAGCTCATCGCTAGACGCTTCACTGCTTTCTTCTGTAGTTGTATGACGCACCTCGGTAGCTGGGCGAAGATCTCGCACATGTCGTGGGGTTCCATCGACCAAAACAGACTGCTGGCTAATCACTCCAGATATGTGTCCTCGCTTAAACTTGTCGGTGCACCGATTTCCTGGAGGCCGCACCCACACTGGATCTCCCACTTCATATCTGTTATATGTTCCCTTGTCGGTTGGCTGCGTAGTGTTGATTCCCTTCACTCCGACTCGGTACGTGTAAATAGCATTCGCAGGTGCGGTTGAAGGGGACGTCCCGTCCTTTGGCGTAATGTTGTACCAATATGTTGCTTCCGCAATAGTACATCGCTTCCTGGCAGCAATTCTCTTGATGCTGCGATGGCTTCTTTCAGCAATGCCATTTCCTGATGGCACATGCGCACATCGCAACCGTAGACGGACGCCCCACTCATCTAACAACTGCCGGACTTGCTGGCTACAAAACGCTGCATCATTGTCAGTCAGGAGCTCTTCCGGCGCACCTCGCTCAAAAAAAATGGATGATAGGTGGCGAACAACATTTGCTGAATCCTGTCTGGTCATCTGCCGCCACACCGCAAATCTCGTAGGCCCGCAATCAATGAGAGTTAGAAAGGGCTTGCCACTGTAATGGGTAATATCCATGGCCAGCCGCTGCCACACACTCTCAACTTTCAAGCGACCCTTCTGCCATCGCTCTGATGCAGGATCAATAGACTGGCAAGCCTCACAATTTCTGACGATCTGTCTGACATCCATCTTGGTCACTGCTGGGTATGCACGCCTCACAAAATAAAGGGTCCTCTTGATACCCGGATGTCCGCTCTGTGCATGAATTTTTTGTATTTGACATGGGTCGATTGCAACTGCACAAGATCGAGCAGTAATCTCCATTCCCATCTTCGCGGCTTCATACCATTTGTGAGGTACACGGGTCAGTTGGTCAGCACGATTACAATGTGATGGCACCAGAGTGACGCTCAGTGATAGCCCATACTCAGATACCAGGTTTTTTAGCGTGTCTAGCCTTCTCCGTATTAACATTTCGCTTGCTGCCTTGGTACGGATTCGTGTCCGTCCTGAAAGTGTGTCAGACACCCAGTGGTAGACACAGAGAGAATCTGTGTACAAGGTCAACTTCTTAGACTGCCACTGCAGGGCCAGATTTACCCCCTTTACAACAGCGTCCAGCTCTGCCAGGTTGATATGCTGAGAATCTGTTACGGGCCGCAGCCAACACGCATCCTCGAACACGTTTCCTCCTTGCTCCAACGATACTCCCAACGCCAAAGAACTGGCATCAACCCACACACCTACGTTGTCTCCGTTAACACACCACCGCCCACAGGCAGGGTCCTTCTTGTTCACTCTCTCCAGTGTCTCTTTAATCATCAGAGTTAGTAGGACATCATCGGATATGTCATCCCAACCCGTGGTTGTTAAATTTGCTCTGCGTTTAATCACACCAACAGCTGCGCGGAGCCAGCCACAGACCGGTAAGTGACCAACAAGTTTTCCACACCAAGAAAAAACGGTCCGCCTTGTAACGAGGTTGGGGATGCTTGGAATTTCACTGCCACGCCTCCATTGTAGGGTGCCATCCTCTTCATAAAGATCCAATCCCAATACACGTGCTCCTTCCCTTAAACGTTCGGGATTCTTGCATTCCAGACCAAACTGAGCCAACTTTTCTTTGACACACGACGCAGACTGTACATCTTCATTGACGTATACGTCATCAATGTAAGCTGACGTTGAGTCCCTCATGGGCTTTTCTTGGGACAATACTGTGTTGACAATAGTCTTCATGATCTGTGGTGCCACATTTAGGCCGAAGCCAAGGCGTGTAAGGCAGTACCTCTGCCCCTGGAACCAAACTGTCTGGAACGGCCACAACGTCTCATCAACTCGCACCTGTAAATAGGCTTTTCGGAAATCCAATATTGAGACATTAGTGCCTTTCTGACGCCATTCCCTCAACTTACTGGCGCATACGTCAGCATCGGCAGTGTAGGCTTCAATATGCTTGTTAAGCTCCCTATAGTCCAGCACGGGCCGTACTTTCGACTTGTTATGCTGGACTACTGCCATCAAGGGTATTAGACCCTTCGGAGGCCCAAGCTTGTCCTCAGGGTAGGGGATTAACCAGCCATCTTGGATCCACGCGTTTAGTTCCCTTTCGTATTCTGCTCGGGCCTCACTGGGTATAGGGTACTCTGCAACCCCATTCTTGAGTTTAGTCGGTGCCATTCCCTCGGTCCACTTCCAAGATGCAATCCAGGCCCTCTTGCGCGAGTCGTAGTCCACTGTAAAATCCGGCCGATTGATATGGAGCGCTGCACACACTGGGGCCTCTAAGAATCGCACCTTTCCATCTCGATGAATTGCGACTCCCCCCAGCGCCTTGATGGCATCGTATCCGAGCAACAGGTCAAACCCCAGGAGATTTCCTTGGGTCACGAGCACATTGATCTTAGTGGCTGCACCGGTGTCCGTGTAGATCTTGACAGTTCCAGCTCCACAGCATGTCTGGGTCTCGCCTCCTATCGTGGTGACTTTGATCTTCCTCTTAGTCCAACTTGGACACAGCCTGGTGCTCACTATAGTATGCGAACAGCCTGAGTCGAGAAGTGCTGAGCAGGGTATCCTGTTTACGTAGACGGTTATTACTGGTTGCGCCTTGTTCAAATTTTGCTCGGGGAGCAGGGCGGCGCTGACGTCCTCTCCCCTGATACGTTTCCCGCACAGTTTTGGGCTAGATGCCCCAAACCGCCACACTTAAAACAGCGCACACGCCCCCTGTTGGTGCAATTCCTTGCAAAATGTCCGCGTCGGCCGCAGCGAAAACATTTCCCATTGCTTGCAGGGTTCTGATTCGGAATCTCCCGAGCGCCAATCTGGCCTGTCTGTGTCGCCATCACAACTGGTTCTCCCAGGTCCTCCTCATCTTTGATGATGGCTCGAGCACGTTCCATCAAGTGTTCCATGGTCGTTGTTGAAACGCTGGTTGAGGCTCTCAGTAGCTGCTTCACCCGAGTGGGAAGGCCTGCCACAAACGCGTACGCGAGCGTCCGCTCCGACACCCCTCCACCGAACAGAACTGCGAGTTTCTTTAACTCAGCGAAGAAAACGTCCACGCTTTCCTCCGGTAGAAGTTTTCGGGAAGCAAATTTTTCATAGGCCGTACAAGGATCCATGGCAAATGCCTTGTACAGCGCAGCTTTAATTGCGGTGACATCTCCCTTTTCGGCAGCACTGAGTTGCTGATATACACTCAAGGCACCCCCAGCCAATCTCAGGGGAATTACAGTGTGTACCCTTTTCACCTCACAAAGGTCGCACGTCAGCTCGACCCTTTCAACCCAGTCGACGATGGACGTGGACCCGTCAAACTCGGGTATGAGCTTTAAGTCAAATTTCAACTCGGTCATAGTCCTAGAGGCCAAATGGCCGAGATAGCTTGTAAGAAAAAAAATGTAAGGAAAAATTAAAGATGGCGCCCGACTCTCTCTTTAACACGGTAAGATATCCTCAACACGGCACAAGAAGCAACAGCCACACGATTCCCCAGCCAACTCAATCGTCACTCCCCACGTCTTTCCCCTCACCCGCTTTTATCGTCGTTCTAGGCCGGCTAAATTTGCATATTCCGAGAATTCGTGTGACTTTGCGAGACATCATACTTTACAAAAGACGGCGGTCGCCATCTTGGTCCCTCTTTTCTATTTTTGGTCGGTAACGCTGAGCTGGTCTCGAGGTAAGTCTTTTTCCCCTCATCCGTCTCTCCCACGTACCCACACAACACGCAAACACGCGGGCGCTTATCTCCTGGATGCACGTTACACTATTTAACAACCTCGTTGTCTTCATTAGTATCGACTCTTGAACACCTCAAACCTATATATATATATATATATATATATATATATATATATATATATATATATATATATATATATTAATTTTATTTATACAAACATTAATGGCTACATATGTGCATACATGTTTCTGTAATCACCCACGTTGGGGGATTACGTCTTCAGGCCAAGAATTACCTTCAAAAGTGACATTTCCGCCAAATACATTTTTCTATTTCGTTTATCAAGTTAAAATACAACCTGGGTGGGAGTCAAAAAAAAACAAAAACGGTAAAAAGGATGAGTGAGGTCTTTGAAGATAATAAACATCTTATTTCTTTTCCCCTTCCCCCATCCAACCTAACTTTTGGCTTTTTATGGCATAGGGTAATTGAGAGTTTAGTTTTCTTGTCTTAGAGTCTGTAAGTTAATAACCTTAGCTATGGTCAACCAAGTACTGACCGGTGCCTTTTAATCTACCTCCACCCACACATACATGCAACACACATATAACACACACATACACAGACACCGCCAGCACACACATACACACATTAATACATATATTCAAAAGCGAATCCATGCTGAACGCTCTTTGTTTTATTTACTGAAACTAGACAATAATTCTGAAACTACGTAGAAATAAAGTAAAATTTACATTAAGGTAAATAAAACAAAACAAAAATAAAAAATAAAAAAATAAAAAAATAAAAAAATAAAAAATGAATAAATAAGAATAAAAATAAAATTAAATTAAAACAAATAAACCAACAAAATATGAATAAATATAAAACCCGAAAGTTATCTAAACCCCACATGTACCTATATGCGTGTATCAATACACTTATAAATGTCTACATTTATCTACAACCGCGCATATATACACACACACATTACAGACATACAGAGACAAATAATAGTGTTTTTCTTTACTTATGTAGCGTGGTAACTTCTTCGTATATGCAATATTATGCTACCCGACTACAGACGGGTGTATACATATATACACACACATACATACACATATATATACACACACATATATATATATATACACACACATACATACATATATATACATATGTATATATATACATATACACATATATACATATAAACACACACACAACAGACATACACACATACATACATGTATATACATACCCACACATACATACATATATAACATATATATAAACAAAATTCGGACATCCATACATTTTTGTAATCTATATTGTTACAACAATTCTATACGAGGCATCCTATTCTAATAGTTCAGAAATATACATGTATATACATACATCTACATACAATAGACACAGAGATATTTCCACATACAAACGTACACACAGGTATATAGATACAGATATATATATATATATATAAACATACAAACATACATGCATACATAAAATACACTTATACATACAAACTCACACAAATATAGACATATATATATACATGTATACATGTACCGTGCCACCAAATGATACATCTAAAGTAGAAACAGACATGAATACATTTACTATATAAATTCACTTTATCTATCAAATTCCACACGTCTAGTTATGTTTCATGGCCCCATCCGCTTGTTACACTTTCATAAGTTGTAGGTTTTTACCGTAAAAATTGACACTACGTAAAAATTTATATTGAATTCAGCATGAAGTTCATAGGGTTATCCTCATAATTAACAAACATTCTTTCGATGGTAAGGCAGATATACATAAGATGTATCACGATACAATAATAATATATAATAACATATGACAGAAATCAGAGCATTTAGGTTATACAAACCGAGTATACAAGCCTATATATTGTAGTACTTACCTTCATCTTTGCTTATTCACTCTAATACCCTTATTCTCTTCTTTTCCATTCACCCTTCATTCCTTACTTTCTTTCATCTATTTATTTCTTCATTTTTTTTTTTTTTTCATATTAATAAATTATTTTTCCTACCCGTATATAAAGATCATATATCCATACATGCACACACCCAAAAATATCCATATGCATACATTATTACGAACTTCACTCAAAAAATTTGGTTCAAATATACCTTCATACAGGTACTTATTTCGGCTATTAATACCATAACTGCTCGATGAAGTAGAATATTAAGTGACTTACGTAACCCATACGGGTATGATTATAGTCGCGACCTCACTAATCCTCTTTGTGGGGGGGGGTTATTTGATGGCGGTTAGTTGTACTTATAGCAGTTCCAGTCTCCTAATTTAGAGTTCCTTAAGTGCGTGTATTCTGAAATGTTTGCAGGATATAGCAGTTTCTTGTTTAATATTCAATAATTTTTCTCTGTCTTTAAACCTAGTTATCTCAAGTTTTTCTGATAAGCATAATAGACATGGTGAGTTCAATGAGTGGCAAGTATTGGCCCTTCTAATAATCTTCCATTCTATACTAGGTGATTTATTTTCTCTAACTAATTTCCAGTAATATAACGATAAGGAAGTGTCCTTTTCATATGTTTGATTATTCATCGAGCGTGTATGTCCATAGAATCTATTTTTGAAAGTCATTTGGGTACTCCCTATGTAGAATCTTTCGTCCCTTGGGTTCTCCACCGGGAATATCCTTGCTTGGTATACCACCGATGAGGTCAGACATTCATTTTTTATTGGGCATTCCTCAGGCTTTTTACAGTTACATTTATTCACCGCAGTGTTTGCACTAGTATTCTCCCCTTCTCTATTAGTCGTCTTTAAAATCCTTCCATTATGCTTTTTTATAATCCTTTCCAAATTATCACTACAGCTATAACTTAATTTTAATGTATTTTTATTAAATATTTTATGTAATATATTATTTGGTGGGAAATGCTTATTAATAAGTTGTAAAAATTTTGCACCAAGTTTTGTTTTCAACATAATGTTGAAGGGGGTGTGAACCAAATAATTTTCCTACCACGATTTCTAGATCCATTTGTGCTAGTGTTATTTACTTTATATTTTATCTCTATGTCCTTATATCCACTATTTTTAAGTGCTGTATTATAAATAGCTTTGCAATCATTGAAAGTTACTTCATTAGATGAATTGTTACTTATTCTACTTTCAATAGATAACGGTATATGTTTAATAATGGATGGTGGATGGTTAGACTGCGGGTGTATATAAATAGGATTAGCATTATCCTTCATATATGGTTTATAAGTATTCGAATCCAGATCTAAAGTAACGTCAAGGAAATCAACCTGTTTTAAGTTAGCATTAACTTCTACTTTTAGGCCAAAATTTTTCATGCCCCTATGGATTGCTCTCCTAATCTGATCGCATTTAACACTTGTAGCATTCTTCACTATTATCAGCCCATCATCACGATATAGGCCCATGTCCCTTCTATCAATAATATTATCTTTCGTTAAATTATGAATTATATAAAGTCCAACGAGATCTGTTGCCTCTGCAGAGTCCAGCGATCCCATTGATACCCCGAAAAAGTTGTTTTGCCCATTTTTTGCCCATTGTTCCCCGTTATAGACAAGGACAGTTGTGCGGCATTTCATAATAATATCCAAATCCTCCTCGGAGACATTAGTATAGGTCTTGGCAAATTCAATTGCCTTTCCAAAGAAATCCTTTGTGATTGACGGGTAGTAATCCATAATATCAAATTGCACGAAGGCACAGTTTTTCTTGTTGGCAATGTTAAGAAACCATTTTACTGGATCCGCCGTATTTATCCATATGTTCAGGTTGAATTGCTGTTTTAATTCTAGATTGATTTTCTCTAATATTCTTTTACTAATCTTTCCAATTTCGGGTCTGGTTGGGTTAATCAATCTTGTTGTTGGTTTTGTGTTGAAGCTAGGTTTATGATCCTTTAAAAGGATATACGCTATATATATATATATATATATATATATATATATATATATATATATATATATATATATATATATACAACGCACAAAGCATATATACACATATACATAGACATATTAACAGATGAAAACAATTAAAATTCCATTATTTCAAAATGCTCCCTTACAACATAGATTTTTTTTTAATTAATTGAGTTTAATTTTTTTTTTAATATTAAATTTTAATATAAACATGACTCTTGCCAGATATTTTATCGCTAGATTAAAACCGATTAAATATATTATTGCATAAATAATACACATTTTGTAGACCCATTCTCATATGTTGGTTGTCTCTTTTTACCAAGCAAAAGTATGGAACCCAGTAATTAACCAAATGAACACTCGTACATATTTAGTAAAACCGTACTTCAGCCACCTCCAAAAATCACCACAGAATTAACCCCCCTATATGTAAAACGATGTAACTTTATTATAAATTAATATTATCAATATAACTTTTGTACCATTTAAAAGAAGAACGGCAAAATAAGCCAGTAATAATTAAAAAACAAATTCTCATCGTACGAAAGTAATGAAATTGCGAGACGAAAATCGTGTTTACATAATTGGCGCTTTAAAATAACGTACCTATGTAGTAAGCATTTCGAACGTGAAAACATACCCGTGTTTAATAAATCTAGCAAAAATCAACTAATGGTCAGATTTTCGTGAATTTTTCGATACTTATCCATTTTAGAATGAAATTACATATAGAATCCAGTTTCAATAAAATATACGAGAGGAAATTTTTTTTTTAGAGCGTGTCCCCCCCTATTTATTTTTTCGAAATTTGAACAAAATATATTTAAATTTATCGAAATTTCTATTTATTATGAACCATAAGAGTTCAGATAAGTAATATATATATTTTTTAAAAAATTTGAATATACATATTGAACAAAAATTTACCTTGAAGTTGCAATTAAAAAAATGATATAAATTTAATATTATTATGTTTTTTTAATGGCGTTTTTTTTTTGCGAATTGATATATACTATAATCAGTTGAATTGCCAAAAAAGAAACTTCATAAATATTAATTTTTAAAAGATTAAAACGATTAAAATTCCATTATTCCAAAATGTTCCGTTACAACATAGATTTTTAATTAATTATTTAAATTTTTTTAATATTAAGTTTTAATATAGACATGACTCTTGTCAGCTATTTTATCGCCAGATTAAAACCAATTTGAAAATATTATTGCACAAATATTAAGCATTTTGTAGCCCCCCCTCCCTCATATTTTGTTTGTCTCTTTTTACCGAACAAAATATTGAACCTCGTAGGTAACCAAATGAACATTCAGTAAAACCGTATTTCATATTTAATATACAAATGATTATAATATTATTAATCATTAAAGTGTGTAAGTGTTAAAATCTAATAAAATTATAACAAAGATTAATTATTAATTGCAGTTTGAAGAAGATAAACAAAGGTTTAAAAAATCATTAAGTCGCTTCTGCTTTTCCATAGTTCGTATAGTTAACACAAGTCTGACGTCAAGGAAACATGCGCTCCGTTTTTCACATTGTTTTGGAGATACCTACCGTATTTCATATTTAATATACAAATGTTTATAATCTTATTAATTATTAAAGTGTGTAAATCTTAACATCCAACAAAATTATAACAAAGATTAATTATTAATTGCAGTTTGAAGAAGATAAGCAAATGTTATTTTTTTTTAAATCGTTATGTCGCTTCGGCTTTTCCATAGTTCGTATAGTTAACAGAAGTCTGATACTACGGGATCATGCGTCCCTTTTTGCACAATTATTCACATTCGCTTGGCAGTGCCTAATATACTACCATGGCGCCGGTTATGCCCGGGCGTAAAATACACTTAAAAATGGTATTTTTATTAATGCAGATTTCGTATTTATTATTATGTTATATAGCAGCCAAGATATAGTAATGATTTAAAAAGTTAAAAATAAAAAGGATTCGTGCATGCGCGTACGCCACCACCGAGAATCGAAACCAAAACGTTCAGTTTACGATTTATTTTTTCGCTTCATGAAAATATTGCCACAAATTGAATAATAATTTTATCCGCAATATTCACCGAAAAACATCGACAATTTCGGAATGGTAAGTTTCAATTAGCTTGTCTTTAATTTTCTGCGAACTTGCTTTTCCGGTGGCCATCTTAAATATTGACTTCCACTCGTCAAATTCGTTTCGAAATAATTAACCAATTTATGAAACCATAGGTAAGTATTACTTGAATTTAATTGTTTTTATGGGTTCTTCTTTGCTACAAGGGCACGTCTGAACCATTATGATTCTCTTCAATTGTAATATAGAACTGAGGCAACGTCTCTAATTTTGCATGTAAACAAAGACCGAAAATGTTATACAAGCGTCACCGGGTTTGTATTACTGTACACATAGATTCGAAAAAGTTGTCAAAAAACAAATATATAACAAATAAATGCTATCAAAGGCAAGATAAGTTACTTTTCTACCTAACTGGATATATTTTTCGTGTTTTTATTCAATGTAACATGTTTATTCAGCTCAAAAAGCATACAGTGTTTACCGATGTATTGGAAAATTCAAGATGGCGCCCGACTTTCTCTTTAACACGTTAAGTTCAGGAAAAGATGTTATAAATAATAAACTAGACAAAATACTGTTAGAAACTCGCTCAATATATGTTACCGTGACATAAGTTGATATATATTCGGTGTTTTTTCAATAGTATTTTGTCTACTTTATTATTTATAAGACCTTTTCTAGCAGTATCAGAATTTTTGTAGGAATTTTTGACACCCCTAACACGAAACTGCGAATACAATATAAAAATCTCGTAATTTCTCTGTTAAAAGTGGGTTATTTATTTTCTTTATGGATTATACTTCCAAAATAAACTATTACAGTTGTTTTAAAAGTAATAAAAATATTTTTATTTTTTTTTAAAACAGTAATGAATTTTCCGAACTCAATATTTTTCAATTTTTAAACTCAATATTTTTAAATTTTAAAAATCTATCAAAATTTTTCTATTGATTCTATTTTTACGATATTTTCAGGGTCAATGTGAAATTTTATGTTCTTTCCAATAAACCGAATATAATATTTTAGACAAACGTTTTTTTTAAATTCACGCCCCCCCATTTTCACGCCCCCCCATTTTCACGCCCCCCCCCCCATTTTGAAATGTCTATTAAAAAGTAAATAATTAATTTATGTTTAATAGGTTTATATATCACAAATTGAAGAGAAAAGGTCAATAAATAATATATTCAAATTTAAAACAACAAAAAAAATCAGTTTTTTAGAAATTTACCTGTAAAGTCCGAAGTTTAAAACCTTATTTTATAAGAACACATTTTTTCTTTTTGTCTTTTTTTTTTTTTTTTAATGAAACCTTGGTCCTTGCTCCTTTAATTGAAAAAAAAATTAGGGCTTGAATTACATTTTTCGAGGAGTTATAAGCTTAGAAAGATAGGGGGTCGAATAATTTACGCCTCTCATTTTGAAATGTCTATTAAAAAGTAAATAATTAATTTATGTTTAATAGGTTTATATATCACAAATTGAAGAGAAAAGGTCAATAAATAATATATTCAAATTTAAAACAAAAAAAAAATCAGTTTTTTAGAAATTTACCTGTAAAGTCCGAAGTTTAAAACCTTTTTAAAAAAAAAAAAACACATTGTTTTGTTTTGTTTTTTTTTTAAATAAAACCTTGGTCCTTACTCCTTTAATTGAAAAAAAAAATTAGGGCTTGAATTACATTTTTCGAGGAGTTATAAGCTTGGAAAGATGGGGTGGAATTATTCACTATTTTCACGAAATTTCTGACACTGCTAGACCTTTTCCCAAACTTACCATGTTAAAGAGAGTGTCGGGCGCCATTTTGAATTTTCCAATACATCGGTAAACACTGTATGTTTTTCGAGCTGAATAAACATGTTACATTGAATAAAAACCAAAAAAATGTATCCTGTTTGGTAGAAAAGTAACTTATCTTTCCTTTGATAATATTTATTTGTTATATATTTGTTTTTTGAAAACTTTTTCGAATCTATGTGTACAGTAATACAAACCCGCGTCACCAATCGAATTATATACAAGTGAGTGCTTCGATGATGATTTTGGTATTGGAAATTGTTGCAAATACGTAATTTTATTATGTACCTTAAGTTTAAATCTAATGGTAAAAAATGTGTATAAAACATTTACTCCTAAAAGTTGTCGGAATTAGCATACCGACGAGTAGGGGGGAGGGGAAGAAAAGACGGTTTAAGTCTTGAAACGAAATGTCAACGTTGCTTACAAACAGTCTTTCCTTGTAAAAGTAACAAATGGGTAACGATGGTCGAAGTGTAATTTGTCTAAAAGACAGCAACAACTACTACTACTACTACAACAGTAGAGCGGCCACCCCCTTTTATCTACTCCAACTCTCAGTCAACGAGATTCATGCGTGACCGAAATGTCTATTTAACTTGTAAGGAATAGACACTCAGGTTCTTTGATTAACGGACCACCGGCCGTGTTGGTCACAGCTACCAGCACTCTTTTCTTCCCCACCGACCTATCCTCTGCAAGTCAACCAATTCAAAAATCTCACAAAATATGTGATTATGATTCATTGTACTCTTTAGTTAAAAAGACCGAAAAGTCAAATAAGGCGGTGATTGGGTGATTATTATGACACTTTTGGTTTGTTTCTTTTCAATATTTACTTTAAAAAATGTGTAAGATTTGATTTTTTTTTAAAAGTGAAAAATATATAAAAGAAAACTAGAATTTCATAAATATAATTTTAACAATGAAAAATCCAGATATCACATGAATGTTCTACCTAGCAATCAATACAGCTTCTCGATTGTTTTTTAAAAAAAAATCTTTAAATAAGAATACTCTAAAAATTTTAATAAAATAAGGAAAACTATTATATTAGTCTTTGAGATAAGTATATAAAAATTCAAGAATTAGAAATGAACTAGAAAATATTGAAAGATTCCTATGTATATATATTTTATTTTTTAAAAAAATTATCTTTTAAATTATATAAAATTTGTGGTTTAATGCTATTGTACTTTAAAAATCACGTCTTTAAGTTTTTTCGATGACATATTCTGATAAAATGATTGTAAGATCTAATATAGAATTACATGGATAAAGAATATTTAATTAACTAAGCCTGTAAGATTTAACACGATATATTCTACAATTTTTCTCTTTATATTTACTCATATATTATAGCTGAAAACAACAGAAAGTCTTGCAATCCAAACTAAAAAAATGACTAATTACTATAGAAAAAAAAATGACTAATTACTATAGAAAAAAAAATGACTAATTACTATAGAAAAAAATGACTAATTACTATAGAAAAAATGACTAATTACTATAGAAAAAATGACTAATTACTATAGAAAAAAATGACTAATTACTATAGAAAAAAATGACTAATTACTATAGAAAAAATGACTAATTACTATAGAAAAAATGACTAATTACTATAGAAAAAATGACTAATTACTATAGAACAAAATGACTAATTACTATAGAAAAAAATGACTAATTACTATAGAAAAAAATGACTAATTACTATAGAAAAAAAGGCTAATTACTATAAAAAAAATGACTAATTACTATAGAAAAAAATGACTAATTACTATAGAAAAAAATGACTAATTACTATAGAAAAAAATGACTAATTACTATAGAAAAAAAGGCTAATTACTATAGAAAAAAATGACTAATTACTATAGAAAAAAAGGCTAATTACTATAAAAAAAATGACTAATTACTATAGAAAAAAATGACTAATTACTATAGAAAAAAATGACTAATTACTATAGAAAAAAATGACTAATTACTATAGAAAAAAATGACTAATTACTATAGAAAAAAATGACTAATTACTATAGAAAAAAGGCTAATTACTATAGAAAAAATGACTAATTACTATAGAAAAAAATGACTAATTACTATATAAAAATGACTAATTACTATAGAAAAAATGACTAATTACTATAGAAAAAATGACTAATTACTATAGAAAAAAATGACTAATTACTATAGAAAAAATGACTAATTACTATAGAAAAAAATGACTAATTACTATAGAAAAAAATGACTAATTACTATAGAAAAAAAGGCAAATTACTATAGAAAAAATGACTAATTACTATAGAAAAAAATGACTAATTACTATAGAAAAAATGACTAATTACTATAGAAAAAATGACTAATTACTATAGAAAAAATGACTAATTACTATAGAAAAAAATGACTAATTACTATAGAAAAAAATGACTAATTACTATAGAAAAAAATGACTAATTACTATAGAAAAAAAGGCTAATTACTATAGAAAAAATGACTAATTACTATAGAAAAAAATGACTAATTACTATAGAAAAAATGACTAATTACTATAGAAAAAAATGACTAATTACTATAGAAAAAAAAATGACTAATTACTATAGAAAAAATGACTAATTACTATAGAAAAAAATGACTAATTACTATAGAAAAAATGACTAATTACTATAGAAAAAAATGACTAATTACTATAGAAAAAAAAATGACTAATTACTATAGAAAAAATGACTAATTACTATAGAAAAAAATGACTAATTACTATAGAAAAAATGACTAATTACTATAGAAAAAAATGACTAATTACTATAGAAAAAAAAATGACTAATTACTATAGAAAAAATGACTAATTACTATAGAAAAAATGACTAATAACTATAGAAAAAATGACTAATTACTATAGAAAAAATGACTAATTACTATAGAAAAAATGACTAATTACTATAGAAAAAATGACTAATTACTATAGAAAAAAATGACTAATTACTATAGAAAAAAAGGCTAATTACTATAGAAAAAATGACTAATTACTATAGAAAGAAATGACTAATTACTATAGAAAAAAATGACTAATTACTATAGAAAAAATGACTAATTATTATAGAAAAAATGACTAATTACTATAGAAAAAATGACTAATTACTATTGAAAAAATGACTAATTACTATAGAAAAAAATGACTAATTACTATAGAAAAAAAGGCTAATTACTATAGAAAAAATGACTAATTACTATAGAAAAAAATGACTAATTACTATAGAAAAAAATGACTAATTACTATAGAAAAAATGACTAATTACTATAGAAAAAATGACTAATTACTATAGAAAAAATGACTAATTACTATAGAAAAAATGACTAATTACTATATAAAAAAATGACTAATTACTATAGAAAAAAATGACTAATTACTATAGAAAAAAATGACTAATTACTATAGAAAAAAAGGCTAATTACTATAGAAAAAATGACTAATTACTATAGAAAAAAATGACTAATTACTATAGAAAAAATGACTAATTACTATAGAAAAAATGACTAATTACTATAGAAAAAATGACTAATTACTATAGAAAAAATGACTAATTACTATAGAAAAAAATGACTAATTACTATAGAAAAAAATGACTAATTACTATAGAAAAAAATGACTAATTACTATAGAAAAAAAGGCTAATTACTATAGAAAAAATGACTAATTACTATAGAAAAAAATGACTAATTACTATAGAAAAAATGACTAATTACTATAGAAAAAAATGACTAATTACTATAGAAAAAATGACTAATTACTATAGAAAAAATGACTAATTACTATAGAAAAAAATGACTAATTACTATAGAAAAAAATGACTAATTACTATAGAAAAAAAGGCTAATTACTATAGAAAAAATGACTAATTACTATAGAAAAAAATGACTAATTACTATAGAAAAAAATGACTAATTACTATAGAAAAAAAGGCTAATTACTATAGAAAAAATGACTAATTACTATAGAAAAAAATGACTAATTACTATAGAAAAAAAGGCTAATTACTATAGAAAAAATGACTAATTACTATAGAAAAAAATGACTAATTACTATAGAAAAAAATGACTAATTACTATAGAAAAAAATGACTAATTACTATAGAAAGAAATGACTAATTACTATAGAAAAATGAAATATGAAGAAATTAGAACAATAAAATTCAACAAATAAGAATAAAACTATAAAAAATGAGGTGACATTAAATTTAACAATGAAGCCATGAAAATATTAACAAAATAAAAACAAAAAACTTGAATTAAATTTGGCAAAACAATTCTAAGAATTTAGGAGATAAAACTCTCAATTCTAAAACAATTGAAGAAAATACTAAAACATATTGTAACGCAATTAAAATGAAAAATTAAATAATAAAATAATTTAATGAAACATTTAAGCAAAGGACATTTTTTTGTAAATATTGAAAATAATTTTAAACATTTACAGTCGTTAAAAAATAAATATAAAAAATAAAAACACATGCAGGGATATTAAAAATGGGAAATATTTAAGAATGACCTCGACATGGTGGGATCCTTCTACCGCTCCAGGAGATATCTCACTACTGATGCAATTCTCTATCTATATAAAAGCCAAGTACGTCCAAGGATGGAATACTGCTGCCATATCTGGGCAGGAGCTGCTAAAAATAGCCTATCCTGCCTTGACAGAATACAAAATAGATTTTGTGGCTTAATGGGGGATGCCCTTTTCTCTTCTTTGCAAGCTCTCTCCCACAGAAGAGACGTTGCAAGCCTATCTTTGTTTTATTGTTATTTCCATGGTAGGTGCTCACCTGAACTCCAGTCTCTGGTCACCCCTTGCCAATCTTTTACAAAAAACACCCGTCTAGCTGAATCCACTGTCAAAAACTTTCCCCACTCTTTATCTATGCCTAAATCAAAACGTAGATTCCATGAACAAAGCTTCTTTCTTAGAACTGCACGCCTGTGGAACTCTCTTCCATCTGCCTGCTTCCCTCCTGACTACAACTTGGATGTCTTCAAGTCCAATGTAAACAAATTCCTGATGAACCACCTCTTTAAGTAGACACTCTAAAATATCCACACTAACGTACTGTACTTACAATAACCCTTATCCATGAGTGGCTTCAGGGCCTTGATAAGTGGTGACCACCTTGTAAAAAAAAACAAAAAAAGAAAAAAAAAAAGACATGGATATTAATTTCTGAGAAAATAATATTCCACATGTACATTCCAAAATAATATAAGTGTAGGGGAATAAAAGGAACAACAACAGGTTACAGTGTAGATTAAGGAGTGATGTCCTTTGAAAAAGATAGACGGAGTTTGGACACGTGTAGAACTGACATGTAAATTCTCCCCTGCTGAAACAATGTCGGACAAAACAGAATAGAATTCTAGACCACGACCCCACCCTCGGCCGGTAAACCCACTAATGAAGTGAGTAATGTTTTATGGCGTTGTTTGTTATTGCAATGTTACGGTGTGTTCATGTTTATCACTAAATATTTGTCAATGTACTTGTGTTACATTTCCTATTTATTTATGCTAGTAGGTAGTTTGGTCATAACCTTAGCACTTACCACAGAAGCTTTCTTTTCTATTGAAATACCAAACTACAGATACATTGATTTAGTACATCAATAAGAAAATTACCCAATATTCACATTGTAATTGATACATTCAAGTAATGTTTTGAAGAATGCATTCGGCATTTGGTCATTAAAATTATACTCTGCTAATGTCTTTTTAATACGATTCTGTTTTTTGGGGTGGGGGTTGTAGAAGGTCTTCTGGTATCTCAGTACATCTATGCTTAAGAGGTGAGAATTTACTGATGGTCGATTTGGTCGGGTGAATTTAGAGGGGAATGAGGGATCATTGTAGTAAGTTTGTCACTTGTATTTATGCCATGTTTTTTAGATGTAGACCGAACGAATAGAATCTAGTTCTTTTGTCTAAGATGGAACTGATTCTATGAAATATTTCATTAGTCACAATATTAAATTTTTTAATGTCATATTGTACCAGTTCATTTTTGTAAAAAGACATTCAGCCAAGATGTTTTCAGATTTGGGATACATACACTTTCACATGTCTTTTAAACTGAATGATATATTAATTTGTAGATGAACATTTTTGCAAATAGGCTTAACAGAACCAATAAACTTTCATTGCTGTTACTTTTGAATAAATTTTGAGTTTGAAAGTATGGCTTTTCTATTTGTGGATTCTTTTGCCTCTGCAAGGAGTAAAATTTTGGATGTAAGAAATAATTTCTTTCAACATTAGCATATTCACCGTAGATTATTAAATATAGCTGTTCAAAGCAGACATTAGTAGTATGAATCTAGTCAGAGAAGCTTTGAATTTCATGTAATCAAAATTAGAAGAGCATAGTTCCATTCTATCGGATTAGTGTGTTCTATCACCCCCACATTATAAATAATATTGTCCAATTTTTTGTGATCATAATCGGCTGTCATATCAAATATTGCAACATGATTAGAAGTTGTTTGTAAGACCCTGTAGATTTGACAACAATATTCTATTCACGGGTTAATGGTGTCTGTATAAAACTGGTTAAAAACATTGGCGTAGCAGGTAATGCACCAATAGATTCATTTCTTACATAAATGCATCTGGGAAGTCGTTTATGAAAAGCAGGAATAATAAAGGTCAGTGATCGAACTCTCTGGCTCAGTTATATTTATGTAATGTTTTTAGATGTATAGTCAGCGAATGTGGATTCTTCTCTTGTCTAAGATGGATCTGATTATATTAAATATCCTTTTAAGTCATATTGTACAAATTCATTTTTATAAAAAAACGTCAGTGAAGACATTTTCAAAGATTTCAATACATACGGTTGCTACTCTTGTAATTTCATCTGGTTAAATTAGTCAAGTCTCAATTGTTAGATTTGACACACTGCTGCCAAAATTCCTTAGTTCAAAAACTCAACTCTCTGCTATTACTCTCTCAACTTCAAAAACACTTCTGCTGATCGAACTTTCTTCTTCAAAATCCAACTCCAGAATGAATGTTCTCTCTGAAAAATCAGCCCTCTTTTATCTCCAACTTGGAGCATTTCATTCCTATATCAGGTGGTAACATTGCAGACATATAAAGAGATAAGGCAGCCATTTTTATTTCTTTTTCTTCATTAATTTTTGTTCTACCCAGATTTACACAAATTGCACAGGGCAGGTTTGTAACAACTTTTGAAACATTTCAGACCACATTTCACTAGCCTTTTCAACTGAATATATAAATTCGTAAATGAGCATTAGCATATTCATGATCAAACAGACTTACCTGATTCAATTCTGTTGATCCAAAAAAGTGTATCACTAACGAGATGGTGAACTGTCATTGGATTGATTAATGAATCAAAGATTTTAACAAAAAGTGAGAAAAGATTATTGGAGTTATGATTATGTAAGTCAGTTTTTCCATAAAATTCTAGAAGATGACTATCAGTCAAGAAAGATTCAGAAATCCATTTGTTCTAGAATTTTGAGAGGACAGGGGTCAGCTACTGAGGATAACAACACTAGTATTTTACAATCAAAATTAATATTTTATAACCAGTTTTTAATATCTTTCAGTAATAAATTATCTAAAAATATTTTGTGTTATTCACCTTAAGTTGCCATTTAAAATTTTTAATGAGAAAAGTGAAGTTTTATATGTTTTTGGAAAGGTTTAAAGATAATGTCAGACAATTTTGTTTTGTTTCTTCATATAAAAATTAATTCTCTACTGCTTATTGCATTATATAATATCATTAAATATGCAGTGTTTATTCTATGATATAAAATCATTGATTCTCCAATGTTTATTCGATCATATGACATCATTAAATATGTGCTGTTAATTTCATCCTATAAATCATTTGGTTTGCATTGTTTATTTCATAGGATAAAATCAGTAAAGTTGCAATATTTATTTCATTAAAAGAAAATTGGAAAGACTGTCAGAAATGTGAGTATATAAAATGAACAGATTTCGATACTTTAAATATATTAATTAATGCAGGAACATTGGAGAAACCATCCTTTGATGTAACTATGTGCCAATAAACAACCATTCTTGTAGTGCATTACATCTAAGCAACAATTAATAATTTATATGTTAAACTTGACAATGCTTTCCTAGTCAGTCTGTTAGCACACTTGAAATGCAGTCAAGCACCTCAGTAATATTTCTGAACTACCTTTTGTGAATACTGATGATGTTTCAGCTAGAATGCTTCGGATGAATGAATTCTGCAATAAAAAAAATCAAGAAAATCAAGACACTAGAATCCCCTCACTAGAGGAATCAGGACTTCAAACCAAGTAGGCTCACGATCAATGAGTGTGAATTTGTGACCACCCTCTTAGGAGGTAACTCCAAGAACAAACTTTGCCATAAATTTGAGGATTCTATTTCTCCTCTTGTCAATTGATTCTTCACTGTACTCCCAACAAAATGTTATTATAATTTCCAAGGCCAATTTTATTATAGTAACAGCGATATTTCATGTTGTTTATTTCACCCCAGCATGGCTGCTATTTCTATGGTTTCATTTTAATTCTCATTATTGCCTTCAGCAATTATAACTAAATAACTCGCATGTTATTTCTTCTGTCCTTCACACTAGCAATTTTTTGGTTAAGTTCGACACTTGTCCAAACTTCCAACTTCCAAGCTTCTATACACGTAACACACTTTTGATTTGTTCAACTTGATGATAGCAACTAGCAAAAGTAGACATTTTGGGAACTCAATAATTTGTTTGTCATAGAGAGCTAACAAACTATTATCTATTGCTTTTATTTTAATTTTATTCTTTGTTGAACTTTCTCTAGTCTTTTTTTTCATACATTTTTAAGCCTTGGATTCTGAAACTGTTTTATCAGGTAATTGGACCACCCTATATAGTTATATATGTCTGCATTGCACTACCAATAATAATTTCCTTGATCAGTTTGATCTTCCTAAATCTAGCATATTCTTTTCTGCAATATAATGTAAAAGCACTCAGAATCAAGAAGTGCATTTTACTGTTTTTTCATGCATTAACACAGCAGAGAAATATTAACACAGCAGAGAAATATGGCTGCAATATCTCGTTTGTTCAAGCGAATAGCACCAACAATTGTGAATATTACTTATTTATAGAGGTAAAATCTTCATTTCACATTTCTTGATCCCATTATTGGCCATTTTCCAAGAGAATGATCCCACATGTCGAGGTCTAAATGGTGCCGGTGTTTGTGCACAAAAGTTAAGAGAATAGATGAAAAGGGCACAATGTGTTGTTACTTGACCTTTGAAGTGCCTGTCTACAAGTGCATATGCATAAATCCTTATGACTGTACAGACTGTGAGCTTTAAAGGAAAGTGGTATGATATGCATGAGTTGTGGGCTCAATGTAATGCAATCCATCATGCAAGCTATTATTACACTCTTGATATCATTTGGCCAATTTTGGATTAGCGAGCAAAGAACCAAAGTGGCTGCAGAATGGTGAGAGAGTGCTTGACAAGTTGACTGGCCGTCCTTTAATGACAACGATCGAAGAGATTGTTGCCAGAGTGCACTGAGAAGACTCCATACAAGGAAAGTGATGTCTGGGTGGTGCCGAGGTTAACATGTGGGCTGATGAAAGCTCCTTAGCCACTGGAGTATTGTTGAGACATAATGGTACCACAGTGGAGGATGCAAGCTGGTTAAAAAGGAAGGAGATACACAGCATATAAATCTGACAGTCTGATGTTGTGCTAAAAGGAGTGAACATTGCGTTGGTGTAGGTAGCAACCATGCTACATCTTTACACTTACTGCACAAATGGATCACAGACTCACAACAAGTGAAATTCTGATCATGTAATGGCTTGATATACTTGCAAGTTTGGTCAAGGAATATAAATTGTATGTAGATGCAGTCCTAGTGAGGTCAGAACATAACCAAGTGGTTTGATTTCATCAAAAAAGCAGATGAATCTTTGTACTGTGTGAGAGGCATGTCGCCAAGTAAGTATAACCTTGATTTAATGAAGTCTGTCCATCACCAAACTGGTTACCCTGGCAGAAGGTGGGTGTTATCCTTTGTTAAACAAGTTGATCCTACAATTCCTTAGGCGTTCATTAGGACTGTGGTAAAAAATTGACCCACGATGAACATGTTGGCCAAGTAGAAATTGAATGTTAGCGACACTTGCTTTTGGGTGGGAATATATGTAATCCACTACCAAGGCAAACACTACTTGTAGCTCATTGACTGTGGGCCCACACAGTTCTCAATCTAGTTTCATGTAAGACAATGGGATGCAGCAAGCCACTTAGAAGGCAGTTGACAATTATACAGTATTCTGTAACAGGGTCTTCAAGAACTTGGGTTAATGGGGAGTTTGACTGCACTTTCCTTGTGTATACATCCCCACTGGCAATGACATTGTGGAGTGGTATCATCAGAGTGTGAAGCAAATTGCAGAAATAAAACAGTGTTCTATCGCGGAAACAATCTATTGGCACAATGTTATCGTATGGATGATGTGTCGCCAGTCACTGTCTCAGCTAACCTGATTCATTGCTACTGCATTTGTCAGAAAGGTAATGATGGACCTCCTCTAGCCAATTTCAAACAGAAGCAGCAGAATAAATAGAATATGGGCAATCGTTTCTGGGTGAAGACTCCAATTAGGCGATGCACGCCCCCTTTATATGCAGGGGCATGTCAAAAAATTGAAAAGCCTATAGAATGTTCTTGTCAATGGGATAACCCACTATGTAAAATATTTGCACCCCATCATGGGCCTTGACATCATGTAGAGCAAAATTGACAACAAATCCTTAACCCAGGGTGTGTCATTGATTATCATTAACGAGTCATATGGTGATTCCTCTGAAGAAGATGCAGGTTTTTTTTACATCTTAACATTCTAAAATATTTTTTGCAAAGAACATATACAAACACATTTTATTTTTCAGATTTAAAGAAATCTCTTGATTCATTTGATATTTCTAATTTCCTTTTATAATATTTTATTATAGTTACATTTGAAACATTCCACTAAATATTGTTAAAACTCGTAAATCTTTCACCTGTAAAATTTAAGGCATGTTCAGTGTTTCTTCGCAAACCATTTCATACGGTTTTGATATACGTAAAAATACTTTTTAAAGAAATAACCATATTTAGTAGAATAAAAAGTCTAAAATAATGAAGTATATTATAAAATGTCTAAACACATGTTAATTTTATTTTATGTTCTATGCTATATCAACCATTTGTGAGTAATTTGGGTGATTTTAATATATTCTTCAATTTTTTTGTAAGCTATAAAAATGTGTAAATTTATATATCTATAAAAGTGAAATTGTCTGTGTGTGGACATTTCCCTACCAAACTACTCTGTCAATTTTCTGTCAATTTCCAATCAAGAGACTCAAGATTTGACATAAGGGCTATTGAGAATTGGGAAAATCTTTTTAATCGGTTTTCGGCCAGAAATTTTGTTGTGAACGGGTCAAAGTTCAACAATTTGACCTTTGAAAAGTCTACCAAACTCCATATCCAAGATTTAAAATTATAGATGAAGGTTACTTGGACATTGATCAAACGGTTTAATTTAATTTGAGCTCAAAACAATAAAGGTAAAGGGTCAAAATTGGGGTCAAAGTTTAAAAAAATTGACCTCTGCAGTCTCTACCTAATTACTCAGCTAATATTTGGTCTAAACATTTGAAATTTTACAAACATATGGAAAGCTTTCTAATCGGTTCTTGGCCGAAAATTTAGCTGCCAAGGGGTCAAAGTTCCAAAGATTTGACGTTTGTGGTCTCTAGCAAACTACCCAGCTAATTTTAGGTCTACACATTTGAAATTTTCCATTTTAATCAGTTTTGAGGCAAATATTTGGCTGCCAAGAGGTAAAAGTTGAAAGAGTTAACCTTTGCAGACTCTACTAAACTCATTCACCAATTTTGGGTCTAAACACTTGAAATTTGAGATGTAGGTTACTTGGATATGAGTCAAACTATGAGTATATATATAAATATGAACATAAAGTAATGAACAGTACATAGGGCCTGATCAAAGCCAGGCTGAACTGCTAGTTATTAAATAAATTGTTATATTTTAAAACTCATCTTCAGATTTTCTGGATATTTAGTTTGATTTTATAAAATAGAAATTTAATTATTAAATAAAGATTAACAAATATCCGCATATTCTAACATATTGTCTGTAAAGAACTTATATAAAATTATTGCTGAAAAATTACCGTTCTTTATTTTGCAGAATACTCAGCTACAAAGAAAAACAAAGGAAAAGTTAATGAAGTTTAAAGCGAAAAACGTCAGTAAACATATATGTGAACTATACAAGTTTTTTCTTGCATCAAATTATATATATATATATATATATATATATATATATATATATATATATATATATGGAAAACATTATTAGTATTTTTCCTACACTATTTTTCGAATTGGACAAAAACATTTAATTTTTCTTAATTCATTTTGTTTATGTTTTGTTTCAAACATGGAACAATAAGAAAACTAAAGAGACTTATACTAAAAAGTCGTGAATATTTTTTTACTTGAAAATGAACTCTAAATCAGAAACTAGACAGAAACCATATTCTTGTGAAATATGTGGCTTTTCTTTTACATGGAAACAAAACATGTTGCAACATAAGCGAACACATACTGGAGATAAGCCATATTCTTGTGAAATATGTGGCCATTCATTCACACAGAAACAAAATATGTTCATACATATGAGAACTCATACTGGTGAAAAACCATACTGTTGTGATGTATGTAGCTTTTCTTCTGCATATAAACAAAATATGTTGTCACATTTGCGAACACATAATAGAGAAACACCATATTCTTGTGAAGTATGTGGCTTTCCTTTTGCATATAAACATAACATGTTGGAACATATGCGAATACATACTGGAGAGAAACCATATTCTTGTGAGGTATGTGGACTTTCTTTTACACAGAAAGTAAACTTGTTGCAACATATGCGAACACATACTGGAGAGAGACCATATTCTTGTGAAGTATGTGGCTCTTCTTTTACAACTAAACAAAATATGTTGCGACATATGAAAACACACACTGGAGAAAAACCATATTCCTGTGAAATATGTGGTTTTTCTTTTACACAGAAAATAACTTTGTTGCAACATATGAGAATACATACTGGAGAGAAACCATATTCTTGTGAAGTATGTTCCTCCACTTTTACAAGGAAATACTTTTTGGTGACACATATGCGAACACATACTGGAGAGAAACCATATTCTTGCCAAGTATGTGGCTCTTCATTTACACAGAAATATTGCATGTTACAACATATGCGAACACATACTGGAGAGAAACGTAAATGTCACTCTCAAAAGACTTGTTCCTCTTAACATATCCCTCACGGAGCTGAATCAATTCACATATGCTGCAGGATTCTATATTGTGAGAAAAACATTCCCTCAATTCCAAAAACAATGCAAGTCCAAAACAAAAAATCTTACATCAACCTGGAAAAGAAAGCTCCAGAATCAGCTGAATAAAGCTAGAAAGGAATTATCTCAGATAAGACAATTCCTTATTGCTTCGACAATATAGGGGAGATTAAAGAACATCATCTACAGGCTCAGTTTCCAATATCAGGTAAAAATAGAGGACATTGAAAAAAATCTAGAAGGCAAGATATCAGCATTTACCAAAAGGATCCAAGCAAAGAAGAACAAACAAGGCAAAATATGATAATAAACTCTTCGGGAACAATGCTAGGCTATTCTATAGAAACCTTGTAAGAGACAAGATCACTGTAGAAAAACCACCAAAAGAGCAAGATCTAGAAAAGTATTGGAGGCCTTTGTTTGAGAATGAAGGCCCTTGCAACTTGGACGCCAATTGGATCCTGGAGATAACTAGTACTAATGAAAACAAGCCAGAAATACTAGAACCGAAGATAACATCTACAATGGTTAAACAAAAGTTGGACACATTCCAGATTAACAAAAACCTGGACTTGATAACTTCTCTAATTTCTGGCTTAAAAAACTAACAGCACTCCATATTCATTATAGTAGTTGCTTCACTAGACTGATGAAGGGTGAGGAAGCCACACCAACATGGCTATTAAAAGGTGATACCACTCTCATACCTAAAACGCTTGAGACATAATGCCCTGATAAGTACAGTTGCCAATCTGCTGCATTATTACTACTTACAAACTGTTCATTTGTTGTTGCAGACAGCATTTATGACTACCTTTCCTCAGGAACATACCTTAAAAAAGAACAGGCAGGGTGCAGGAGGAAGTGCTTAGGCACCAAGGACCAGCTGCTGATTGGCTCTACTAACTTAATGCACAACAAAAAGAACTCTTCTTCACCAGCAGCTAAACTGATGAATCGCCAAATAAGAACACTCTTACTCGTCATGAGAATTATGGCCATGATCTTTGCATATCATCCTCAAATGACAGAGTCCACTAAATATAGGGGATCATGTCCGAATACATAATGGTAAAACTAGGTCCAGAATAAGTAAAGTGATAAAACATTGCTCCCAACCAAAGTCATACTTGGTATTAATGGGAAATGGCGGAAATACGCGCTGAAATCACCGACATCTATTGTTAATAACTTGGTCAAAGATACCAGCAGCACAACCCTACCCTGACACAATATTTAGCTCACCCAAGCTGTTTCATCGACCAGAGTCAGGAACACCAAACCCAGCAACTTCAGAAGCAGGTTCTCGATCCATATCAGGACGACTAATATGCCAACAAAGATGGATGCAAGGCTACTCAAGTTCTTATCTTTCATCATCAAAGGATTTGGGAGGGGGAGTGTTATATATATGAAGGACAGTTACTGTGGATCTTCTTTTTTAGGGCTTTCAGCTAGTCCGCGGTTGGGTCTTCCAGCAATGTCGTTCTTGCAATAAAATTTATGTAAACATTCTCTGATGTCCATCTTCTTCCTTTTAGCTGTTGTAAAAACATCATGATTTCTTCTTTCTTTCAAGAACAAGAAATCTCATCTTCCAACGGTGAGACTATTTATTTCATCTCCACATTACTCATAAAGTGATAAACCTTGTTTATCACAACGTCATTACATTACCATGTGCTGAACGATGTATACTACACTATGGTCACAACTTGCATACTTGTGCCTATTATAGAAGTACTTAAATAGGATAGTATTGGATGACCGCATACCACTTGTTATCTCTCGATGTATATATTCCCTTATAAACTGTTGTGACCATAGGAAAAGAAAAAAAGAAGATACAAACAACATGGGGTTAAGGTATGAAGAATATATACTAAAAAATAAATACAAGAAAGGTTGCCATTATTTCCGAACAGTTCATTCAAAAATCTGTAGTTAGATGTTAGGTCGCAATATATTTTCCTTTCACGAGAGTATTAACCTCATGGTTTATATAATAGGTTTTTTAATTTCATTTTCACTCCAAACAAGGCAGTGCCACTTTGATGTAGGGGACTACTATCTGGGATATAAGTTGCAGGAATACTATGTAGAGAAATGAGCAGCAAGATGTCTATTCACATTACACTTGAACTTCTGCATGTAAGTACAGTTGAGGAAGCATGCACCCGGAAGGGAATTCCAGAATTTAGAGTAAAAGGTTTCCTTACATCTAAGGATCTCTACTATGTAGATGTTGGGCTTTGCTGTTTGTTGGGTTTGTCGTTGGTATTTATGTTGAGGAGGTACACATGGCTTGACGTTCATCGCATCATCCACCATTATAATACTTGTAAAACAGGGAGAGGGATGCAACATTTTGTTGATGAGACAGAGGTTGAAGCTTAGATGACAATTCAGGACCTATCAAGTTGGCGACTCTCTTTTGAACCCTGCGTAGGAGTGAGAGACTAGTAGCAGATGTACCAGCCCAAATGTGACAACAGTACTCCATACAGGGTCGAATGCTGGCCTTGTAGGGGTACAGGATATTTTCAGGCGTAAGTAGTTTTCTAGCACGGTAGAGGGAGCCTACCTTACTTGCAGAACCATTGGCAATGCTCTCGATGTATTAACAGTCTATTATGCGAGTACTGGAAAAAAAGGCGTGATTTGACATGAGGTTAATGTGTGGCAAGAATACAACGGTAGAGCAAAGGAGAAGGAAAAGAAGAGAAAAATGACTCACCTTGTATAAGAGGCATTTTAAAGCAAGTGTTGACATGGCAGAGTTTTGTGAACTAAGATATTTTAAAAATAAGCAGTAGACCATTATCGGAAAAGACTGGTAATAAGTGCCTTTTGATGAAACTGAAAAAAAAAGCTGAGTCGATTATTTTCGTTTTGTTTCCTTGTGACTGCCTCAGACACAACATGTGGGGCAAGTTTTAAAATGTAATGACACCATTAAAGAAGAATAACGACTACATTATATATTCTTATTTTGTGCCACAGGACCAGGCGTTTCAGAAAAAAAGGGTTTAGAATGAAGAGCAAAAGTAAAAAGAAAATAATATAAAAATTAACAGGAAATTAATAGAAATATTAATAGGAAAGAGTAAAAGACAGGAAATAAGATTTTCATGGAAGAATGCAGTTGCTAAAGAAGGGCTTAACACAAGCCCAGTCGAGAAAATAAAAAAAGACTTGCAGGATAGGTACGGCCAAAATGAATGCCGATGCTCAAAATGTATAACCATATTGACCCCCCCTTTACTTAAAAATTCACCAAGAATCAGGGAATTAACCAATTTCAATAAAATTTTCAATATTTATCAAATAATGATCGCGAAATATAATGAACTAATTTTTTTGTATCTAAATCTTAGTGGAAATGTATTATTTTGTTTAAACGAGAAATACCTTTACTAAAGTTATGGTTTTCAGTAGTAAATAAAAAAACGCCATAATTTATTTTTGCTCTTTTTATATAAATAAAGCATCGTAATTCGTAACAATAAAAAATAAAATAATTTTCACAGAAACATTACGAAAGAAGCTCCTAAATCCGTATTAATGAATTCGATATAGCTTGAAGAAAAATGAATTTCTCGAACTACCGCTATTACCATTGATTGCCTATTTAATATTTTCACACAAAAAATATTTCTACTTTTTTTTTTAAATTACAGATTTTGCATAATTTTTATATGCAAAATTTTAATAATTTCCTTGCTTGCAAGAATGTTAAACTTCCGGCGTAACATAATTTTTATATAATCTTGAACAATAATTAAAAAAACATTAATTTAAAAACAGGAACATAAAAAATAATTAAATTAAAAAATAATAAAAATTAATACAAACGTTCAGAATAGGAATGTACGGATGCACGTCTGGGAAAAAAAGAAATCTGACACCCTTACCTCCTTTTACGAGGGGCGTGTGGTAAGTACTGCTCCTGCCCCACTTCCATTTGTCTGATCTAGCTGAAATTTTGAATGTGCAATGATTTATATCTCTAAGGGTTATGTGGCAAATTACAGTTCTGAAGTAATTGTGGTTTCTGTTTTACAGGTGGTTGAACTGAGTCAGGTGGGAAATGGAGCCTGTTGAATGTCCAGCAGTGATCCAGTTTTTGTATTTGAAAAGACGCACACCAGAGGAGACTTTTGATAAAATGAAAGAAACTTATGGTGATAGTGCCCCATCATATGACCTTGTAAAACGCTGGCATCGTGAATTCAAACATGGCCGGAAGTCTGTGGAAACAATTCCTAGACCTCGTCGCCCCCCTTTCTGCCATTGATGAGGAATCTGTCCGTCAAGTTGAGACTGCCATTTTGGAAGATCGGCGCATTACTATTCGCCAAATAGCCTAAGATGTCAAGATTAATACAGAGTCTGTGGAAACTATCATTCATGACCATTTGCATATGCATAAAGTGTCTGCCAGATGGATTCTCAGGTTGCTCACACCATTTCAGAAGCAAGAACACGTTCAGTGCTCGAGGATGAATTTGGAGATGTTCCAAGAAGATAAGTCAAAGGTTTTCAAAAGACTGATTACACAGGATGAAACCTGGGTCCATCCCTATGATCCAGAGACCAAAGCCCAGTCACTTCAGTGGAAGCACTTGGACTCACCACCACCAAAGAAGGCAAGGGTGCAGCCCTCCGCCGGCAAGGTCATGCTCACAGTATTCTGGGACCAGGACAGAGGAGTGATGACCGATTTCCTGGCAAAGGGTACCACCATTACAGGAGCCTATTATGCTTCACTTTTGAGGAAATTAAGGGAAGCTATCAAAATCAAAAGGCGGGGCAAGATCAGCAAAGATACCCTCCTCCTGCAGGACAACGCTCCTGTCCACAACTTGCATTTCACTAGATCAGAAGCACGGGCATGTGGTTAGAAATCCTACCCCATCCTCCCTACTCTCCTGACCTTGCACCCGCTGACTTTCACCTCTTCCCAGCCATGAAGTTGTTTTTGAAAGGAAAGCGTTTGCCAGATGATGCAGCCTTGATTTCTGAAGTCACGTCATGGGTGAAGGACAAACCTGGGGTGTTCTACAAAAACGGTCTCCAAAGCTGCATCAAACGATGGGAGAAATGCATAACTCTGGGTGGTTCCTATGTAGAGAAAGACTAATAACTGTGCCTAGTTTCGTTGCTCTACTACTATGGGAAGTGTGTCAAGGGCATTACTTATTGCACGCCCCTCATACTATCATGACTTCATTTTGAAACAGCATTTCGATTGCCTATAATTTTTAAAATGGGAACCGGTGTGTCAATGTGATTATGTCATATATACGAAATCACTGTATTAACATGAAATAAACATTTATTTACGTGCTAGTAACCTTACTTTAAATTGTTCCAACATAAGTGTTTTCTTTTGTGGAATGTTCAAAATGAAAGATCAATCGATTGAGGATTCTGTGAAAATGGCATGAAGTTTGAAATTACTGATTTTTGTGATAAGAGTGTTGAGACACTTGTAGTCTGTCTAAACTGTACGAACGAACTGACTAAACCAAGATGGCCGACTCCTATTTATATCACCACAAGCAAGGGAGGTAACCATGTAACTGAAGCAAGGGAGGTAACCAATGTCTACATTAACATTGCTGCTGTCCTCAAGTGAATAATTTATTTCTGATTTAACAAGTCCCTTAGAAGCTCAGACGAAGCTCCTGCCTTGGTCAAACAATCAGAGACCTGATCACAACCCTTGATCCATTCTATCTGTATCTCTCCTCTACTCTTCATTTCCTTCAGCCTTGCTACATCTATTCTCAATCGTCGATCGCTTACCAGATTGTTGGAATTCAATGTCTCCACAAGTGATGCATTATCTGTCTTGCAGAGAACGTCTGGCAATTTAGATAACTGAAATACCTCTTGTATCATAACCGCAGTCAAAACACCAGCATCAGCTCCCTCATTCAGAGCAAGAGTCTCTGAGGCCAATGGGCTTTTTGTCACTCTGTCCAATTTCTTTGACGCCCAACACATGGGGGCCATTTTGTCAGTACTTCCTCCAATAAAGACAACAAAACCACCATGTGAAGATCCATCTTCCAGACTGGCATAAGAGGCATCAGTATAACACAAAATGTGTAAATCTGAGGGCTTTCCCAATTTTGGAAATGTTATAGAACCCTTCTTGGATTTCAATTTTGATAAGGCTTTATTCGCCTCAAATAAGGCTTTTACTTTGGGATGCTTTCCAGTGTTGCTCATTTTACACACATATCAGGGCGTGTTTGAGTTGAAACCCACATCATCTGACCTGCAAGTCTCTTCAACTCATGCTTTTCTTCTTCATTCAGTTCATCATTTTTCCTCAGTATCCTCCCTTTGCTTATTTCTATTGGAGATATGGAAGATACATATAGATCTTGTTCTACAGTGATCCCATTTTCCTGTTGATTAACATTCAGTCCAACATATTTGAATGTTCCACTTTCATGAGATCCCACCTTAAATTTTTCTTTCAATGTTGCAATCACATCCCTTTCAAACTCTGTGTTTCCACAGAAAACAAAATCATCCACGTGCATAGCAAGAATTCCAGTCAAATTTCCTTTAATATCATGCCACAAAAACAATGCATTATCATAAGCACTTGCTACTCCTTTTAATTCAATCAAAGCCTGAGTAACTCTCTTGTACCATGCCCGTGGAGCATCATTCAATCCATAGATGCATCTTTTTAATTTCCACACTTGAGATTTAGGACAAACATCAGATGGTGGCCTCAGGTACACATCTCTCTCTAAAATACCACCTTGCAAAAAGGCTGAGGTAAAATCTATGGTCTGCAGCATCCAATTCTTTATTGATGCGGTTAGCATGACCATTCGCATAGCTTCACGGCTACATGTTGGGGAGTCCGTTTTCAGATTACTATTTTCTTCATAGCCTCGTGCTACAAGGCGAGCTTTCATTGTTTTCTGATTATCCTTGAATTTTTCAGTAATCACCCATCTTGTGGATATTGTTTTTTGACCTGTGTATGGCACACATTCAAATACTTCATAGGTGTTCATGTTTTTTATTTCTTTATGCTTGGCATCCATTACAGCTTTCGACTGCTCTTGTTCAGCGGTGAGCAGGACTACATTTTCCTGTTCAGTATATTGGGGCACTTCTCTCCAATGATCAATATGATTCCAGTTGATACAAACTTGATCCTCGTTTTCATCCTCAGGTTCTATATTGATCCAATGACTATATTTGCCAGTTGATTTAGGCTGTACTAACATAACCTTTCCTTTCTTCCACTCCCCACTTCCATTTATTTTATAAGTTATGGTCTTATTTCGGCCAGGTTTTTCAGTCTTATCTCTTAAACTGGTAGAACTATCAACAACTTCTTCTCTGTCTATATCTTCACTTTCTACCACTTGTTTCTGCAACTCCTCCTCCTCAACTGAAAGGTATTCATTCTTCCCTTCTGTAGTGTTTCCCAGCATTTCAGCTTTTTTTGTTCTTTTTTCGTTGTTTTTATTCACTTTCATCAATTGGCACGGATGCATCCTATAAAATGCTCCGCCATGTCTGATTAAGAAAAACTGGCCTTCTCTGCCTAACACTTTTGCTGGACCACGCCATCCTTTAAAACCCTGCCTCCGATAATAGATTTGGTCTCCGGTAGCATAATCTTCATCAGCATAAGTTCTGACATTAGACCTGAGAGCTCTCCTAATTCTCTCACTGGACTCAGCTTCCAAAAAGTTTCTCCTTGCACTATGGAGAGCATTTAAATTTTTTCTCACCATGTCACTTGTAGTAGAGGACTCCATAGCAGGTAACTGGTCTGTCAGAATTGAGGGTGTATTTACATTGAAACCGAATACAAGTTCATTTGGACTGTGTCCAGAGTAATTGAGGAGGGCATTTTTTGCACAAATAGCCCATGCCAAGGCAATTTCAGGTTCACACTTCTCATCGTCAATTGTTTTTTTCATTGCCTCAGCAACTATCAAATTATGACGTTCTACAGTACCGTTGCTGAATGGACTTTCTGCGGCAGTAGTACAGGTCTCTATGTTGAGTTTTTCATTCATCTGTCTATAGTGTTCGTTGTTGAATTCACCCCCATTATCACTCAGAAAACGAACAGGAGATCCGAAATAGGTAATCCACATCATAAAGATGTTTTTGATGATCTCCTCCTTCTTCTTTGTTTTGATCAATGTTGCCGCTGAATACCTGGTAGCGGCATCAATGAGATGTAGTATCCACACCTCATTGTGGATGAACTCTTTCAAATCCATGCAAACTGTGTGATTAAATCTATTGCCAAGAGGCAATCCCACAACCGGTCGCAGTGGAGCTTTTTTAAATCTAAGGCAAATTTGACAGTTTTCACAAACCTCCTCAATCGCCTTTATAAATTCCTTGTCATTGAATTTGCCACTTTTTTTAACCAAGGAAACAAGTTTTTCCTTCGAGGCATGAGCAAACTGTCGATGAAGTTTTTCTGCTTTTTTTTTTCTGTGAAAGAACACTGACCAAAATTCTGAACATGTAATACAATGTTCTTAGTACCACTATGATCCAACAACTTATTTGTTAAGGGGAGACAATAGTGCCCTGAAGTTGTGGTCTTTAGTTCAATACATTTATCAAAAATACAGCACATATCTTTCCGGAAATCTAGCACTATTCCTGCTGTCTTCATTGATTTGTGACTTAATAGAAGAGGCAAGTCGTTTTTCACAATATCTGCTTCGATATAAACTCTTATACCTCCGAGTGTAACCGGAAATTTAGCAACTTTAATTGCTGTGACAGCCACTCCATCACCAAAACAAAAACTCCGGTCTGAGTTCGTATACTTCACTAGTTGCAGGTCACTTTCATTTAAAGTATCTAAATAAACATCAAGCCACACTTCGCCAGCCAATGTGCGAGTACAAGCAGAATCCAAGACTGCCATTCCAAATGTTTCCTTTACAAGGTTTGAGATTTTTTCATTTGTACTGTTCAAATAAATATTTTCTTGAATGAACAACGTAATGTGTATTTGTTCTGTCGCTTCCGTAAACCTGGGCGTATTTCTAGGACACTCTCTAATTAGATGGTTCGGAGACTGACATTTGTAACACAACAACACGTTTCCACTTCGGTCACATGGATTAGATTGCCCTCGACGAAAACGCCTTTTGTTGTTACCCGGTTTAGAATAATTATAGTTGACGATTTCGGGCTCTGATTTCACTGCCGGTACATTTTCATCACGATAAATGTCACCAAATACTTTCTTTATCGATTCCTTCATGTTTTGATACGTCAAAACAGAACACGTTGTCCGCGCTAATTTTTCGTTCTCTTCCGATATGTTAACCGCGTTCAAAACAAGAAAAGCTTGCACTCCTTCCGGTAGAATAATGTAGAATTTTTTTAATCTTTGGTACAAAAACTCATAACGAACAAGAAAGTCATTTATACTGGTACCTGACGATCTTTTATAAGTGTAAAATTCCTTAAAAGTCATGTAAGCGCGCGTGTGTTCATCCTTTAAATATATGTCATCCAGTTTCTTTATTAAGATCTTCAAGCCATCTCGTCCGCCGATGTCACTTGTTGGCAATTCACGGACACATTCTCTAATATTCGGTGGTAGCGTCAAAAACACTGCTGGCCCTTTTTTTTCCTCAGAAAGATCCGTGAACAACGACCACATTTCAACGTCTTGTTTCCAGTTCTCGTAAACATCCTCCCCCTCCAACAATGGAGGTTGTTTGTTCGAAGTTGCCATATCCGATATCCGATCTGTCTAGTGCTACAGACAAGCTGTACAAAAAAAAAAATTTTTTTTTTTTTTTTTTTTTTTCGTTTTGTCGCACACAGAGGGATATCTCTGCTACCATTTGTTGAGACACTTGTAGTCTGTCTAAACTGTACGAACGAACTGACTAAACCAAGATGGCCGACTCCTATTTATATCACCACAAGCAAGGGAGGTAACCATGTAACTGAAGCAAGGGAGGTAACCAATGTCTACATTAACAAAGAGGGCTGCACATGGGCTTAAAGGTTCATTTGGCTGTTTTTGTTTTTTATACAATCCATAAATCATATAAGCGAATGCATGTGTGTGTTCATATAGTAAGAAAAGTAATTTGAAATGAAATTGTTTAAAGAAAGATTTAAATTCTCGTTTGATGTGGTAACTTGCCATGATGGGAATTAAAGTTCATATTCATTGCGCGTAATATCAGTATTAGAGTTTTAACGTCTCGTTCAGACAAAGTTATCTTAAAAATGTGCTGCTCTCGAGAAATTGAAGAGGAAACTAATTTGAGTTTTGTCAGGAAAATCTTTATATACAGGCCTTCTCGAAAGTTCCAGCCTGTTCACTGTATTTTTACACAAGGGAGTATAACACAGTTTCTTTTGTTTTATGTGTGCGCTGGTCGCATCACGACGCCATGCACCTACGCATTCTTCATATGTATAGATGTTGAAATGGTGCATGCTATGAAATGTTTCTGCCGGGATTTATTCCAGCAGGGTATTGCGATTTCTACACATAAAAAACATATCCAATCCAAAAGAAGAAACAAACTAATTCTTTCAGTGGTTTATTTTCAGATGACAATCGGTCAAACAAGGCAAATATAATTTAAAGAAAACAAATGAAAGAATATTGGGATGCGACTTTTCCCTCTATCCTCGTAGTGTCCCTTTTTACATTTATCAATTTTTGACATTCTTCTGTCACTTTGTGCAAGTTCATTTCCGAGTCTTGTTCCATGATTGATAATATCATTGACCTTAAATCCTTGTCCTTCGGTGCTATCAGTCCCTGGACAAATATGTAGCACTTAAACATGTCCACTGATAAATCCTTTAATTTAAACAGTTTACACTGGGCGTTGACTTTGCCCGCATATGTGAGAATGTCATCAGTTTCGTCTTTTGACATATTTAAACACCTATACAATGTATGAAAAAGACTATCTCTTTCACCGAATATAACACACAAAATTTTCACCGTTTCAGAAAAAGAGATCTCTTCCGGTTTTTAGGCAATATCAAATTCGTGAATTTAGTATTTTCTTCTGTGCCCATTTTTTTAGTAATAGTATTATTTTTTCCTCATCCGACCACTTCTCGCATCGTTTTGTAAATATCGTTTCAAACCTACGATAATAGGCTGGAAAAGTGTCACCTTTTTCTGGGTCATATTTAAACTCTGAAAGCGAGTCCGCTATACCCTCAGCCGAAAAAAATCTGGATGCACCTTCCTTAGATTTTTCTGACAAAATCGTTTCACAAAATAAGCAATTATCCGTCGTTTGTTGTATTACAAGAGTTTCGAAATGTTCTTGTTGAATTAGCTTTGTTTTTGAAGATCCATTTGGGCTTTTTGTTGATCGATTAAACTCTCAGTTAACGTTTTTGTCAACGTCGCTATTTGTTCCGATGTCATTTTCTTTTTAAGTGTATCAATAGCAAGTTAACGTATACCACAGAGAAAAATAAAATATATATTGTTCAAAAACAAGATGCTTATTTTCACAGAAAATTGTCAACACATAGGAAAGTTCTGAAAAAAAAAATCACCGTTAAAATAACACTTGACAAAATTTCAAGAGACTCTTTTTTCGTCTACTTCAGCAGACACATGTAAACTTCTTTTAAGAAATTTTCTTTATCAAATAAACACAGATTCCTCAGTATTGTTCATTTGTTGTTTTTTTTTTATCGTATTAACCAAATACAAAAAACACGTAAAATATCTCTCATGAAGAAAGCCACAATTTACACACACACACACACACACACACACACACACACACACGTTATATAACGTCAACTCTTTGGGAGTTTAAAAAAGAGAAAAACGGAGTTTAACTCGTCAATAATATAAAAATTATTTTTTACTTGCGTAAATTTGTGGCAGACACCAGTCTTTCACTTTCTAAGAAGCTTTTTCTTCAATTAAAAGGGAACTTTGTGAACAACAATTTTCAGAATGTTCTCGGTTACCACGTGTTTTTTTTATTTTTTAGATGAATTTACAGTTCGTATCTCATCTTCGTCGCCAGTTGATATATCCTGCGGTGGGTGGCCATAATAAAAGGATATTCAAGAAAGGTATTTCACAAGGAAAATAAATGGATAAAGAGGTTCTGAAGTAATAAAGAAATAGAGAAGTTTATTGAGAATATTTACAGAGACAGCATGTTACGTTTTTAAGTGTTCCCGCCCAGGGAAGGCTCTCACAACTGGTGACCAGTGATAACGTTCTTTCGATAAAAAGTTCTAGCGGTGAATTGTCATCTCGCCATAACAATAAGAGACCCCTATCTACTATTCCTTTGAACGGAGATATACTCTTTGTTTTTACAAAGGAGTCACCACATATCAAAGCCCAGATGTCACTCAAGGATAAGGGTTAATCAGTGTACTATAGTCAATGGGACAATATCATGTTGATCGTGGAAATTTGATAAATTAAATTACTTAAAGGGACGGTTCATCAAAAGCTTGTTTACTTTGGACTAGAAAACGACTATATTATAATCAGCTGAAAAGCAGGGAAGTGAAATAAAATTTGGCAATAAGAAACCATAGATTGGAGCCCAGACGAGAACTTATCATGATCATAATAATAGAGCATAAACAGCCTCACGACGTTTTTTCTATAGGAAAGTGGTTCTAGCGATGAGAATAGGAATACTCTATTAGTCTACAAAGCTTATTTTGAACTCAGTCAATGCAAGATAGGGTGCTTCTATCAGGTTCGCCCATAGGTGACAACAGTACTCCATCTTAGGAGTACTTGGCTCTTATACAGGTAGAGAATTACATCGGCAGTGAGATATCTACTGGTGGTAGAATGAGCCCACTATTTTTCCAACGACCTTGGAAAGGATTTATATACGTCTCTCATTTTAGATCAGGAGTACGGTCAGACGCAGAAGCTTGTCAAAACATGGAGACCCCTCAAGACGAGAATCATTCATTTCAATTGATATCAAACGGATGTCAGAGTGTTGATGATGAAATGATAGAAGCTTGGATGTAGATGCATTATAATTAACCAGCCAACCCTTTCCATCAGGTGCTCAATATCAGAGGAGACAAAATCAGAGAGATCTTGGTCATTGCCGGCCTTTAAAGTGTTGCCATAGATGGTAGTGTCGTCAGCATCAATGTCAACGAGTGATTTACTCCTGATGGGAGATCATTGATGTAGATCAGGAAGAGAGTGGGCACAGGATGGACCCCTGAAGGACTCCAGCATTAATACTGTGAACTTCTGATTTCTGTTCATCAGATACTATTCTTATAAACCTATCAGAAATTATTCAATAATTCAGAAGACATTTCCAGCTATACCGCTGCTGGAGATCTTGTGGAATGATGCTTTTTTTAACATATTCTATCAAAGCTCTTAGATATGTGAAGAGCAATTGCTCTAGAAGGAAGTTTCTGTCTAGAGATTCGCTAATCCTATGGGATATAACACAGATTCCAGCAGTGTACTCATAACGAACAGGAGACTGATGAGTTTGTACCGAAAGGTGGTTATACTGATTTTTGTATGTTATGCTGTACAATGTAAACATTGTTCTCGTTTTGTGATTCTGAAATCGATCCAACTTTGGTTAATCATTCCAATTGTTATCTCTTATTCTGTAATTTTTAAACTGTTCTCAATACTTTGAGTTATATTCAAGATTCACCTTTGATCTATAATATATTCAGGATTCACCTCGTGTCTTGACTGCATTGACACTCATTCTCAAGCATACGTCTCAAATAGTCGCTAGCTTTTGTTTAATTTATTCCTTGATTGTATCTGAAAATGCTTTATGTTCCACAAAACAACCTTACATTATCCCTTTTTAATATTTTCTGAGATAGGGCAATTGTTTGTATTTCTCTTGCACTAAATTGTGTAATCAGTACATTACAAGAATAGAAAGAAATGTGAGCAACAACAATTAGATTAACAAAACCCAAACCATGTTAGATTGAGGATGAGGATTTACTATTTTGATGGAGATAAGTGGACGGTTGAATTGCAATGGGACGTAGAGGACACCTTTGTTGATAAACCAATTAACTAGAACAAAAGTAACCGCAGAGATAAAACTGCAATTGGAGGAGAGATAAAATCGAAGTTGGAGAAAAAAACTGAGAGGTGAATCAAAGAAATAATTTTAATACAATGGCCAAGAAAGGTTAAAGAAATTCTGCCATTCAGGTAGTGGTTTGGTCTATCAACAAGAATGTCAGTCCAGTTTTGGACTTCCAGGAGTTGAACAAGTATGTTGCATGCCACACTAAAGATAGAAGAGATCTATATGAGGAAGTCATGAAAGAGTGGAAGAAAATAGAACGAGCAACCAAAATCGTAAACTTAAATCAGCCTACTTACAAATTCACGGGACAATAAACTGCGGCAGTAATAATTGGCTTAACATAATGGTCAGATTTGTTTGACGAGATTAGAACTTGGACTAAATTCTGCACCACAAATTATGACAGCAATGCTTAAAACAGTGTTTACCAAGGATGATGAAGTGAAAAGAGCCACCTGCTCTCATATTGATGATGCACTGGTGGACGAGACAGAAAAGGTTTTTACAGTGTATGGGAGATTTATGATTTTTATCCTGTAGTCGGATGGTTGCTATCTGCATGTAGCTTTATTAAAAGGCAAATGGTGGGAGAATGCAATTGCTCAAGAGGTGCTGTGCATGACACAAGAAGTCATTTAGGAAATAAATATGTTACATCCTGTAAATGGTGAATAGCAAGTTGGTGTAGCAAGTTTTCACAGCAGATTTATGAGTTTTGGAGAAGAGTTTTAACAGCAGTTTCTAATTTGGAATAGGGACTTTTGACAGCAAAGTGTCGAGTTTTGGAGTAGCGAGGTTTGAGAGAAGTGTGACAAATTTTGGAGTAATGTGTTTTGAAAGCAGTGCATCGAATTAGCACATGTGTAGCGTCTACCCGGGAATTTATTTTGTCAGGACATTTGAACATTTCACCGTTTCCGGAGAGCTCCAAAAAAAAGACAAAAAAAGGCGTGGCGCCAAAATTCAAGAACTCTCTCGATCTCTTTTTGCTCGGCACCCGAGAAGTTAAGACGCGTTACTGTCACGCTCCGTCGTTTGTGCGCAACAGCTGCCAAACACCTTGTGCTGATTTCCCATTGATGAAACAATACACAAAAAGAAAGAAAAACATTCTTATCTTTCCTTCAGCTCCTTACTCGACGCATTTCCTAAAAAAGTTAATTTCCAACGTAACGTCAAAAAACATTGAACCGGTCAAGAAGGATTTCTTTTCTTTATTTTCGGACTAAAAATAACACGAGTGAGATATTCCAGGCAAATAAATTCACATCTATTACAAAGAGCTAAGTCTGATGATTTGTTTGTTTTTAATTGATTTTTCCAGATGTTTACTTTCGTATAAATGTTTTGAAAAATTAATCGTAAGTGAGATGCTCGTTGTTTTGCCCAGCGAGCACCCCGCTTCACTGGTGACCCCGCGCTTCACTGGTGACCCCGCGCTTCACTGGTGACCCCCCCCGCATCACTGGTGACCCCTCTTCTTCGTCAGACTTTGGCAGAACACTCAAGGAAATGTGGATATTACCTGTAATCACACAAGGGAAAATTCTCAGCGACTACGCGCACACCGAATGACGTACATGTCGACCTTAGCGGCGCATCAGTTTTTCTAGGCGCAGCGGATCTCACGGAGATTTTCTGCGATCATCATTCTCCTCAACGCGTTCCCCACGATGGACAGTGAGGCGCTTCCTTCAACGACGGCTACTCAGGCTATTTTGAGGATTCCTCCTTTTTGGACGCACGATCCAACATTATGGTTCGCACACGTAGAGGCCCAGTTCTACACGCAAAGGATTCTGAGCGATGTGACGAAATTCAACCACGTGGTGGCCGCATTAACGCATGAAGTAATGGCAGAGGTTCGCGACTTGATAATGGCACCCCCTGGATCGATCAGCTACGATTATTTCAAATCGGAATTGATTCGGAGGACAACCGATTCACAGCAGAAACGCCTTCGTCAACTTCTCGTAGAAGAAGAACTCGGAGATCGGAAACCATCGCAGTTACACAGACGTATGAAGCTGTTGATGGGTGAGAACTCACTACCGCCGGACATACTTAAACAACTCTTCATTAATAGACTGCCATCGAGTATTCAAATGATACTCGCCTCTTCGAATGACTCCACAACCATCGAGGAGCTAGCGGAATTAGCCGACAAAATTATGGACGTGACAGTTTCCATAGCCCCAGTTCACACGCCCAGCTCTAACGATGCCCTGCCTAACGTCGCAAACCCCTCCACGGATATACGCGAGGAACTAGAGCGACAGGATCAAATGATTCACGACCTGAGTGAACAGTTACGTGACCTCGAGCTCAAACCAAAAATGCATAAGCACCCCACGGAGCGAGTCCGTCCCCGGCGATTTAGCAGCACTCAGAACAGCGGTGGGTTCTGCAAGTACCACGCGCGTTTTGGTGAAAGAGCTTACCGATGCCACCAGCCATGTTCATATACGAAGAAACGTCTCTCGGGAAACGCCCAGGCCAGGCAGTAGGAGCGGCAGACACTCCTGGCAAGAACAACATTCGTCGCACCCTGTACGTGACTGATAGAACCACTGGTATACGATTTCTCGTTGATACCGGTGTGGAAGTCAGTATCATCCCTAAGAAGTTCGTGAAAGAGAAGCGTCCTCAATCAAATATATTTCTACACGCAGTGAACCACTCCTCTATTCCTACGTACGGAGAGACATCGATAACATTAAATCTTGGATTACAGTGCGCACTACGTTGGGTCTTCATCGTTGCAAAGCTACCCGTTCCGATTTTAGGGGCGGATTTTCTGCACCATTTCGGCATCCTTGTAGATGTCAAACGCGGCTAACTCATTGATAACAACACTGGACGTTCTGTGCAAGGCATAATCAGTGGGTCGACCGAGATCAGCCCAGTTATACGTAAAGACACCACGGATCCGTATACAGATTTGCTGCGAGGTTTCCCGGAATTAACTCGTCCTACATTTAACGGTGACAAAGTTAAACACGATGTCACTCATCATATCCAAACAAGGGGACCGCCTGTAAGCGCGCACCCGCGCAGACTTAAACCCGATCGTTTAAGGGCAGCTAAACAAGAATTTCAGCACATGTTGGATTTAGGCATTATTCGACCCTCTAATAGCAACTGGTCATCGCCACTCCACATGGTGCCAAAAAAATCAGCCGGCGAATGGCGCCCTTCTGGGGATTACTGCGCACTTAACAGTCGCACTACTCAGGACAATTACCCTATTCCGCATTTGCAAGACTTTTCTAACTCGCTTCACGGAAAAACAGTGTTCTCCAAAATCGACCTTGTTCGCGCGTACAACCAGATTCCCGTACACCCAGAGGATGTTTCTAAGACCGCGATCACAACTCCATTCGGCCTTTTCGAATTTTTGCACATGCCCTTTGGATTACGTAATGCAGGGCAATCTTTTCAACGCTTTATCGACGCAGTTTTGCGAGGACTACCGTTCTTCTATGCATATATCGACGATCTCCTCGTGGCAAGCGCACCAGAACGTGAACACTTACAGCATCTGCAGCAGTTATTTCACAGATTGACAGATTATGGCGTTATTATTAACCCCCAAAAATGTGAGTTTGGAGTTTTCTCACTTTCGTTTCTCGGCCATTTAATCAGCAAAGAAGGTATTCGTCCCCTTCCAGAGAAAGTACAATCTATAGTCGATTACCAAGCTCCCACTTCACTTCGTAAACTTCGAGAGTTCCTCGGTTTAATTAATTTCTATCGACGTTTCGTGCCCCATTGTGCTGAAATCGCTCAGCCATTTACCGACGTACTCAGAAATAAAAACAAAAAAAATGAGACGATTACATTAAGCGAAACGGAATTACGTTCCTTCGATAGGGTCAAGCAGGCATTAACAGAAGCGACAATGTTGGTTTTTCCCCGTCCAGATGCACCCCTAGCTTTATCCGTCGATGCATCCGACGTTGGCATTGGAGGTGTACTGCAACAATTAGTGGATAATACTTGGCAACCACTAGCTTTTTTCTCAAGGCGTCTTCAGCACGCTGAAACCAAATACAGCACCTTCAGCAGGGAACTTTTGGCCGCATACTGCGCAGTTAAACACTTTCGTTATATGTTGGAAGGATCCACTTTCACGCTTTTTATGGATTACAAACCGTTATCGCATGCTTTGCTTGCCAAGCCCGGAAAACACTCACCCAGGGAAGCTCGCCATTTGGATTTCATATCACAATTTACTGCGGATATCAAGTATATCAGAGGGAAGGAGAACGTAGTTGCAGATGCATTGTCGAGAATGCACATCGATGCCATTCAAGCGATTAACGGAATCGACCTTCACCAGATCGCCATCGACCAACGGGATGACGAAGAACTAAATCGCTTACGTCACTCCGAAAATCTAACTTTCAAGCAAGTCCCAGTACCTTGTTCCAACGAGACAATATGGTGCGATGTTTCGAACGGTCATGAACGCCCCTATGTACCCCTTAAGCATAGGCGAGCTGTCTTCTTTCAATTACACAACTTGTCACATCCTGGCATTTGTTCCACGCAGAAGCTGGTGACTTCTCGTTTCATCTGGACAGCCATTAACCGAGACGTTCGCGAATGGACCAAGAGTTGCGTCCCTTGCCAGAAATCGAAAGTACAGAGGCATATTAAAAGACCCCTTGCTACCTTCGCAACCCCTGAGGCACGCTTTCAACACGTTCACATAGATTTAGTGGGTCCACTCCCACATTCGAGAAACTGCACATACTTATTGACTTGCATCGACAGATTCTCTAGATGGCCTGAAGCCATCCCCATCGCAGATATTTCCGCAGAAACTGTTGCCCGAGCCCTGGTTACACATTGGATATCACGTTATGGTGTGCCTCACACCATCACAACCGATAGGGGCAGACAATTCGATTCCTATCTTTTTTCAGAGTTGTCTCGCCTACTGGGAATTAAACACATAAGGACTACCTCGTACCACCCGGCGGCAAACGGCATGATCGAGCGTCTGCACCGTCAGTTGAAAGCAGCTATTAGAGCGCATTCCGACCCTAACAGGTGGACAGAGTACCTCCCCTTCATTCTATTAGGCATTAGATCCACCATAAAAGCAGATATTGGCTTTACGCCTGCCGAAATGATTTACGGAACAACGCTAACTCTTCCTGGACAGATGGTCGCACCGACCACTCCTACACGCATGCCTGACCCAACAAGTTATACCTCTCGTGTGAGGGAATACTTGGCGAAACATTTTAACGTTGCCCCGAGAACACAGAACACACGCACTCACGTCCCCAAAGACATACAATCGTGGACTCATGTGTTTGTTCGGAACGATGGAGGCACAGCTCGACTGCAAACACCGTATTCCGGTCCCTTTAAGGTATTGAAACGCTACTCAAAGTTTTTCGTTATCGACATTGACGGAAGACCAGATTCAGTCAGTGTTGATCGCCTGAAGAAAGCTATTCTGGATGACGATGTGTTAGCACGCAAACGGACACAAAACACTGCAGTTCAGAACGGAAACTGCGATTCACCAGTAAGTACAACTTCTACCAAATCGGGCAGATTAGTGCAACGCAACGTCCTCATCGATTTGCTGTGTAGACCCAGTGACTTTTCCACTCTCTTTTGTTCGACATACTGTCTAGTAGGGGGGTATGTAGCGTCTACCCGGGAATTTATTTTGTCAGGACATTTGAACATTTCACCGTTTCCGGAGAGCTCCGAAAAAAAGACAAAAAAAGGCGTGGCGCCAAAATTCAAGAACTCTCTCGATCTCTTTTTGCTCGGCACCCGAGAAGTTAAGACGCGTTACTGTCACGCTCCGTCGCTTGTGCGCAACAGCCGCCACACACCTTGTGCTGATTTCCCATTGATGAAACAAAACACAAAAAGAAAGAAAAACATTCTTATCTTTCCTTCAGCTCCTTACTCGACGCATTTCCTAAAAAAATTAATTTCCAACGTAACGTCAAAAAACATTGAACCGGTCAAGAAGGATTTCTTTTCTTTATTTTCGGACTAAAAATAACACGAGTGAGATATTCCAGGCAAATAAATTCACATCTATTACAAAGAGCTAAGTCTGATGATTTGTTTGTTTTTAATTGATTTTTCCAGATGTTTACTTTCGTATAAATGTTTTGAAAAATTAATCGTAAGTGAGATGCTCGTTGTTTAGCCCAGCGAGCACCCCGCTTCACATGGAAATTGTTACTTCAAAAGTGTAGAATAGTTAACTACTATTAAACCATGGCCTCCAGATGTTTTTCATTTCTTCGTGTTGATAGAAAATTCAGCGTTATCTTATCTTTAATGAGGCTTCTGTAAACCATCCTGGAATTATCTGCAAATTAATTTACTCTTTTCGCTTTATGATCAAACACTTTAAAAAATTTTCCACTCTTTGTGTTGGGGTAAAAGTTTTAAGTGCATGAACCATTCTGTTCGATATGTTGCATGGTTATTTCACTCATGAAAGCATTAAATAGGATAATTCTTGCAAGTGAATTATCAACCTTTGTAATAGGTTTTAGAACCAGAAACTGCTCACAATGAACAATCTTCTCCTTAACCAACTTACCATATGAACTTATGTTTTCCGAATTCAAACCGTCATGTTTGAAATTTACTTATATTAAACATTTCCAGTATAGTTTATAATACCATCTGTGATGTTCTTGTCTGTTTAGACATAGGCCAGATCAATTTTAATTATAAGAAATAGATTCATATTTTGGAGTTGATTGATTAACTTATTTTCAAATAGCACAACACAAGGTTTAATTGTAGCTGACATTTACATGTTCGATAAAAATTTTAAAAGAATTTGAGACGCATCATTATTTTATGTGTATTTGAATTAATTGTGTAACTTGGATTTTTTTTTACACAGTGATCACCACTTACTAAGGCCCGGAAGCCACTCAGGGATAAGGGTTATTGCAAGTACATTACGTTAGTGTGGAGATTTGATGAAGTGTTTACTTAAGGTGGCGGTTGATTAAGAATTTGTTAACATTGGACTTGAAGACATCCCAGTTGTAGTCCGGTGGGAAGCAGGCAGACGGAACAGAGTTCCACAGGCGTGCAGTTCTAAGAAAGAAGCTTTGTTCATGGAATCCGCGTTTTGATTTAGGCACAGATATAGAGTGGGGGAAATTTTTCACAGTGGATTCAGCTAGACGGGTGTTTTTCGTGAAAGATTGGCGAGGGGGGACCAGAGATTGGAGTTCAGACAAGCACCTGGCATGGAAATAACGATAAAACAAGGATAGGCTCGCAACGTCTCTTCTGTGGGAGAGAGGTTGCAGGGTAGAGAAAAGGGCATCCCCCACTAAGCCACGAAGTCTATTTTGTACTCTGTCAAGGCAGGATAGGCTGTTTTTAGCGGCTCCTGCCCAGATATGGCAACAGTATTCCATCCTTGGACGTACTTGGCTTTTATATAGATAGAGAATTGCATCAGTAGTAAGATATCTTCTGGAGCGGTAGAAGGATCCCACCATCTTTCCAGCGACCTTGGCAACAGACTTGATGTACGTGTTCCATTTCAGATCAGGAGTAAAGGTCAAGCCCAGAAGCTTGTCAAAACACGGGGCCTCACCCAGACGAGAGCCATCCATCACAATTGATGCTAGATGGGGATCAGAGCGTTGATGATGTAAGGATAGGAGTTTGGTTTTGGATGCATTAAAGGTAACCAGCCACATCTTCCCCCACTGAACCATGCGCTCGAGATCAGAGGAGAGAAAATCAGAGAGAACTTTGTAATTTACAGCCTTTGATGTGTTGCTGTAGATGGTCGTGTCATCAGCATAGATGTCAACGAATGATTTAAGTATGTGTTTAGGGAGGTCATTGATGTAGATCAGGAAGAGAGTTGGGCCCAGGATTGACCCTTGAGGGACTCCAGCATTTATATTGCAGGCCTCCGATTTTTGTCCATCTACCACTACTCTTATGAGCCTATCGGAGAGAAATGATTTAATGATTGAGAAAACATTTCCAGTTATACCGAAGCTGGAAATCTTGTGAAGTAGACCCTTATGCCATACCTTGTCGAAGGCCTTTGATATGTCAAGAGCAATTGCCCTCGAAAGGAAGCCTTTGTCAAGAGATTCACTAATCCTGTGGGATATAACCGTCAGCACATCTGCGGTAGATCTTGCAGAGCGGAAACCATATTGTGTGTCACTAAGAAGGTTATTCCTGCTGAGGTGGTTGACTATTTCTCTATTTAATATGGATTCCAGCAACTTACTCATAACACACAGGAGACTTATTGGTCTGTACTGAGAGGGAGATGACTTATCACCTGATTTCTTAAATACAGGGCAAACTGATGAGGTCTTCCAGGGAGTCGGAAAGCACTTCTCCTTAAGGCAGCGCTTAAATAGTTTCGTAAGTATGGGAGCAAGTTCTGGTTGAAGCTTTTTTAACACTATAATTGGGATGCCATCAGGGCCAGTTGCTTTACATGAATCTAGGTTCTTGATTAGCTTGGCGACCTCATACACGGATATTTGTATGTTACCTAGCTTGTTCTGTATTATAGGAGGAAATATGGGGAGTTGATGGCCTTCGTCGCATAGGGTAGAATTAGCTGCAAAGTTCTTTGCAAATAGTTTGGCCTTGTCTGACGCTGACGAGATGACCTCTGGTCCATTGATAATGGTTGGGATAGAACGCACACTTCTGTTCAGGATCCTATTTGTTATTTGCCAAAACTGGTGGGAACCAAGCCGCTGATCAGCTACCTTGGATTTAACAGACTGGGCATATAGCTCTCTTGGATTTTTATTACTCTTTTACAGTGGTTGCTGGCAGTCCAGAAAGCAGCTTTAGTCTCAGTGCATCTATTACGTTGGTAGCTATGGAAAAAGTGATTTCTGTGCGCGATAGCAGCAGCACATTCTGGGGAGAACCATGGCTGGCTGTTAGGTTTTTGTTGGAATTTTTTACATGGTATGAATTGGTCTATGCCTACAATTAACCATTCGGTCAGGTCTGATACTATAGAGGATACTTCTTTTTTAAACATGGAGTGCAGAGGTAAATCAGATATGAATGTACGGAAGCTATCCCAGTCAGCCATAGAGTATCGGTATACAGTACGGTGGAGGGGTACGTCTGGGGGCTTCTTACATTTCGTTTTTATCTTAACTGATACGACGGAGTGGTCGGAGGATCCTAGAGGAGAATGAACGGAACATGAACATAGCTCAGGGGAAGTTGAGAGAAAAAGGTCTAAGAGGCTTGCATATTGACCGGGTGTATCGGGCACACGGGTGGGTTCGCGAACAATCTGAGTGAAGTCATAAACAATGGCAAAATCATGACAAAACCTCCCCTCATCATCTGTCTTATTTGAATGGGTCAGCCATTCCACGTTATGGACGTTGAAGTCGCCACAGATGTGGATGTTAGCCGAGGGATGTGCAGACAGTATGTGGTCTGTTTTCTCAGATATGCTCTTAAAGATAGTAACTCCGCTGTTGTGGGGCCGATAGAGGGCAAATATAAATGCAGTGGTGTTAGCAAGTGCAACCCGGAAGCACATATAGGGTAAATTAGGATCTCTCGATATATCCCTGCCACACGGGAAGCCATCCTTAATGTAGGCACATATTCCATGCCCATGGCGATCTTGGGTGTCAGATTTAGCTGTTTAATTAGAGTATCCGTTAATTATGAACTCATCTAGGGAAGTGGTCGGCCCTATTCCAGTTTCACTTAGAAATAATATGTCCGGTGTTGTCTCTTGTAATTGGGTTTCAACCTCTGAAAGGTTGGAATGTAGACCCCTGATGTTGGAGGAGACCTGGTAGTAGGGGTCTACGTTGGAAGATGGGGTTCTAGGTTTAATCGAGTTTTTATTCTGGAGATATTTCATGTTGAGGTTTGGGGATTTGTGGAATAGGTCGGCATACTTGGTTAGAGCAGTACAGAGAGGGAAAGTAAGTAAGAAAAATACAGGAAATATTTTTTGTCGCACACGAAAAGGTAAAGCCGTAACAATTATCCACTAGTATGGCATCGAGAGGCCCCACCAGAGACTACTGCATGGTCCAGATCCACTTACCTTATGGCAATACAGCAGTCCCAGTACTTTGCGCCTGCTGATAGGACAGCCTCCTTAGTGGTTAATCCAAGGTTCGGGTCCCTGACTATCAGGCGGATAACGTCAGCCCAGAAAAAACGTTTACCTCCAGCATCCTTACTAGTGACATGGCCACAAGGACAGACAGAGACAGAAAAATTTCCGACATCTCAGACTACTGGTCACCAAGTACTACCGACCTTTAAGCAGCTTTTTCTTCACCCTTTGTCAGAAAAATCACCCATTGAATGAGGACTGAATGACAAAATAGGAGAAGCGAGAGTTACTGGAGCTGCCGATAACACATCCACTGTATTATCTACTCTCCAGATGTTGTATTTATTGTGTTAATAAATGTCTCCCAAATCAAATTATTTTTAACGAAATAGTCCATCAAATTATCACAGTCGATCAAATTACTGTAGTTATTACATTTTTAAATGCATTGAGCGTTACAGGGTAATTATCAATAAGTGTCTTATTTTAAACTACATAATAATAATAATAAAAATAATAATAATAATAATAATAATAATAATGAGTTCATTTGATAACGTCTCCCTGACAAGAGATGAGCTTCATTCTCACGCCACAATAAATGTATTATTGAAAATTACGCATATATGAGTTCGTTTGATAACATCTCACTTAAAACAAATATGATACATTAGCAGAAGGACTCTTTATCAACCCTGGCTCAAAAACAGGAGTATAAAAAAATTGTGCTTACTTAATAATATTGGTGATTTTACAACAGCAGGGGTCTGAAGGTCGCTAAACCCTTCAGGGATTTCTAGTTTTTCAAACGTCTTTCCAGACGACTTCATATTCCACCTGATGATTGCGACGTCTTGTCAGACGAGTGGCACTCCGTATGTCACTGAACATCTATGTGCCCGAAGATGACATCATGCACACCCTTGGGTAGACATGACATTGATGACAGTCATTGGTTTGGATGAAACCAACAGCAACAGAACCTGCATCACTGTGCATTTTAATGTGATTAATGAAGCCTGTCTTGGACAACAGAGCACAGTCACACACCTTAAAGATCCCTAAATCTCCATGATTGGGTAGAAAGGTTTGTTTCCTTCATGCTCTCTTGAGCTACGCCTGCTTTATCTTGGCTGCTTCAGTGTTCTGCACCTTTTTATATCATATATATCCTCCACTGCTTGTGATAAGACGCTAGGGACTCCCAACAAGAATATGAAAGTTAACCAAACTCTCCTTGATGCTATCACAAGTACGTTTTTTGGGTTTGTGCTGGGGGTCTTTTGCCTAGAAGGAGCTCACTATCAAACAACTGTTTTGAGAGTCGATAGTCAAGCCAGACAAGATTACCCTTCCAACGCATCTGGTGTCTTAATAACAGTGGTTGCAATACTATTGGTTTTGGCCTTATTTAAGACACATATAACAGGGAGGAAACTGTCCCACTTTAAACCAAGAATGTGTCTAAAACAGTGCTAATGAAGTCTCGCACGTTCTTCTACACGCGACTGGTACAGGGTCCATGTTTCAGAGGCATAGAGTAGGGATGGCAATACACGTTTCATATACTGACATTTTCTTTGAGTTAGTTCACCATCAGACCAGACTCTATCTTGTAACCTTCAAAATGAGTCTGATGCCTTGCTGATTCTCTGTCTTATTTTCGCATCAAGAGTGCCATCATTTGATAAAGTACTACAAAAATAGAAAATTTTTAAAGATTTTGTGCTGCTTTCCATAAACGAAGATATCAGGTTCCACGCACAGATCACCAGGAGCGAAATCGTATATCATCTTAGTCTTTTTGATGCTGTCAGTTTGAAGCAGGTACAAGCATTCATTGAGACATCCATCAACAACTTCATATATACTGTGGAGTGTGTCACCAGGTCAGCATCATCAGCATACAACGGCTCTTAAACTCATCACTAACAAGTGTCTTGGTTTGGAATCTTCTGTGGTTCAACTCTTTTCCAGTCATTCAGAATCTAATGTAAACACCCATATCACAATTGCGGAAGTCATACCAAACCACAGCAGTCAGATATCGCGAAGACAATGTTGGTGCAGGGATATCACCCTACTTCACTCCATTATCAATGGAAAACTCTTCCGATGGCCGACCATTGAAGTTGACGCGACCTTGATGAAGTTGTTTGAACTGTAAGAGTTATTATAAGTTATTACACCTAGCATACCTACTGCCACTGCGGCAACTTGGGTTTTAACCCATGCATAGTCTTTCCTTCAATGTATTGAAATATTTCCTTCTTGGCAAACACAAGCCTACTTGCTACATTTCTCGTTAATTTTAGCAACAAGAGCAATAAAAATAATAATAACATTAATAATAAAAAAATAATAATAATAAACAGATAATTAGTATGACTACTCATATTAGACACTACCAGATAGTAAGTCATATCCTTGTAACACTTTCGGTTCATATATTTTACACCTAATTTGTATTTCGTGTTTATCTTCCATGATCCCAATCTTGGATCCACATCCAATATAATTTTCAATGATGCAAATATTTAAACTAAGTCTTTTCTGGAACATAATTTATGACACCAATAACAATATCAATTGTAAAATATTTTTTCATACAAAAATAATTGTAGCGTCAGTAATTATTAGGAAAATTAGGTTATTTTGAAATTATGCCAATATTCATGATAATGTTGTAACTTTCAATTCATTTCAAAATTTATAAAGTTATTTTAGAAAAAATTGATTGAAAAACTAGAACTCTTAGAAAATCTATCAAAAATAATAATGAGCAAGGAATGTATTTTATTTTGTTTTTGATCATCCATAGATATTCAACGCTATGCTAATTTTGTGTATAAACAAAGCTGATTGTTGTGTTTTTACAACTGACGACGGTGACATTATTCTTTATATATTAGAAAAATTTATTTTATTTAAACTTTGACATTAAATCATCTAAAATCATTTAAATCGCTTCAAAATTACTTCTTTCAAAAATTCTATTTTATTTGCAATCCAAAAGATTATTGTATATATAAACAAGAAAAAGTAGTATTAAAAACACTATAATTCTGAATTTAGCTGTTTTTACTTCATGAATTCACAGAGATTTTGCACTTTATTGAATATTTCACTTTCAATCAATTGACATGTTACCAAGATTTGAAAAATTTGAAATATGGGAGAGATCATGCACAAAAATATTTCCGCTCATACATTTTAGGAAAACCTTAAGAAATTAATACAAAATTGAATAAGTTTCGAAGAAGTAACAAAAATCTTACCATAAGTTTATTTTTACTAAACACACGTGTAAAAAATAACCATTACATAAGATCATTGCTTTAAGGCGTTGATAATCCAAAAATGAATCATTAACAGTTTATTTTGTTTTTTGCGGTAATATTATATCATTGTGATGATGATATCCTATATTAAAATTACACCATGTTACTTACAAGGGCATTAATTTTATAGTTCACTTTGGAGGTACCTAATGATCAGAAAGTGGTCATGTTCCTATATTTATTGTCACATTCAACATAGCAGTATTGAACTGAGTATTAATAAATATTACTTTTAATTTCTGATGTCATAAAATCATAATAATCTGCATGCGATAGTCCGTCAAAATAATGCATGTTGCAATTGACAACTATCAAGCTATTTACTTTCATATAAAGTAAATGAATAGCAATACAGGGTGACCCAAAACAAACGGGCCCCAACTCTAATTAGGCCTCGTTTCTTAGTGGTTTGTCCGAATGGAATGAAACTTTCGTCATAACTAGTTTATATTCAAAATATCACATCAAAACACTAGGGTCGGCGGCCTTTTTCCTCCGTTCTACAGCATATGTTCTAGATATACTTTCTGTTTTTTGGTCACCCTGTATTATTACACCGGCCTTTCTATGCATAAGGGAAATTACACCAGTTCTCATTATATATATAGTGCCAGTAATGTCTACATCGGTGAGAAGGAGCGACAGTACTCCATTGCCTAGCTGAGCGCTAGTCAGTTATACCCGTATTCCTACCTTTGTACTTGTGATGTTAATACATTTCGTTTGTTAAACTAACATCGACTTGATTTTCTTCTTTTACAAATACTTCTTTTTTAATATCAATACTATGCAAATGGAGTTACAAACTCTTATTGACTAGATTCAATATACCAATTGTTTGAATTATCTCAATTGTAATAGGAGGAACGGGTCTTACATAACAGTCTTTTCAAATCGATTATATCTCAGAATATTTAATTCATTAAAGACAACAGAAATAAAAAATTATTTCCATCAAATATAATGTAAATTGGTTAACAAATAATTGTCAACATTTCAAAGTATATTTGACAAAAAGTAAATATGAATAAAAAATAGCACTGGAATTTTATAGATGGTCTCATATACCAGCTCATGTTTATTTATCCTATAGTTTTTCCAACATTCATCAGCAATTTGTTTCATAAAAATGTTCCAAGAATTCCACTCTGAGAGATATTTTTAGGATTCAAAACATTTAAGTCACAAATTTAGCCTTTCTTGTATTATATTGTTATGCCATATACATTTTTTTAATATTCTTTTTCATAATTATTAGAATTTTCTTTGTGTTCGCATGTGTATTAAGCAACTTGTAAGAGATAAGTAAAAAATATCTGATAAATTTATGGTGCTTCTCTAGTACGAATTTTGCAAAAGTGAAACACACTTCACAACATTTTAATTCCTATGGAGTATATTTTCATATGACCATATAAATACATCAAATAAAGTAAAATATTTTACATGGTTTCCTTATATTCGTTTTTCATCTGAGCTCTAACATTGTGTAAATAAATATAACTAGAATATTTTCCATAATCTCTCTAGATTTTGCAAAATATTGGATTTTTAGAAAATACGTGGCACAAAAATAAATTGGTTTCATGTGATGCCCATTCATTTGTATGTAAAAATAATCCACACATTTCTCAATTATTTTAAATTGTAAATAGATCATCGTTAAATGAATTTAATTAACTGAAATCTTTTCTATAGTTTCCTTATTTTTTATAAAAGATGCATAACAAAATTACATTGATTTTCATGTGATGCAAATTCATTTGTCTAAAAATAGTTACATAGTTCATATTTATATATTGTCTATGCAGTATTTTATACATAATATATCTATGTAAAAGAAAGAAAAAGCCAAAAGAATGTTGTTCTCCACCGATATGTGTTTGCATATGCAGCAGCGGATGCGACTTAATAAAGTTTTGATCATGCATGCGTTTGAATGTGTTGCAACATTTGCTGCTGATTTTCTTATTAGCCAAATACATTATGAGAATAAAGCTTTCTATGTAACATCTTATAAAAAATATATTTATGTAAATAAGAAGCAAAATATGTTACAAGAAATTATTTTGTGTATGATGTGTTCGCATGCAAGAGATTTATTTTCTCCCTCTGTAAAGCCAGCACCATTAGGGACGCTTACTTCAACTAGGGTTGTTAATTTCTCCACCTTGTCCCATATCATTATGCCTCGTTTTCTAGGTATGTAGTTGTAGGAACCTCGTAGTCATAGTGGATTTCCAATTGCTCTTTTTGTTATATCTTCCCAAGGCTATGTAACAAAATATACATATATATATATAACAAATTTCCCGAATTTCCATTACTAACGATTACTATATTGTCCAATTGACTACTGCACTTTTCAACCCTTATCCTCAGGTGGCCTCTGGGCCTTATTGTCCAATTGACTACTGTGCACTTTTCAACTCTTATCCTCGAGTGGCCTCTGGGCCTTGATAAGTGGAAATGCCTAAGTAACAAAAAATAGGTATAAAACAAATTTCCCGAATTTGACTACTGTGCACTTTTCAACTCTTATGCTCGAGTGGCCTCTGGGCCTTGATAAGTGGTAATGCCCATTTTTACAAAATATATATATACATATATAACAAAATAGGTTGTAGTCGCTGAATAACTCATCCTCCCGGTAAAGCGGTTCCATCTACTACACGGATATTCAAGTTCTTAAAGATTTTCCAGTGGAGATATTTACACACTCCATTGTGTCGCATTCTATAATAGCCGCCCCCCAACAGGACATTACAACTGGATGTCAGGTGGCTTTGTATATGTTTGCATATATGTCATCAAATTAGATGTATTTGTATAAGAGCCACATATTTCACAATAATAAAGTTTTTCTCAAGTATGTGTTTTCATATGTAGCAACATATTTCGTTTCTGTGTATAAGAAAAGCCACATACTTCACAAGAATATGGTTTCTCTCCAGTATGTGTTCGTAAATGTTGAAACATATTTTGTTTTCGTGCAAAAGATGCGCCACATACATCACAAGAATATGGTTTCTCTCCAGTATGTTCTCGCATATGTTGAGATAAATTAGATTTTCTTGCAGAACAAAAGCCACATATTTCACAAGAATATGGTTTCTCTCCAGTGTGTGTTCGCACATGGGTTGCCAAATCATCTTGGGTTACCCAAGAAAAGCCACATACTTCACAAGAATATGGTTTCTCTCCAGTATGTCTTCGCCTATGTCGCAACATGCTTTGTTTTGTTATAAAAGAAGAGTTACATATATTACAAGAATATGGTTTCTCTCCAGTATGTGTTTTCATATGTTTCAGCATGCCTTGATTTGTCGCAAAAGAAGATTTGCATAGTTTACATGAATATGGTTTCTCTCCAGTATGTGTTCGCACATGCCTTACCAAATCAGTTTGGATTACAAAAGAAAAGCCACATACTTCACAAGTATATGGTTTCTCTCCAGTATGTCTTCGCATATGTTGTAACATTATATATTTGTATGCAAAAGAAGAGCCACATACTTCACAAGAAAATGGTTTATATTCAGTATGTGTTCGCAAATGTTGTAACATATGATGTTTATGTTTAAAAGAAATTCCACATACTTCACAAGAATTTGGTTTCTCTCCAGTATGTGTTTCCATATGTCGCAACATGCTTTGTTTTGTTATAAAAGGAGAGTTACATATATTACAAGAATATGCTTTCTCTTCAGTATGTGTTTGCATATGTTTCTGCATGCTTTGATTTGTTGCAAAAGAAGATTTGCATAGTTTACATGAATATGGTTTCTCTCCAGTATGTGTTCGCACATGTCTTACTAAATCAGTTTTGATTACAAAAGAAACACCACAGACTTCACAAGTATATGGTTTCTCTCCGGTATGTCTTCGCATATGTTGTAACATTAGATATTTGTATGCAAAAGAAGAGCCACATACTTCACAAGAAAATGGTTTATATTCAGTATGTGTTCGCAAATGTTGCAACATGTGATGCTTGTGTTTAAAAGAAATTCCACATACTTCACAAGAATATGGTTTCTCTCCAGTATGTGTTTCCATACTCAACATGGGGTTTCACTGTCATATGCACCCATAAGTGTTATGCTGTTTCAAATCTTCTCTAGTTTGGTTTCCGCTGATTAAGTCTAGGAATAAGAGAAATACACTTAAAGTTAATAGGTATTGGTTTTCTTATACATCATAAAAAATCCTTTTTGATTAAGGAAAATATTGTAGGCTTTAAAATGATTTCTTTCATTTCAGAGTTTTACCCATTTAGATTTGTTTTCTTCTATTGATTGCTGCATATTCTGCAAAATAAAAACAATAAAAAATAATTTCATGAAAAGATATTAAATATATGCATGTTTTGCGAACAAAATATTTTTTGAGATTAAGGTATAAGCACAGTTTTTTTTAAATAAAAATAGGCTTCAGTATAGTCAATTAAAGGCAAAAATTAAAAGTTATCTCCGATATTATTAAGTCTTTAAAAGTACAAGAATATTTTTGCAATGCTTATCCATCAAGAAAATGAATGGATTCATTTTGTATAGATAATATGGAACTAAATATAGATAAATTTTCACAAAACTTTAAAAGTAGCATCCAAAATGTAATGTTTTAAATATAATTTACAAATCTTATTTGGTTTACAAAAGAAATAACTTCTTCCTAATATTTTAAAAGTGCTAATCATTTATTGATGATCTTCAAAAACTGTTGCAAAACGCGTACTGCATCCTGGATGTAAGGGCTATGAATTGTATCAAGTTTAAAGGAAACTATGGAGGTAGTTAAGTTTATGTCTTCATATTATATTTAAATTTCTGCATTTTAGTACCAGGCATGAAAGCTAGAAATAGTGAGGCAATTCCAAAAATCTAGCACTTTGAGTGAAAAACTATTAGAATAGAAGATTTTCTTGCATCTAATGATCTCAACAGTGATGGCGGAATTTCGATGTTTGTCCGGTAAGTAATATATACATTTTATGATTATATACATTGAAGGAGTCCTAATGCTATGAGTTCATCAGAGCACAATTCATTAAAGTATGTCCCATTATTTGGATTCGTTAGATTACTTATCTTGATTCTCACTGTCACATTTAGGTTGATGTAACCTCCAACCTTCTTCAGCTATATCTTGTTAAACTCGGAAATTTGGACAGAATTTCAAACAGAACCCTATCTTTACTTCACGTGGGGTGCATGCTCTAGTTTTCTCAGCCATGACTGGATAGAGGTTCTAAGCAGTTTTCAATCACCCACACTGAGAATTGAACCTTCAACAATCAGGAGGATATCATGTTTACAATTGATTTTTCCAAGTACTTTAACCACTGTGCCACAAGTCCTTGCAAACAGTCCTAGTAAGAATTTGGGTTAGGGTTAAACCTTTTTGTTCTAGTTGTACATACCACTATTACTAATCATTATTACTATAGCTATTTTATGTATCATTCTACTAATACTGTGCACAAGGAGCTGAGACACAGTGGTTAGAGTATTTGGAGAAATCAATTGTAAAAGTGATATTCTTTTGAAGGTTGAAGGGTCAATCAATGCAGACGACCAAAAAATACAATTGTAAATTACTCAAGAACTCTATCCAGTGATGGCTGATGGAATGAGAGCATACTACTTCAGTGACGTAAATAAAAGATTCCGGTCAAAATTCTGTCCAATTCCCAAGTTCAGTAGCTTAATTAGGAGTTTCAAATAAGCAGTTGCCTGTATTTGCTGATTAACACCTCTAAGGGTTTATGGCTTTCCTTCCTACCTTCAGTTCAAGGTTACTCATGTCTTCTATGTAAGAAATATTCTATGAGTTTTTGGATAGTCTGTTCAAGTATTCATTTCAAAATCATTTAATAAAAATTGCATGATTATCCAGAAATTTACAGATTTATAAAAAGTCGATCTTCAGTCAATTAGAAAACTAACGAGCTATTGATATGCAGAACTGGACAGAAGGCAAGAAATGCAATATTTTTTGTTATTTTTTATTTGCATAGAAAAAATGTTTTGTAATAATTTATAAAAAATGAAAAAGTATACCTTAATTTCAATATTTCTGAAGATTATAAAAAGTACATTAAGTACCCATATTTTTGTAATAAAAGCGGACATGCTTATCTAATAATATATTTTAATGTGCACAATTAAGATTTTACGTTTCTCTAAAATATCCATACTAAACTTGGGATTAGTTTTAAATTCAGTAATACTCTGAAGTTATTGATGACGTCTGTTTAACTATATTTTTCCTTATAATATAAAAACCTTTGTAAAAAATTATTAAAATCTTTTTTGTATTTCAGTATGAACTACCTACTATGTCAATTTTATTGATTCTCTGAAAATATTATTTAAATGATAATGGATAGGGAGTGTGATGCAATTCCCGTCTATTTTTTGCAGTACTGTCCATCCATATTTCTTTCAATTATTTGTTAGTAGAAATTATTCCATTTTTAGAAGTTATACTTTTAGTGGCCCAAAATCTCAATTTTTTCATTTTTAAAATTTTCAATATCATAAAAACACTTCTTATGACACAAAGATTTAATTCACGGGAAGGAAGAGACTGATATGGCAATAATTGAGCTGGTCAATTCTGTCAACAAATTCTTGTACACATGTACCACATAGAAAGTTTTCTAGTTATCAGGGAAGCAACATTCAGCAAAGCATTTCTTGTAGAGTTTGAGGACTTGGGCTAGCTTAGCTGAGTATTAATTAATACAGCTGGGATGAGGTCAGGTGCACACACTTGGCAGTGTCTAAGGTTTTTAATGATATCGCAAACATGAGATCATCAAGTGTGCAAGGATAGTTGAACAATGTTAAATGAATCAGGAGAGAATGAGATTTGCTATATTCCGTGTTTGCTTTGCACCATTCAGTTTTATCACTGGAAAATTGTTTGGCAGAAAGAGAAAATATATTTCTTCATGTGAATCTCAGGTGTGTTTTTTATCTTCTCAATCAGCCATTTTATTGTACATTGTTTTTTGAGCGATGGCTCCTTAATTGGTGCTGGGAAATCACAAGCTGATCGGCATTTCTGAAAGGATTACGAACATGTGTCACCCAATCGTTAGGTACCCTAGTTAGGAATAGATCTATTAGTATAGCTTGTTTATCTTCACCTTCTGAGAGGCAAGTCGAAAATAGGATTGTGTAAGGAATTGAGCCATATAGAAACTATGAGTGCAGTATCCTACTTCGAGAAACCAAACATATTACTGTGGTGGACATTAAAAACACCAAACACGTATACGTGAGCATTATTATCTGGGCTACTTTTAAGCTTCAAGGGAGGTGAATTGGTTATCTAAGGTAAGTGCTGCATCTATACTTTTAGAGACATGGTCGATTAGGATACAGTGCTCAGTCATAGGACAATGTTGAAGATTTTTATTTTGGATGTCATTTAATTTTTGCTTAGGATTGCATTATATAGTGTAACCCGGATATAAGAGACTCGATATGAGATAACCCCAGATATAAGACATATTTTCTCTGGTACCCGTCCTCTCTGATGTAAGAAAGTTCATTTTCAGAGACAGTGTGATGTTGTAAATCAGTCAGAGGTGAGTTAAAGAGAGAGTGAAGTTCAATAACTTAATTTTGACCAGTCTAGATGTAGTACTTACCAACAAAACAAACGCCCACGTGTTTGTGCCTTGTGTAGGCATGCGTGACAACAAAACTTGGGTTTTTATAAGCGGAAGTCTCAAGGTTGTCAGGAATCTCCGGGCATATACGCAAGAGGAGGGATTGAGAGAGTGGTATAAAAGGCAGGTCGAGTGAGAATGTTGTTGTTGTTGTCATTGGACGTTACAGTAATGCGTGCGTTAGCAGTTGATTAAGACGTTGTTTTTTTTGTGTTAAGTCGCGCAACTTGGTGAAGGTCATATAAGTCGTGCACCTCGGTGAAGGTGAAGGTCATACTAGAGACACGGTGTGTCCGACCTGTGTCTGTAGGAGTCACCCTCTACTTTATCATTTTGCTTTGTGTGTCTAAGGATAGCCCATCTGCTTTTTTGTTGACTTTGTTTCTTGTTGAATTTATTTGGACAGCACTTTCACTTTACCCACTGTTCTGTTGAGTCAGAAGTTAATTTTGCCACTGAAAACTGGTTGCTTGCGATCGTTGTTATCATTGCGATTAGTGATTTCAGCGTCAGCATCTCAACAAAAACTCTGAGCATTTCTAAACAGTTGGAGCTCATCGATGATGTCAAAGTAAAGAAACTCAATGCGGCCAAAAAGTATGGAATTGGTTATTCAACAGCAGCAAAAATTCTCAAGAAAGAAGACGATCTCTGTTCTTGCATGCAAAGGAACATAAAAGCAAGCCAATATCGTTTTTCAAAAAAATTCATGGCGAATCAATGTCAGCAGATTATGGTTCTATCAACAAATGGGTGACAAACGTTTTGCCACAACTTTGATATGATCCAAAAGATGTTTGGAACTATGATTAAACGTGACTTTTCTAACAAGCCATGCCATCTGGATCATGGTGACTAGCCAGCGACGAACAGTCAAATAGGACAAAAGACAGACTCATGATGCTTCAGTTCACATGGCAGTGAGAAGCAAGCTGTAGTTGTTGATAAGTTGGCAAAACCACTGCTTTAAAAATGGCAAAACTCTGCCAGTTTCTTACTTCATTAATGATAAGGTCTGGATGACTAGTCAGCTGTTTACTCATATTATGAAAACGCTTATTCGAAAAATCATTGCTCAAAATCGAAAGATTATTCTGTTTTAAGACAATGGAACTTTTCATAACTTACTGCTGGTTACAAATCTGTCAAACATCAAATTGTCGCTCATACTACAAAAGACCATCAGTCTCATTCAAACTTTGGATCAAGCCATCATTTGTTAATTCAAAGTGTATTATCATTGGAAACTTGTTCAAATGCAAATAGCAGTGATCGATGCTACACTGCCACTGCTGCTGTCCAAAGTGGTCAAGCAGATCACTGTTTTGAAGGCCATGCACATGATAAAATGAGCACTTTTCATGGTCAAACTGTCAACAATTCAAAATTCTTTTAAATAGGCCAGTTTTGTCATTGAATCACAGGCTGAAATGGAAGAAATACTTGACGAAAATTACCAAGTTTCTCCACTTCGGGTATAGAGCAAACAGATTTTGACAAATTTATCAGCTTAGATGATGATACACAGACATCACACGTGGTATAAAATCAGATGATCAAGATTTTGATGAAGATGATGATGCTGAAAGCACAAGTTCTGAAGTTTCTGAAAGTGACAAACCAGTGCCAAATTCTTTGGTTGCATTAAATGTGCTTGAAACTCTGACAGCCTACTTTGAAGCAAAAAGCAGTAATACTGATAGCGCATTGAAAATGATTTATAGACTGAATGAAAGTTTTCATGATGCTAGCAAAGAGATTTTTGTACAATCGTTTTAATCATAATAGTTTTCATGAATTTTTGTTTGTCAAATAATTTACACTGCTAAACTACAGATCTGCCTATATATATATACATATATATATTCGATTAGTGGAAATTGTATAGAATTACCGGCCCTCATGCAGTTTAGATAAACCAGAATATAAGGAAAATACAGGAGCATATATTCTGGGCTCCACCGCCTGTAGAATGTAATTTGATTATTGTAAAAGATTTTTTAAAATTAAATTATTGTTTGATTATTAATTACTTAATTATTATGGAAAATATAATTATTGTTAAAAATATTTTTCCAATTAAAAAGGTTATATTTAAGTAAAGAAAATTGATGAACTGTTGAAAGTTAAACATTTTACTTAATTTTAAAATTATGTTTATTTAAGAAAAATACCTGTATTTCCAAAATTTCTGTATTTAATAAAAACCATTTTAAAAAAATTGTTTATTTAATAAAAATCATTTAATAAAAGATTTATGTATTTAATAAAAATCATTCAAATAAAGCATTCCTGTATTTAATGAAAATCATTTAATGAAAAGTTTCTATATTTAACAAAAATAATTTCATATTTATGTATAAAGTACATATAAATACATATAAATATTCTGTATTTAATAAAATCTTTTAATAAAAAATTGTTTTTAATAAAAATGATTCAACAAAAGTTTCTGTACTTAGTAAATCAGTTTAATGAAAAACTCAGTATTTAATAAAAATCATTTAATAAAAGATTTCTACATTTAATAAACATCATTTAATAAAAGATTTCTACATTTAATAAAAATCATTTAATAAAAAATTTCTGCATTTAATAAAAAATCATTCAATAGAAAATTTCTGTATTTAATATATATCATTTAATAAAAAATTTGTGTATTTAATTATAATAATTTTAACAAATATTATTGTATTTATTAAAATTATTTAATAAAAATCATTTATTAAAAGATGCCCTACAACCTCTCTCCCACAGAAGAGATGTTGCGAGCCTATCTTTGTTTTATTATTATTTCCATGACAAGTGCTCGTCCGAGTTCCAATCTCTGGTCCTCCCCTCGCTAATCTTTCACGATAAAGACCAGTCTAGCTGAAACCACTGTAAATAATTTTCCCCATTCTTTATTTGTGTTTAAATCAAAACATAGATTCCATGAACAAAACTTCTTTCTTAGAAGTGCACGCCTGTGGAACTCTCTTCCGTTTGCCTGTTTCCCACTTGACTCCAAAACTTTTAAGGATTAACAAAAACAACTTTTTTCTATTTACACAAAACTTTTTAGTGTAAGTAACAAAACAAACGTATTTAAACAAAATATATTTAAATGAATGGGTATCTTTCTGAGTGCATTTTTTAAAAATATGTTTACAGAACTTTTTAATAAAAGCAACAATAATAATAATTAATATAATTATATTAAAAAAATGTTAAAAATAAAAAGAATGAACTATATTAATGACAAAACATTAGAAACTGAGAATTTCAGTCACTAAACTTACTTGTATTTAATTTGCCCTTGTATAATAGTAAGCAAATAGCAAGTTTTCTTTAAAAATAAAAATGATAAAAAGATTTGTATTACACTTCATCTTTATAAAAAATAAGTTATAAAAGATATGTGAATAAAATATATTTTTTAAATCTTGATTATTTATACTTGTTGCTTATATTTGTGATTTTATTATGCAAAAAATTGCCTCAGTCTAGAAGGATTTCTCCTTCACTGACCACCTACATACATAGCACTTTAAATAAATGTTGAATTGTATTAAAAACGCACGAAACAAAATTTAAAAAACACACACACACTGTACATAAAAATCAATCTTGGTTGCAAAAATCCGAACAAGTCAGTTATTTTATATTTGTTTTTGCCATTAAAAGTTTGGTTATAATAATTTTATTTACATTTTTTTTTTAAATTATGTATTTTTTAATTGACACCATCTGAAATTCTCAGTTATAACGTCGGCTTATCTATTTATTTGGTATTATTTAACAACCTGGCCTAGTGTAGTATAAACACCCCCAACCACCCCATGTTAAGAACGGTTTTTGGAATAAACCCCCCTAACCTCCCCATGTTAAGAACGGCTTTTGAAGTTGGGGGTGTTTATTCTGAAAGCCGTTCTTAACACAGGGAGGTTGGGTTGTTTATAATACACTGGGGTACGTCGTAAAAATATACCATTTATTTACATTTATATTATTATTATTATTATTATTATTATTATTAAAAAGTTCTGTAAATATATATAAAAAAACGCACTCAGAAAGATAAATACTTCATTTTATTAACTTACATTAAAAAGTTTTGTGTAAATAGAATTTTTTTTTTTAATCCTTAAAAGTTTTGTAAATATTTAATATTAAAAAAACATGTTTTGTAAATAAATATATTTTTTTAAATCTTAAAAGGTTTTGTAAATATATTTTTAAAAAATCTTGCTTGCGAACATTCGACCATGTCTGCTATGTGACGAGTTTACAAACAACCAACGGCAATGTCAAGGTCGAACAATCAGTGTCACTTGAAAGTGTTTGCCAGTATTTGTCGGAGTATCAAATCTTTACTTGATCCCAATTTAATAAAAAAAAAATTCTGTATTTAATATAAAAAATTCTGTATTTAATAAAATCATTGAATAAAAATTTCTGTATTTAATAAAAAAATCTGTATTTCATAAAAACATTTAATTAAAAAATTCTGTATTAAATAAACGTATTTAATAAAAAATATTGTGTATTTAATAAAAGTCATTTAATAAAAAAATTTCTGTATTTAATATAAATCATTAAATAAAAAATTCTGTATTTAATTAAAATCATTTAATAAAAAATTCTGTATTTAATAAAAAAACCGTTGAATAAAAAAATTCTGTATTTAATAAAAATCATTTAATAAAAAAGTCTGTATTTAATGAAATCATTTAATAAAAATACTGTATTTAATAAAAATCATTTAATAAAAAATTCCGTATTTAATAAAAATTATTTAATAAAAAAATATTATGTATTTAATAAAATCATTTTATAAAAAATATTATGTATTTAATAAAAGCATTTACTAAAAACAGTATGTATTTAATAAAAACATTTAATAAAAAGTATTGTGTATTTAATAAAAATAATTTAATAAAAAAATTATGTATTTAATAAAATCATGTAATAAAACATATTCTGTATTTAATAAATATCATTTAATAAAAAATATCCATATTTAATAAAAATTATTTGATAAAACAATTTCCGTATATAATAATATCATTTAATAAAAAATATTGTTTTCTAACATTGTTTTACTTTAATTCTATTACGTCAATTTCAATATTGTTCTATTTTAAGTTTTAAATTCTGTTACAATAATTACATTAATTTCAATATCCCATCAAATTACAATCTTACAATCGTTCTAGTCCAAATATCTCCACATATTTTCCTTATATTTTGCTTTATCTAAACTACAAGAGGCCGAATTCCCGGTCTTTGTTACATGCAAATTAGAGATTTTTTTTTTACAAGGTGGTCACCACTTATCAAAGCCAGGAAGCCACTCAGAGATAAGGGTTATTGTAAGTACAGTACGTTAGTGTGGAGATTTAATAAAGTGTCTACTTAAGGGAGCGGTTCATCATGAATTTGTTTACGTTGGACTTGAAGACATCCAGGTTGTAGTCAGGTGGGAAGCAGAAAGATGGAACAGAATTCCACAGGCGTGCAGTTCTAAGAAAGAAGCTTTGTTCATGGAATCTACGTTTTGATTTAGGCATAGATAAAGAGTGGGGAAAGTTTTTGACAGTGGATTCAGCTAGACGGGTGTTTTTTGTAAAAGATTGGCGAGGGAGGACCAGAGACTGGAGTTCAGACGAGCAACTGCCATGGAAATAACGATAAAACAAAGACAGGCTTGCAACGTCTCTTCTGTGGGAGAGAGGTTGCAGGGAAGAGAAAATAGCATCCCCACTAAGCCACGAAGTCTATTTTGTACTCTGTCAAGGCAGGATAGGCTCTTTTTATGGCAGCAGTATTCCATCCTTGGACGTACTTGGCTTTTATATAGATAGAGAATGGCACCAGTAGTGAGATATCTTCTGGAGCGGTAGAAGGATCTTTCTAGCGACCTTGGCAACAGACTTGATGATGTACGTGTTCCATTTCAGATCAGGAGTAAAGGTCAAGCCCAGAAGCTTGTCAAAACATGGGGCTTCTCCTAGACGAGAGCCATCCATTTCAATTGATGCCAGATGGGGATGAGCGTTGATGATATAAAGATATTGTCTCATTTCTATATCAAAATCAAAGAGAATCATAATAGTTCACACACGTCCTCGAAGCAAAAGGGGGCCCATAAAAACAATTAAATTCAAGGGTACTAGTGCACTCATTGATCCGTGCTGAAATAATAACGTTATTATTTAAAAAGCCATTCTTAACATGGTAAGGGGGTGTTTTGTACCTATTCTGTACTTTAACCTTACAATTGAATAAAAAAAAAACATATAATAAAACTTTAATTAAACTTGGAAATACGATTAAATAAATAGCACGGATCAGTAAGTGCATTAACACCAATTCAAGTATAACTTACCTTTCAGTTGATAAATTGCTTTCAAGAAAAAAACGATTATAAATTTGTTAATTAATTCGAAACGAGCGAGTTTGACGGGTGGAAGTCTAAATTTAAGATGGCCGTCGGAAAAGCAACTGCGCAGAAAATTAAAGAATAATTTAAACTTACCATTGCGAAACTGTCGAACTTTTCAATGAATATTAAGGATAAAATTATTATTTAATTTATTGCAAAGTTTAATGTTGACAAAACTAAATAGCACAGGGCCGATAAAATTTCATTTTGTCCGGTTGACGTTTTTAACTTGCGTTGTTGTGTATTTGAAACATGCAAAAAATTTATGTCAACACAGAAGAAAAGTGACTTTTTTTGTCATTGAAATGTTTTTAGTAACAAAAATAACTAATAGTGAAAATATTTTTTGTCTGAATATAAAATAAATTCAATTACTTATTAACTATTTTTTGTCAAAATTGAACTGAAATGAACAAATTTCCAACAAAACGTTATAATAAAAAGACTCAAATAATAATAAAAACAGTCCAATCACACAAATGAGTCATCGTTACCCCCCACCCCCGTCGCCCCTTCCGCTGCTATAGCCGAACTTTTAACTTTAATACGTAGAGGCAGCTCATAGAGGACTGACCTGTTTATGTGCACCTCCGCTGGGCGCTGCTGCTCCGTTTACAGTCAACATTGAAAGTCTCTCTTTGTAAAATAGAAAGTTTTCTAAAGCAGTGCTTTCCAACTGAGATTTAAAAACCCGCTAGATCAGGAAGAAGAAATCTCCAGATTGCCGTCTGAAATTTTCAAAAACCGTGAATTCGAACCAAAAAGAAAAATCTCCAAAAAGGTAATACCCCCCCCCCACACTATATTTTAATTTCCTACGCTACATAAAGATATCAAAGATTTAAAATACGGGGAGATATTTGGACTACACCATTTGTAATTTGACCTATTTACAATGCTTCCCCACGAGACAGAGTTAAACACCAGGGTCGTTTTTTAACGTAAATTCGTTTTATGATATGAAGAAATTACTAGGTGGACAGGAAGTGGGTACTCATTTTACGTTAAATTAATATAGGAAAGCGATCCCCCACTTTTTGAAAAGGTAATTTCGGTATTATTATACAAACACCGTGACAGCGTTAGGGTTAGGGTTAGGGTTTAGGGTTAGGGTTAATTCGCTGTCACGGTGTTTGTATAAATTTACCGTAATTTCTTCATATCATGAAAACTACCGCCCCAAATTTAAATGTGATATTCGTTTTCAGCACCACCGAAACCTTTAAACGTCGTCATTTAAAAGTTTTTTGGGGAGTTGGAAAGAAACTTGACATTGACCAAATTTTTTATTGTGTAATATTTAAAACATTGATCAATACAAATAATACGTGGGTTAACAAATAAAAACAAAGAAATAATTAAATATAAAGTTTTACAATGATTAAATGTGTTTTATTTTATAATTTCAAAGATTTATTTTATAATTTTAAATTTTAAACAACGAACAATACAAATAATACGTTGGTCAACAAATAATTAAAAAAATAATGACAGATAAAGTTTTAAAATGATTAAATGTGTTTTACTTTATAATTTAAAATTTTTATTTTATAATTTAAAATTTTAAATATTGAACAATACAAACAATACGTTGATTAACAAATAAAAAAAGAAAGAATGCAAGATGAAGTTTAAAATTCTTTTGAATTCTATTTTTTTTTTATTTGGTAAACAACGTGATTAATTTAAATTAAATTTTAATCATAGCATTACATTTTCAATAATCACGTAAATATAAACATACGTTTGTTTACATTAAACCCTATATACCGGTGCGGATTCAACGTGTCCCCTTTTGTGGTAATAAAGTTCGAGGCTATTTGTACAACTAAACGGCAAATCTGCCAACCTTAGCATATCTATCTATCTATCTATATATATATATATATATATATATATATATATATATATTTAAATAAGGGGGTAGTCACCAACAATGTGTATTTTTTAAGATTATTTTATTATTCCGTGTCTTGGTTTTTCATTGAGAATTATGTTTGGATCATTGTAATAATGTTTTTAAATCATTGAAATCGTTTTTAACGCGTTTCAGACATTCTGTGAAGCGTCCTCGTCAGAAATTATTTTCAAATGTGTTGGAGGTGTGTGTGTGTGTATATATATATATATATATATATATATATATATATATATATATATATATATATAAAGAGAGGTGTGCTTGCGTTGGATGAGTCCATCGGTCGGTGGATCAAGGAACTAACATATGCAAAGCATGGCAAAGGTATTTACATAAAAGGGGTAGGAGGATGGTAGGAGGTAGTTAAAATCTAAAAGCATGTGTTCTTTCTTCCCCTTTTTTCTAGTCAGTCAAATTTCAGCTATCGTGGCAGCTCGACCAGGCGTTTTACTTGCTCCAGAAAATATTTTTCATACTGTTATATATGTTACCATAACATAGGCTGACATATATTCGGTGGGTTTATAATAGTATTTTGTATATTTTTTATTTTTAACTCCTTTTCCCAAACTTACCGTGTGAAAGAGAGAGTTGGGCGCCATTTTTTTAATTTTCCAATAGATCGGTAAACATTGAATGTTTTTCGAGCTGAATACACGTTACATTAAATAAAAGCACTAGAAAATTATCCCGTTAGATAGAAAAGTAACTTATCTTGCCTTTGGTAACATTTATTTGTTATATATTTGTTTTTTGACAACTTTTTCGAATCTATGTGTATAGACTAGTAATACAAACCCCATCCATCTCTCTATTTTTATAGTTACACTAGGTCTGTTGACCAAGCTAAAGGGACGAATTTAGCATTTACAGTCATGCGTGAACATTTTACATCTTCTTCTATTGTTATTATTATTATTATTATTATTATTATTATTATTATTATTATTAATAATAATAATAATAATAATGGTACTTGTACAATTTAATCAACACATTAAAAAAATGAAAATATCGGAAAAATTTTAAATTGTACGTATCCGTTAGATAGGGATTGCCAAACGATTGTGAAGATTGGACCGCATGTTCCGTGACGTCAGATTTGTGTGTACTTTACGAACTATGGAAAAGCAGAAGCGACTTAATGATTTTTTTTAAACCTTTGTTTATCTTTTTCAAACTGCAATTAATAATTAATCTTTGTTATAATTTTGTTAGGTTTTAAGATTTACACAGTTTAATGATTTATAATATCATAATCATTTGTATATTAAATATGAAATACGGTTTTACTGAATGTTCTTTTGTTTACGTACGGGCTTCCATATTTTGTTCAGTAAAAAGAGACAAACAAAATATGAGGGAGGGGGGCTATAAAATGCTTAATATTGTGCAATAATATTTTCAAATTGGTTTTAATCTGGCGATAAAATAGCTGACGAGTCATGTTTATATTAAAACTTAATATTTAAAAAAAATTAAACACAATTAATTAAAAATCTATGTTGTAACGGAACATTTTGAAATAATGGAATTTTAATCGTTTTAATCTTTAAAAATTAATTAATGTTTACGAAGTTTCTTTTTCTTGGCAATTCAACTGATTACAGTATGTATTAATTCGAAAAAACGCTATTTAAAAAAAAAACATAATAATATTAGGTTTATATCAATTTTTTAATTGCAACTTTAAGGTAAATTTTTGTTCAATATGTGTATTTAAATTTTTAAAAGATAAATATTTTTTACTTATTTGAACGCTTATGTTTCATAATGAATAGAAATTTCGATAGATTTAAATATATTTTGTTCGAATTTCGAATCAATAAATATGGGGGGGGGGACACGCACTAAAAAAATATTTCCCCTCGTATATTTTATGAAAACTGCATTTTCTAGGTAATTTCATTCTAAAATGGATAAGTATAAAAAATTTCACGAAAATCTGACCATTAGTTGATTTTTGCTAGATTTATTAATGTGGTCAGAAGCTAAGAAAAACAGAAGTTTTACTGTGGGTGTGCAGTGAGTGAGTTCAGACTGAGAAAAGGAAAAACAAAGATGGCGGCCAGCATTTTATTACATGCGTTCTCACAAAATCTTGTGTGCACGTGAAGCTGGAAACTACAAAACGAGCTTCATTTTTCAGTGCTGGAGAGATTCCAGATCTGGCAGGAGAGTAGGTGCAACAGGAGTGGAAATTCTACTTTCTCGAATTTATTCCCTTTTGTGTGTTTGAGGTGACCCCTCTCCCCCTCGGGAGGCGCACTGCAGTTTAAGGACCGTGGCCCCCCCTTTTTTTTTAAAGATTGTATTTTCAAGCTATTTCGGCAATGGCCGCTGGCTTAAGCAACATGATTAAGCCTTTTAATGGCGACGGTGATGTGGAGACGTTGCTTTAAAAAGTAGACCTTGTGGCAAGGATTCAAAAGTTGAACGATGTGGCCGCAGTAATACCACTGTTTCTAGAAGGGGATGCGCTGGCCCTCTATTTGGAGCTCAGCAAGCGAGATCAGGGTGACGCGGATGCCATCGAGGGTCGACTGATCGAAGCTTTTGCAGAGGGGCCTTTCGATGCCTTTAATAAGTTGAAGGAGAAGAGGTGGACTGGTGAATCTGTTGATTTCTATGCAAATAACATAAGGAGATTGGTTGAGTTGTCTAGCATCAGGAGACACGCCACGAGTCACATAGTCAAAATGACATTCATGACCGAGTTCCCGGGAGAGATATCTAAACGTTTGCAGCAGGTCCCAGGAGTGGAGATGCTGGATGTCAGTGAGCTGCTCAAAACTATAAAGATCTTGGTGAGCACCCAGCCCACGGAATCTGGAGGGACAACAGCAACGGTATAGCAGGATGTGGGCAGGAGTCTGCCGAACCCAAGGGTGGCATGCTTCAAATGTGGGGGACCACATATGAAAAGAGACTGCAGGAAGTTCTTGCAACGGACAGTGTATTATAAATGCAATCGGAGAGGCCATTTAGTGGTGAAATGCATGAGTTCGGGAAACTGGCAAGGGGAAGCTGAAGCGCCAGCGGCCACCCCCGATTCGAGAATAGTGGCACACTCGCAGCAGATGCCCAAGCAGAAGATCGTGGTGGAAGGATGGGGAGTTATGGCCCTGATCGACACTGGCTGTACAACTCCCATGGTGCACACAACCCTGGTCGGAAGATGGAAAGGGAAGGGTGAAGTAGTGGCATTCAATGGGTCGCGAGTAAAGTGTCGAGGGAGGAAGACCGTCACTATTGATATTGCTAAACACTGGATGAGGGTCCATCCAATTGTCAACGATCATCTGGTGCCTGGCGTTCAAGCCATCATTGGAATGGATATGATATGGCGACTTGGAGGCGTTACCAACACATGCAAAAATGTGAGGTTCGGACTAGCTGAGTGCGCAATGACAGAGCAAGCTTCTGGAGGGACCAACAAGGCTGGTGAGGAAAGAAAAATGTCGATCAAAGATCAGGACTTCCGAGACGAATTCGACGGAGAGCAGTGGACTGTGGAATGGGCATGGAAACATCAAGCGCCATCGCTGACAAACAGGGTGGCATGCTACACTAATTCGCTCAGAGGAAGGGCGAGAAAGGAGTTTGAACAAGAAGTGGACCGATGGATTGGGGAGGGGATACTGCTGCCTTGGACGGATGATGTTGAGTCGGGCATTTTGCCATTGATGGCCACTCTGCAACCAACTAAAGGGAAAGTAAGACTGGTCCTGGATTTCCAAGAGCTGAACCAACATGTTGAGGGCCATACTGCAGGCGACACCGTAGATGTGTGCAGTGAGACCATCAGAGAATGAAGGCAGATGAATGGGGCGTCTACGTTGGTAGATCTAAAATCTGCCTATTTGCAACTCTGCATCGCCAAGAAGTTCTGGAAATACCAGTTAGTCAGGTACAAAGGCAAAACCTACTGCATTATGCAAGTGGGGTTCGGATTGAATTCGGCATCCAAGATCATGTCAACAAACCTCAGGAAGATTCTGGAAACAATGGGAAAAGATGGGGCAGTGAATTTATACATAGACGACATTCTTGTGAATGAGACTCTGGTAACTGCCAAGGAGGTGGTGGCTCATTTGAAGAGGTTTGAGTTGGTCACCAAAGCACCGGAAAAATTAGACGGAGGGGCTGCTTTGGGGCTAAGGCTGAAACAAGGTGCGTTGGGCAGCCTAGAGTTTTGAAGGGGAACAAGATCCCACAACTGAAGCAAGAGCTCAACAGACGGGAACTTTTTTCCATACGCGGGAAGTTGATCAAACATTACCCCGTTGCTGGCTGGCTTAGACCAGCATGCTGCTACATAAAGAGGCGTGCCAAAGGAAGAGGATGGAATGATAAAGTGGGAGGAAGAATGGTCGCCATGATGGAAGAGCTCCTGAAAGAAGCAGAATGGCAAGACCCAGTCCGGGGAACCTGGAACATACCATGAACATTGGATGAAGACGTGTGGTGTGATGCAAGCAGCATTGCAACAGGGGTCGTCTTGGAAGTTGGAGGAGTGGTTGCAGAAGATGCGGCCTGGTTAAGGAAGAAGAATGATGTCAGCCACATCAATGTAGTGGAATTAGATGCGATAATCAAAGTGGTCAATCTCGCCTTGAAATGGGGACTGCATGACATCTGCATCAAAACAGACTCTGCCACTGTGTTTACTTGGCTAAAGTCCCTCATTTCAAGCGAAAAAAGGATAAGATAAGATAAGAGGCAGCAGAGATGTTAGTGAAGCGCAGGCTTAGAATGCTAGCTGAGCTGATGCAGGAGTTTTGTTTGAAGCTCTGTGTAGACATGGTGGCTTCTGAGAAGAACCAAGTAGATGCTCTCAGGAGAGTGAAGAAGAGCTGACTTGTGCCAAAGAAAGATGTTGTTGCTGCATCGGATCTAGATGATGTTGGCGTGCGAGAGCTGCACAATCTGTACCATATGGGGGTAGAGAGGACGTGGTACTTCGTGAAGAAAGTCGACCCGAGTGTCAGCAAGGAGCAAATGAGGCAAGTGGTCAGGACATGCGACAGATGTCAGTGGATTGATCCTGCTCCAAGCACACATGAAGCTGGTCAAGTGGGGGTGAGTGGTACCTGGGAGAGACTGGCATGCGATGTCATCCATTATAGGGATGGACTTTACCTGACCATGATTGACTGCGGGCCCGGGCAATTTGCTCTATGGAAGAAGCTACGCGAAGGAACAGGCAATGAAATAGCGGAAATCCTCGGTGAGGTGTTTTTGGAGCGAGGTCCCATGGAAGAGCTGTTAACCGACAACGGGACCGCATTCAAATCAGTAGCAGTGATGGAAGTGATGAAGAAATGGAATATCCAACAATCAAATAATGATTGCGGAATATAATGAACTAATTATTTTATTTAAATCTTAGTGGAAATCTATTATTTTGTTTAAACAGAAAATAACTTTACTAAAGTTATGGTTTTACCTTTACTAAAGTTATGGTTTTACCTTTACTAAAGTTATGGTTTTACCGTTACTAAAGTTATCGTTTTACGTGGTGAATAAAAAATGCAAGAATTTATAAAAGCATCGTCATTTGTAACAAAAAAAAATGTTTTACAGTAACATTATGAAAAAAGCTCCTAAAGTCCATTCGATATAAGTCGAAGAAAAATGAATTTCTCGAACTACCGATATTACCATTGAATTAAGCATTTTTTATTTAATATTTTCACACAAAAAATTATAATAGCAAAAATATTTCTACTTTTTTTTTTAAACTACAGATTTTGCATAATTTTTATATGCAAGATTTTAATAATTTCCTTGCTCACAATAATGTGAAACTTTCGGCGTAACATAATTTTTATATAATCTTGAACAATACTGTATATCGATACTCTACAGCTGACTGGGATAGCTTTTGTACATTTATATCTGATCTACCTCTAAATTCCATGTCTAAAAAGGATGTGTCCTCAGTAGTATCAGACCTGACCGAATGGTTAATTGTAGGCATAGACCGATTCATAGCATTCAAAAAATTTCAACAAAAACCTAACAGCCAGCCATGGTTCTCCCCAGATTGTGCTGCTGCCATCGCATACAGAAATCACTTTTTCCATAGCTACCAACGTAATAGATGAACTGTGACTAGAGCTGCTTTCAGGACTGCCAGCAACCACTGTAAAAGAGTAATAAAAAATGCAAGAGAGCTGAGCAGCGGCTTGGTTCCCACCAGTTCTGGCAAATAGCAAACAGGATCCTGAACAGAAGTGTGTGTTCTATCCCAACCATCATCAATGGACCTGAGGTCATCTCGTCAGCATCAGACAAGGCCAAACGATTTGCCAATAACTTTGCAGCTAATTCTACCCTATGCAACCAAGGCCATCAACTCCCCGTATTTCCTCCTATAACAGACATGCTATGCAACATACAAATATCTGCGTGCGAGGTTGCTAAGTTAATCAAGAACCTTGATTCCAGTAAGGCAACTGGCCCTGACGGCATTCCAATTATAGTGCTGAAAAAGCTTCAACCAGAACTTGCCCCCATACTTAGAAAACTGTTTAAGCGTTGCCTTTAGAAGTGCTTTCCAACATCTTGGAAAACCTCATCAGTATGCCCTGTATTTAAGAAATCAGGTGATGTCGTCTCCCTCTCAGTACAGACCAATAAGTCTTCTGTGTTTCATGAGTAAGTTGCTGGAATCCATATTAAATAGAGAAATAGTCAACCACCTCAGCAGAAACAACCTTCTTAGTGACATGCAATATGGTTTCCGTTCTGCCAGATCTACAGCAGATGTGCTAATGGTTATATCTCATGGGATTAGTGAATCTCTTGACAAAGGCTTCCTCTCTAGGGCAATTGCTCTTGACATATCAGAAGCCTTTAATAAGGTATGGCATAAGGGCCTACTTCACAAGACAGTATAACTGGCTACAGTATAACTGGAAATGTTTTCTCAATCATTAAATCATTTCTCTCTGTTAGGCTCATAAGAGTAGTGGTTGATGGGCAAAAATCAGAGGCCCCCAGTATTAATGCTGGAGTCCCTCAGGGGTCTATCCTGGGCCCAACTCTCTTCTTGATCTACATCAATAATCTCCCAAAACACATAATTAAATCATTCGTTGATATCTATGCTGATTCTCTCTCCTCTGATCTCAAGCGTGTGGTACAGTGGAGGAAGACGTGGCTGGTTACTTTTAATGCATCTAAAACTAAGCTCCTATCAACGCTCTGATCCCCATCTGGCATCAATTGAAATGGATGACTCTCGACTAGGGGAAGCTCCATGTTTTGATAAGCTTCTGGGATTGACCTTTACTCCTGACCTGAAATGGAACATGTAAATCAAGTCTATTGGCAAGGTCGCTGGAAAAATGGTAGGATTGCATCAGTAGTGAGATATCTTCTGGAGCAGTAGCTCCAGAAGATATCTCACTGCTGATCAGTGGTGTATCTAGGGTATGGCAGGCATGGCCCGTGCCATGGGCGCCACTCTGACATGGGCGCAAAAATTGCTTGACAAAAATTAAAATTAGTAGTTAGGCATATCTAAGGTATAAATTATTAAGAAGGAGCGCACATTCAAACTTTGCCATGGGCGCCATTTTACATAGGTACGCCACTGCTACTGATGCAATTCTCTATCTATATAAAAGCCAAGTACATCCAAAGATGGAGTACTGTTGCCACATCTGGGCAGGAGCTGCTAAAAACAGCCTATTCTGCCTTAACAGAGTACAAAATAGGCTTTGGAGCTTAGTGGGGGATGCCCTTTTCTCTCCACTGCGATCTCTCTCCCACAGGAGAGACGTTGCAAGCCTATCTTTGTTTACTAAATTTTATTGTGTTGCATTTTTGACAAATGGTAAATTACTTGCTCTTTGAGGGCTAATTTAGTTATTTTTGTATAAACAAGGTTTTTTTTTATTTAATTCAATATCTTAGGACTTTACTAATTATGTTTGAAATGGACCCAGAAAACTAATATTTATCTTATAAAGGATTTTTGCAATGAATTTATTTAACTTGAAAATTTAGCTGAATTGGTTAGAGCGCCATGAACCCAGTCTTCATAACTTTTTTCACATGTACAAATATTTTTTTCCTTTAGGAAATTAAGTTTAGTCTTTAATTTTTCAAATACAATCAAAAAGTAGTCGGAAACCTACAAAAAATTATGATAAATCGGCTTTCAAAACTAGGTCCCCCTATTTTTGCCCGCCCATTTTTGCCCGTACCTAATTTTCTGTATGTTTACGTGAGAAGCCAGTTCCTCTTGCTATTGGGATTTTTTAAAGTTAGTTTTCACTCTCCTAGCCTTATCCCAGCCAAGGGACCCGCAAGGCAGCAGAGCAGAGGTTGGTGGTGTGTCAGGGCGTGTCCACACACTGGTGGGCCATGGCATAGAACCTCTGGGAGCTCCTACTGCTCAGAAATCCCCTGACATTTAGGCTGGTGCTGCAAGGCACCAGTATCCGTGTGTGGCCACGAGGAGGCATGTCAAAGGTCTCAACACTGGAGAGGCTTATTATACTGGCAAAGAAGGCTTACGCATTCTTCTTTGTATTCACCGAAAGGCTAGCCAGCAACAGGAACTGGAAGTGAAAAGCATGCAAGCAAGAACTTAGCACTAACACTGCTGCTGCAGTGCTGCACTAGACGCATCACAGTGCCCTGTCTTTGTTTCACCTAATGTTTTAAATGCAAAAAAATCAAACAACTTTTAATAATAATTTGGGTGAGAAGACGATTTTTCTAAAAGTCAAATTGAACAAGAAGAACGGCAACACAAAAAGATAAATTTTGCATCAGTTAATATTAAGTATTATTTTTATTTAAGAAAAAAAATCGATAAATTATGAATTTATTTATTTTTAAGGCAGTTTTGTACTTTCAACCGGTTATGTTCTATAAGTTTTATTTCAATTAATGTAAATTACCCCCCCCTATATATTTAGATTAACTTTCTAAATAATGTTATTTATTTCAGCGCGGTTCCAATAGTGCACACGTACCACCCCTGTCCTCTTCCCCAATATAAACAGAATTTTTATAAAATTATTGTGAAATTCTAACGGTATGAAACTCGGTAAATGTCGGCGCATTACTTACGGAAAAACGGTTAATTAAACTGCAGAAATCCTGTAATTGAATAACCACACCTCCTCCTCCTCAAATAAAAAAAAAAAAAAGAACGCAAAACAATGTTTGGTGCTTATGTTTTTGTAAACCGCTCGTGAAAACTTTTTTTTTCTTAGATTTAAATTAAAAAGCATTAAAAACTATGCGGGATAAAAAAAACAAAAAATAAACCACCTAAAAAAAAAAATTATTTTTTTAACTTTCTTATTTCAAATGACTGCTTAAAAATTCCTATGCTACCGTTAGCGGTGAAATAGTCCCACGGTCCAGGGGCTTATGCCATGCAAACGGTAAATTTGTGGCAGGTTTGATTATCAGATTCGTTGTCAGCGACCTCAAATACCTGTACGAGCCTTTTTCAATTCTCACACAAAACACACATTCATATTTCAAGCTGTTATATACATACGCGCACACAAACATACGCGCCCACGTCCACACATGTACACATATGCACATTCGCGTACATACACTCACATTCACGTATATATACACACACGCTTACGTATACACATGTACTCACACACGCGAACACGAACACACACATGGACGACGTCACTTCCGCTTTCTAAGGAAATACACATGCGCAAAAGACACTCCAGAAGCGAGTATAAAACATGGAGACAAGCTGTTTCTAATCCTCTTTTTAGGACCAACTCTCAACTAGAGAGGTTGGGCGAACAAGCCGCCGCCGTTTCGGCGCGCGCGCATGCGCACCTCACGCCCACTTCCTACTATGTATGGGGCACGAGCTAATGACTGTATGTATACATTCTCCCTCTTTCTCTCTCCATCTACTACTGGCCACTAAGAACACCTTCGCGTAGCTGACTACTAACTGATGACAACTCTAATATCCTCTTCCTTGCCTACACGCTGGATTCTCATTTCCACTACAACACTCACTTCAATTCCCACGCGCGAACAAACAATAATGACCCAAACTTGAGATGAAAACACATTTCCTTTTCTTGCTACAACACCAGTCCTGCAACGGACATTGGTTACATACGCGCGGACATGTTATAACTAAAATGTTCATTTCTTTCAACAGCAAATAAACGACGTTTATCTTATCCATTACTTGAGTCTTTGTTTCCTTCAATTCCCATTCGTTTCATTATTCTTTTGTAACGGGATTGGGGTATTTATTATCCTAGTCCCCTACATACCCTTAAAAATACAAATTAGAGTGGTTGGGGTTCTGTCATAGTGTAAGGTAACATTTACCCAAATGGAAAATAATTTCCAAATTTACATCAGAAAATCAAAAGAAAGTTGTGCAATTCTGTCGAAAAATAGTGATTATCATTTTATATTAAATTTATTTAAAGGAATTGTCCTCCTCTAAAGAATAAAAAAAATTGGGAACAAACAAAAACAAATGTTTTTTGTTGCGAGTTGCATCGTGAGTGGAAAAGATTAAAAATAAGCTGAAATTCTAAGGAGGGAAATTATCAACACGTGAACGATAGCGAGAAGAAATCTTTATTGAACACAAGCAAAGGATTATTTGATAGTTTACAAACAAAGGGAGACAATAAAAATAAAAGTTATCACACTTTTAACATGAGTTATCGGACTTGTAACAAATTTCAAGCCTTTTTTTTTTCAACTTTTATAACTTTTCTTCTTTTATTATAGTATTTTAAGTAAATGTTACCTTACGCCAAAACAGGACACCGCCAACTCTAATTTGTTTTTTTTGGGGTATTCGAGGTCGCTGACAACGAATCTGATAATCAAACTCGCCGCAAATTTACCGTTTGCATGATATGAACCCCTAGACCTTGGGATTATTTTGTGCCATTTCATCGCCTTTGGTAGTGTTTTTCTTACATAATACGTTCATGTATGAACGGGCGTAGTGGGGTGTCATATCACATCGCGTAGGAATCTTTCAAATAAGAAAGTTAAAAAAAAAATGTGTTTTTTTAATTTATCAAAAAATAAAGTTTTCACGGGCGGTTTGCAAAAATATAACCACCAAACATATTTTTATGATTTTCCTTCTTTTTAGGGGCGGGTATTCCATTAAGCGGTGCTTCTGCAGTTTAATTAACCGTTTTTCCGTAAGCAATGTGCCGACATTTACCATTTCACAAAAATTGCTGAAGAAGCAGTTTACGAAAAGGAAACAAGTTAGTGAAGTTAATTAACGAACTAAAAGATATAACAATGTTAAGCAACAAAATAAACTTATTACACAAAACAGGGGCTTTTTTCGTAATGTTCCTGTAAAAATTATTTTATTTTTATTTTATTGTTACAAATTACGATGCTTTATTTACATAAAAAACGCAAAAATAAATTCTTGCTGCAATACGACGTTACGTATATAATTGTAATGAATACACATAAGACACGAGGTTACGAGTAACTGCTTTATTCGGCCATCTTGGAGGAACTACTTACTACGAGTCAATACAAGGGAGGTAACTCTTATAATTTACAGAGTTCCTCTTCATTGAGAAAAAGTGTTTATTACCACAGACACACACACACACACACACACACACACACACACACATATATATATATATATATATATATATATATATATATATATATATATATCATTTATTGTCTATTTGAATAAATTTCTTGTATTTCTGGGGGGCTCAACGTGTTCTTTTGTGTCGGCCCTGGGTTGTTATTTTGGGCTGTTTTTTTTGTTTTTTTTACAAGGTGGTCACCACTTATCAAGGCTCGGAAGCCACTCGGGGATAAGGGTTATTGTAAGTACAGTACGTTAGTGTGGATATTTAAAGTGTTTACTTAAGGGGGCGTTTCATTAGGAATTTGTTTACGTTGGACTTGAAGACATCCAAGTTGTAGTCAGGAGGGAAGCAGGTAGATGGAAAAGAGTTCCACAGGCGTGCAGTTCTAAGAAAGAAGCTTTGTTCATGGAATCTACGTTTTGACTTAGGCATAGATAAAGAGTGGGGAAAGTTTTTGACAGTGGATTCAGCTAGACTGGTGTTTTTCGTAAAAGATTGACGAGGGGGATCAGAGATTGAAGCACCTGCCATGGAAATAATGATAAAACAAAGATAGGCGTGCAACGTCTCTTCTGTGGGAGAGGTTGCAGGGAAGAGAAAAGGGCATCCCCCACTAAGCCACGAAGTCTATTTTGTACTCTGTCAAGGCAGGATAGGCTGTTTTAGCAGCTCCTGCCCAGATATGGCAGCAGTATTCCATCCTTGGACGTACTTGGCTTTTATATAGATAGAGATTGCATCAGTAGTGAGATATCTTCTGGAGCGGTAGAAGGATCCCACCATCTTTCCAGCGACCTTGGCAACAGACTTGATGTACGAGGTCCATTTCAGATCAGGAGTGAAGGTCAAGCCCAGAAGCTTGTCAAAACATGGGGCTTCTCCTAGACGAGAGTCATCCATTTAAATTGATGCCAGATGGGGATCAGAGCGTTGATGATGTAAAGATAGGAGTTTTGTTTTAGATGCATTAAAGGTAACCAGCCACGTCTTCCCTCACTGAACGACTCATTCAAGATCAGAGGAGAGAGAATCAGATAGAACTTTGTCATTTACAGCCTTTGATGAGTTGCCGTAGATGGTTGTGTCATCAGCATAGATGTCAGCGAATGATTTAAGTATGTGTTTAGGAAGATCATTGATGTAGATCAGGAAGAGAGTTGGGCCCAGGATGGACCCCTGAGGGATTCCAGCATTAATACTGAAGGCCTCTGATTTTTGTCCATCCACCACTCCTCTTATGAGCCTATCAGAGAGAAATGATTTAATGATAGAGAGAATATTTCCAGTTATACTGTAGCTGGAGATCTTGTGAAGTAGGCCTTTATGCCATACCTTGTCGAAGACCTTTGATATGTCAAAAGCCATTGCCCTGGAAAGGAAGCCTTTGTCAAGAGATTAACTAATCCTATGCGATATAACCGTTAGCACATCTGCGGTAGATCTTGCAGAGCGGAAACCATACTGCGTGTCACTAAGAAGGTTATTCCTGCTGAGGTGGTTGACTACTTCTTTATTTAATATTGATTCCAGCAACTTACTCATGACTCACAGGAGACTTATTGGTCTGTACTGAGAGGGAGATGACTTATCACCTGATTTCTTAAATACAGGGCATACTGATGAGGTTTTCCAGGGTGTTGGAAAGCACCTCTCCTTAAGGCAACGTTTAAACAGTTTCGTAAGTATGGGAGCAAGTTCTTGTTGAAGTTTTTTTAACACTATAATTGGGATGTCGTCACAGCCAGTAGCTTTACTGGAATCAAGGTTCTTGATTAGCTTGACGACCTCATGCACAGATATTTGTATGTCACCTAGCGTGTTCTGTGTTATAGGAGGAAATATGGGGAGTTAATGGCCTTCATCGCATAGGGTAGAATTAGCTGCAAAGTTCTTGGCAAATAGTATGGCCTTGTCTGAAGCTGAGAAGATGACCTCTGGTCCATTGATAATGGTTGGGATAGAACGCACACTTCTGTTCAGAATCCTATTTGTTATTTGCCAAAACTGGTGGGAACCAAGCCGCTGATCAGCTGCTTTGGATTTAACAGACTGGGCATGTAGCTCTCTTGCATTTTTTATTACTCTTTTACAATGGTTGCTGGCGTTCCTGAAAGCAGCTTTAGTCTCAGTGCATCTATTACGTTGGTAGCTATGGAAAAAGTGATTTCTGTGCACAATGGCAGCAGCACATTCTGGGGAGAACCATGGCTGGCTGTAAGGTTTTTGTTGGAAGTTTTTAGATGGTATGAATCGGTCTATGTCTACAATTAACCATTCGGTCAGGTCTGATACTATAGAGGACACATCCTTCTTAAACATGGAATGCAGAGGTAGATCAGATATAAATGTACGAAGCTATCCCAGTCAGCCATGGAGTATAGGTATACAGTACGGTGGCAGGGTACGTCTGGGGACTTATGACATTTCATTTTTTTCTTAACTGATACGACAGAGTGGTCGGAGGATCCTAGAGGAGAAAGAACGGAACATGAACATAGCTCAGGGAAAGTTGAGAGAAAAAGGTCTAGGAGGCTTGCATATTAACGTGTAGTATCGGGCACATTGGTGGGCTCACAAACAATCTGAGTGAGGTCATAAGCAATGGCAAAATCATGACAGACCTCCCCTCATCATCCGTCTTATTTGAGTTGGTCAGCCATTCCACGTTATGGACGTTGAAGTCACCACAGATGTGGATGTTAGCTGAGGGGTGTGCAGACACGATGTTGTCTATTTTCTCAGATATGCTCTTAAAGATAGTAACTTCGCTGTTGTGGGGCCGATAGAGGGCAAATATAAATGCAGTGGTGTAAGCAAGTGCAACCCAGAAGCACATATGAGGTAAATTAGGATCTTCTCTAGAGATATCCCTGCCACATGGGAAGCCATCTTTAATGTAGGCACATATTCCTTGCCCATGGCGATCTTGGAGGTCAGATTTAGATGTTAAATTAGAGTATCCGTTAATTATGAACTCATCTAGGGAAGTGGTCGGCCCTATTCCAGTTTCACTTAGAAAGAGTATGTCCGGTGTTGTCTCCTGTAATTGGGTTTCAACCTCTGGAAGGTTGGAACGTAGATCCCTGATGTTGGAGAAGGAGACATGGTAGTAGGGGTCTACGTTGGAAGATGGGGTTCTAGGTTTATTCAAGTTTTTATTCTGGAGATGTTTCATGTTGAGGTTTTGGGATTTGTGGAACAGGTCGGCATACTTGGTTAGAGCAGTACAGAGAGGGAAAGTAAGAGAGGTAGCAGGCTTTTCTTCACCTTTTGTCAGAAAAATCACTCATTTGCATGAGGACTGAGGGACAAAAAAGGAGAAACGAGAGTTACTGGAGCTGCCGATAACACATGCACTGTATTATCTACTCTACATGTTGGTTCGATTCAATTGGTTGACTTGAGTTGTCTGATGGATGTATCCATCGTTGATGTTAGATCGAGCTCTAGCCTCCAATATATCAGGGTGCTCTTGGGACGGTGGTGTTATATTATCCCAAGTGTTCTGTTGCATGGGTGTGTTACACATGGTTTGTCTCCGGGAATTATGTAGCTCTTGTAGGTGTCATCTGTTGCGTCTCAGAAATCTTCCGTCACTGTGCATTTTGACGATGTAGCTAGATGGTTCCGTGCATTTCTCGATCACTGTCGCCGGTTGCCAGGTGTCATTTTCCTGTGTGACAGACACTTTACTACCAACAATTAATTCCGGGACGTCTTTTGCATTCTTGCTGTAGTGTCATTGTTTTTTTTTTTGTTTTTGGCCCACAATCGTTTCCTGATCTAATTATCTTTTGGTGTATCCGTGTTTAACAGGTTGGGAGTTGATCTTACTTTCCTATTGTATAGGATTTCTGCCGGGGATGGCAGATGGCTGTCAAGTGGGGTTGTTCTGAGGCATATACGTAGGCCACCTTTTTTTTTTTTTTTTGGCTGCATGCAATTGCATTCACCCAGTTCGTTGGTTCCTTTACTTTTTCAATTATCCCCAAGTATTTCATTTTTTCTTGTTTAAGTTCTTCCCTGAGGTGAACTGGGAATTTTCTGGCTGGTTGGACCACTGGCATTGCATCTTCATCAAGATATATCTTTTGAAGGTCTGGGAATTTCCCTACCCCTTGAAATCTATCCAGGTATTCTCTTGCTAGGTCTTCGATGTTCTGCATTTGTTTTAGAGTGTGCACTTTAGTGATGCTGCAGTTGATAGTTACTAGACCAAGTCGTATGCATGGTCTTAGACCCAGTATCGTGGTGTCACTGTCACATAAAAAATTTAGCTTTGATGATTGCTGAATCCTTGTATCCTATTTTTAATATTATAGAACCATAGTGGGTTATTTTTGTCCCATTAGCGGCCCACGGGGTAGTTAACTCTTGTTTTGGGTAGGTAGGGGTTATCGCCCTTAGTCCATTTTTTATTTTGTCCGGTTTCCGGTAGCCATTTTGTGGGTATATTTTATTATATATTCTGACGGGTAGGATATTTCCGTTTACCCCTGTGTCGACTTTCATTCGTATTTTATCTTTTATTTTCTGCATCTTCGCAGTCTATATTGGCAAAAATTTCTTCGCGTTTGTCATTGTCTGCATTTACTGTGTATAAGTATATGTCATCGTCGTCTTGGTCAGATTCGTCGCCTTCTTTGGTTGCTAAGTTTATTTTTTTCTTTCTGTAGCTTTGTTGCTTGTTAAATCCATTCGGGTGAGTTTGTTTCCTGGCTCTGTATGAGCTATTCTCCTGCCTTAATTTGGGAGTATTATTTTTTGTTCTTCCGAACTTGTAGGTTCGTTAAACAGTACTGTTCAAAGTGGTGTAACCCGTTACATCTCCTGCATGTTTTGTTGGAAGGCATAACATTCTTCTTTCTTTTTTTTGTGAATCTTTCCACATCTCGTGCAGCTGGTTTTTTTTTTTAGATACCTCATGGTATTCTTTGTATTTCCCTTCGTTGGCATCTTTGTACCACGATTTGTCTTTTGTGGTGGCTTCGTACGCCCTGATGCTTTCTATTGCTGATTTGAGAGTCAATTCTGGTTTAACTATCAGGTTTCTTCTTTCGTCAGCACTCCTAAGCCCTTTTATTATTTGTTCCAGGATGCGCTCGTCTTTGTTGTTACCGAAGTCGCATCTGTCGGCTTTAGTTTTCAGTCTGACTAGGTAGTCGTCCACTGTGTCTTCGTTCTGCCGCATTGACGAAAATTTCAAGCGCTCGACCCATTTGTTTGGTTTTTGAAGCACATGGGTTTCAAACACCATGAATTTTTGGATATTTCTTTTTGCTCGCTTGTGAGTTGGGCATTTTTTAATAGTTTGCGACCCTTTGGTCCGGTGCTCAGCAGAATGTAATTGTATTTCAATTTTTCTTCAACTTCGTTTATAATGAAGTATGACGATATAAAGTCGACCCATTCGTTATAGTCCTCGTGTTTATTTTCGTTCGTCCAGTCCAGGACGGGCAGTGCCATGTTGAATGCTCCTTTTTTTATTTTCAGAGAGAAAAGTTGTTTTTTTTTTTGTAGAAAATAGTGTACTCACTTTTTGTGATAGGCCTTTTTTTCTTCTTCTTTTGGACATCATTATTTTTTTTTTTGGGGGGGGGGTTGTTTGGTACCCGCTGCCACTATGCAATGCGACAGTGCGACTGCGACACTACGTATATAATTGTAATGAATACACTTAAGACACGAGGTTACGAGTAACTGCTTTATTCGGCCATCTTGGAGGAACTACCACCTCTACGACTCAATACAAGGGAGGTAACTCTTATAATTTACAGAGTTATCCTACTGTTACGCTTGCGTTCTTTATTTACTACTGAAAACCATAACTTTAGTAAAGGTGTTTGTTGTTTAAACAAAAGAATACATTTTCACTAAGATTTAAATAAAAATAATTAGTTTATTATATTCCGCGATCAGTATTTGAAAAATACTGAAGATTTGATTAAAATTGGTTAATTTCCTGATTTTTGGTGATTTTTAAAGTAAAGGGAGGGATCAAACTGTTTATACATTTTGAGCATCGGCATTCATTTTGCCGGAACCTAATATTAATTAATCAACAAAATTTAAATAAACTTGTTAATTAATCAAGAAGTTGCTGTCCAATTGGCCAAAGAAGAATACTTTCCTTATTTAAGAGAGAGAAAAAAACACTTTATCTTGTGCAGAATCTTTGAACGTTGTAATTGTTTCCTTTTTTTTTTTTTTAAATACATTTGTACATAGTAAAAAAAAAACTGTAATCATAGACAGAAATGACTGAGTACCTAAAATAAAGAAAAACAGATTTCTTACTTTTTAATTTTTTATTTTCGTTATAAAAAAAAAATTACATTGACGGGTTAAGTTCTTCAAAATCTCCTTCAAAAACATTTTCTATTTTCGTTGATTTGTGTACGTTAATTTATTATGCGCCCAAATTATACCTTGCAAAATGAAATAATAGAATAGTAAAAATAAATAAATAAAAATTAAACTTTAATCATAGCCAGAAATTGACGGTTTAAATACTTCAAAAAAGTTTTAAACAACCTGACGCTGACTGATTACCAAAAATAAGGAAAAACAAATTTCTTTTTTTTCCCTGTAATCTCCCCCCCCCATTTAACATTCTTTCATTGTTTAACTGATTATTTCAGCGTCCCAAATTATATCTTGCAAAATATGCTTATTTTTCTTATGTCTATGCTGGTTATCTCCCTTAGATTTAATGATCGTTGACAAAAGCGCCTTATATTTCTTATCTATATATCTATAAAAGCGAACGTGCCTGTCTGTCTGTCTGTCTGTGTGTCTGTCTGTCTGTGTACATTTCCCTACGCAATAACTCTGTCAATTTTTAGTCTATAGACTCGAAATTTGAAATACCGGGTACTGAGATTTGGGAAAATCGATGTGACGGGTGTCAGCCAGAAATTTGGCTGTTAAGGGGTCAAATTTCAACGATTTGACCTTTAAGAACTCTACCAAACTCCTCCGACAATTTTGGGTCTAGACACTTGAAAGTTTAGATATAGGTTCCTTGAACCTGGATCTAACTTAATAAAGTGATTTGAGCCCGAAACTATAAATTTTAAGGGGTCATAATAGGGGTCAAAGTTTTAAAAAATTAACCATTTTTTTTTTGTTTTTTTGCTTTTTTTGCACAGCATACACCTCCAAACACCCGAGCAACGCCGGGCACCCCTGCTAGTATATTTTAATCTAACAAAATATAACAGTATTATTATGGATTGAGTTATGTTTGATAAAAGTTTATTAAAATTGTTCTTTAGTTTGCATTTAAACAATCATTTATAATATCGCAATATTTATAACAGAATTACATATACCATATTTTCCTTTTTAAGCACAAATTTAATTTTAATTGCTCTAATTAGTTTTAGCTTGCAATTAACTTATAAAGTGCCTTGTCTTCCACAGTGTCGTCATATATCATTCATTTGGCCTTTCCAGACACAATTACTTATATATAAAAGAATTACATATATCACAACTTCCATTTTCAGCACAACGATAGAAAGGGAAGGTATTTTTATGTTTAACTAAGAAATGCAAGTTTTATAAGCTCGAGCATTTCAAAATGAACTCTCTTTCGTATCAGAAATGTAAGATAACTTTTTAATTAATAAAAGTTTTCTTCAAATATTTTCTGGAAAATAATAAAAATTGCAAGTAGCATTAAGATAGGCTTAAAAGAACTGAAAATATTTTTGGAATGATTGTCGGAAATTTATCCTTTTTCAGCTAAATTTGACGTGAAACTAAAAGCCTGCAAAAAAAAAAAAAATAAATAAATAAAAAAATAAAAAAATAAAAGGATAAAATAAAATATAGGATGAACGAATAAAATAGAAAGATGTCTTGTTTTAGAAGGAAGTATAGATTTTATTTACAATATGTTGCATTTTTTTCACTTTGCAGGTACTCAAATACAAAAAAAAAGAAAAGAAAAAAACACCAAGTAACAAAAAATAGCACAAGAAACAGATTTGTTCACAAATTGCAAAAGTCGTCACAACGAACGACTACAGATGGTAATTACGTATGAGTACTCCCTAAATCATGCTCCAAATAAATTTAATAAATTTCAAGAAACATACCACAAAGTAAAAGGTAGTCACTTGGCATTCTTGTCAGTTTGAAATCACTCCAAATTTCTTTCCCTCAAAATACACGTATATAAAGGGTTAAAAAAGTATTCGCCTCGTTGTGACCAGATATTCTTTCTTTTCGCTGGGTTGTATTTCTAAAAGGAAAGGCTCGTGAATCCTCTCCACAGCACAGAATGAATAACACATCCAATCTCCTCGCCATGTAATTTGACCTCCAGGGACCTTATTCCATACTTCATTCCCTCCCTGTGTATAAGTTGCTGGAATCCATATTAAATAGAGAAGTAGTCAATCACCTCAACAGAAATAACCTTCTTAGTGACACGCAATATGGTTTCCATTCTGCCAGATCTACAGCAGATGTGCTAACGGTTATATCTCATAGGATTAGTGAATCTCTTGACAAAGACTTCCTTTCTAGGACAATTGCTCTTGACATATCAAAGACTTTTGATAAGGTATGGCATAAGGACCTACTTCACAAGATTTCCAGATATGATATAATTGGAAATGTTTTCTCAATCATTAAATCATTTCTCTCTGATAGGTTCATAAGAGTAGTGGTTGATGGGCAGAAATCAGAGGCCCTCAGTATTAATGCTGGAGTCCTTCAGGGGTCCATCCTGGGCCTAACTCTCTTTCTGATCTACATCAATGATCTCCCAAAACACATACTTAAATCATTCGTTGACATCTATGTTGATGACACAACCATCTATGGCAACACATCAAAGGCTGTAATTGACAAAGTTCTTTCTGATTCTCTCTCCTCTACTCTCGAGCACGTGGTATGGTGGGGGAAGAGGTTACTGATTACTTGTAATGCATCTAAAACCAAGCTCTTATCTTTTCATCATCAACGCTTTGATCCCCATCTGGCATCAATTGAAATGAATGACTCTCATCTAGTGGAAGCTCCATGTTTTGATAAGCTTCTGGGCTTGACCTTTACTCCTGACCTGAAATGGGACACGTACATCAAGTCAGTTGCCAAGGTCGCTGAAAAATGGTAGGATCCTTCTACCGCTCCAGAAGATGTCTCACTGCTAATGCAATTCTCTATCTATATAAAAGCCAAGTACGTCCAAGGACGGAGTACTGTTGCCACATCTGGACAGGAGCAGCTAAAAACAGCTTATCTTGCCTTGACAGAGTACAAAATAGGCTTCGTGGCTTTGTGGGGAGATGTTGCGAGCTTGTTTTTGTTCTATCGTTACTTCCATGGCAAGTGCTCGTCTGAGCTCCAATCTCTGGTCCCCCCTCGCCAATCTTTCAGTATAAACACCCGTCTAGCTGAAACCACTGTCAAAAATTTTCCCCACTCGTTATCTGTGCCAAAACCAAAACGTAGATTCCATGAACAAAGCTTCTTTCTTAGAAGTGCACACCTGCGGAACTCTGTTCTGTTTACCTGTTTCCCACCTGACTACAACCTGGATGTCTTCAAGTCCAACATAAACAAATTCCTGATGAACCGCCCCCTTAAGTATCAAATCTCCAATACTAATGTACTGTACACGCAATAACCCTTATCCCCGAGTGGCCTCTGGGCCTTGATAAGTGGTGACTACCTTGTAAAAAAAAAGTACCAAGATTGAATTTAATTTTAAATTCATATCCAAAAAATTAGCACAGTCCATATTCTAGACTAAATATTTAATTAGATATTCAGGCATTTTAAAATCAGGTCCGTTATCCAGCATGGTGGAATCAAAATTAAAAAAGAATGAATACGTGAATGAAATATGTAGGTATGTATGTATGTATATATATGTATGTATGTATGTAGGTATGTATGTATGTATGTATGTATGTATATATATATATAATTTATTTTCTTTTGTGTTCAAAATAGAAAATTTAGTCGGTTTGTTAAGATATCTTTAGTAAAGCAATACAAAAAGTAAAAACACAATTTAAACGGGCAATCATTTTTTAAACTGACTTCTAAACGAACAATGAATTTTAGTCATCTAACTTATGATAATGCGAAACTCGGCTGAGATAAGGATGCCAGTAACAGGTAAGACTTTCCTCATTGTTCCTCGGTTGCTGATTGTATGTCTAACAGACAGGCTAGTTTACAGAAATCATAAGGGAAGATTATTGTAAACTGAACCGACTTGGATAAAAACAAGTACCAAGTTTCATAATGGCTTGGCATGCATATGGTAAATCGGCATTATGTCAGAATGCGATGTACTTGTAAAAAATTTCCTTATGCATGCGTGAAAATGTATCGGCATTGCATGAGAAGGCAATGTATTTTTAATAAGCTCATTTTGAAGGCGTTGAGCATGGTTGAGGGGATCGTTATTAATTTTCGGGTGTGTGGAAATAGCAATATCTTGATATGTTTTGCTGGGCTGTGGTTTGGCTAGAGAGTATTTTTTTTTTGCAATACCATGAACTGCATGGTAAAATATTGCGTTAAATAGACATTGATAATCACCGCTGGCAATGATATAGATAAAATCCTGTTGGGTGGCTGGTTGTCCCACCAGCTTGTTACAGGACCGATAATCCATGGGAGGTCCATGTATATTTTTAGTGCTGATTGACGAGTTTGATTCGTAGAAAAATCATGTCGTTTAATTTTCGATTTTTGAGCGATTATTCGGAAAAATTAATAAATTTCTTTTAGACCAGTGTCGTCATTTCGTAAGGATACGCATGGATGGTAGTGGATACGCATGGTTGACATACTGATGTGGTATTAGATGTTTGAAAAAGAAAGATCGATTTTGTTCGCTTTTTTATTCTTTTTTGAGTTGAGAACCTAGAGCATAGTGTCGTCTGTCCAAAAAGGCCGGAATTTAATCAATGCAAGCGTAGTCGACTTTGATGACGTTTTCTATTTTTGTGTGTATGAGTGTCCTGATTGGCTGCTATCGTTTGGTAATTCTTGATTGCAGTCTGCATGCTGCAGAAGTTATGATTACTGAATTCCGACAAAGTTATTTATCAAATAACTGTCAATGAAGTGAGTGGTCCCGTTGTGTCCGAGTTGTCATCTGTTTCCAGATTTTCATGCGGATTTTAAGATAAATTGTGCGATCATATTTCATTGGAGTGCCGGTATTTTCCAAACTCATAAGGGGTCTCCACTTCAAGGTTATGTCCTACGCATTAATTATTTTTTTAAAATGAAGTAATCTATGTTCTTTTTTTTACAAAACACATAATGAGAAATTTTATGAGCACCGCAGCGCATGACGAGCAGCAAGATTGCAATATGCTTTATATAAAATGATCAATAGTTGTGCTCTTGTGAAAGAAACATTATTTCAAATTCAGGAACAACGTTAAGGTTTTTGTACATGGAGTGTTCATTTGCATCAGGATTGGTGAAAAGGAGGATCTCCGCGAAAATGACAAAAAGTCCCGGGATTATGTATCTTCATGCCAAGAGAGTACACACGTGGTTATTTTTTGAAGGGAAAAGGAAGTCATTGATTGCTTAAGTGACATGTGTGTGTGTATGTGTGTGTGTGTGTGTGTGTGTGTGTGTGTGTGTGTGTGTTCGGTATGTATGCAAACAGCAGTTCGAAATAGCTTGTTGGAAAGAATTCTCGTTTGATTTGATACTTCGATGTTGAGAATTTAGGTGCATGATGCGCACGAAGTAATGTTAGTGATTTTACGTCACACCACAACAGAGTAGGGCAGCATATTGCTTACTGGGAAAACTGCATCCATAACTGGTTTGGATTTCGCACACAAAAGCTTATATAGGGAAGTTCTAGAAAGTTCTGGACTGTTTGTTGTATCGCTATGCGTGAATCACAACATAGTCCTTTTATCGTATGTGTGTGATTGGGCAAATCATGACGTTGTATCTTTGCGCTTCTTTACGTGCGTGCGTGTTGAAAACGGTGATTGCATGTAGAATGTCTCTTCCGGATATTTGTTCCAACTATATAAAGTGGATGCTACACATTCTTCCTCTCGCAATTCTCGCTATCAGACCTCAGCAGTCAGCACACATCTGTCAGAACGGATTTCTGCTAAAGAGACCCCCTCCCTGACACAGGCTTTTATTTGAAAACCCGACTGCATATCATTTGCCGTTACCTCACGTGACCACCAGTCCATAAATAGCAGGACCACCCATTTTTTTTTGTTTATTTTTATCCCTTTCCTGAAATGGACGACATATTCTACAAGGGTTCGTACTACTTTTTATTATAGAAATTAGCAACAATATAATTTAAACTTGATAGGAAAACAATTCGGCACACTTAACTAATGAACGGACATTTTTACACGGGGAACGAAATAAAGATTACACCGTGTTGACCTAAATTCATTGTTCTTTATCAGTTGATTTTCTCTTTATATAATTTCCTGTTTAAATCGTGTTTTTCATCTTTTAATTTGGATTCTTTTATATTTTTATATATTTTGTTTCTTCATGAATTGGACACACAAAACAAAACTTGCATCAATTTACTAAAGAAACCATAACAAACAAAACAAATTTTCTGTTTTGAAGAAAAAACTTTTATAATCACGAACTTTGCCTTTCTTTTTTTTTTTTTCTTTCTTTCTTCGTATTGAATCTTGAATTACTGGAATGAAAGGTAAGTATTTTTCGATTTTTTTTTTACACTTAAAAATGCTAGTGAATAACTTTTAAGATATTCTTAAACATCAAAATAAGTTTATTTTTACTGCAGCAAATAAAAAAATAACGATTCCGCCATGCTTTATAGCGAATGTGAATAATAGAAAATATAAATCTCCGATTAAAAACATCTCTTAAAACATATTTTTGAATATGGAATTTAAATTTTTGTTAAAGCGTGTTTATTTTAGTAAAACTTATATGATTTCTGAGGAAATAATAATGTTGACCATGAAAACCATTATTTGATTCGATGTTTGCCCAATTGTTAAACAACTGAAATTTTCAGTATTTAATTGTTTTAATATTTCAAATTATTTTTCTGTCGACACTTACCTATTATGTCGATAGAGCATTTCGTTTGATTTCTTATACTCATGCAGAGAGTGATCCGTGGTGAAATAATAACGTTGTTATTTAAAAAGCCATTCTTAACATGGGGAGGGTGTTTTGTACCTATTCGGCACTTTAACCTTACAATTGGGGAAAAAAAATATAATAAAACTTTAATTAAACTTGGAAATACGATTTAAAAAATAGCGTGGATCACTCTCTGCATTAGCACCGATTAAAAAAAATATTTTATCCAAGATTTTACAATGAGGGTCACTGACCCTCATTGTAAAACCTCAGGGTCACTGTATTTTATAAAGTTTATATAAAATGAGCACCCCTCCAAATTATCTACATGTTTACGCTATTACGTGTCAACAAACTTTAAAAATATCCGCAAAGAAGGAATTTAAAAATCTTAATAAATAATTATGATTTTAGAATGGGGATAATTTCCCTTTATTTTCACCTAATAATTTACTAAGCAAAAGGTACCATAAAATATCGTTGGTAATAACAAAACATTGCCAAGAGTTTTACTGTGACATTTATTCGGCGTGTTTCTACCAGCACTTTGTTTAATTTTCAATTTTTGAACGATTATCTGAACATCTCCGATGATCGTCTCATTTCAATTTTATTTTTTGTTCTAATGTTAAAGTCGACGGAACTGAGTTTTTCAAAATAAATAAAAGTTGCAAAATAAGGTAAAACACAAAAAACTTACTTAGATTAACAAATTTACTTATCTTGCCTTTGGTAACATTTTGAAAATTACATATTTGGTTTAGACCGCTTTTTCCATTTTTTTGTCTATACTTAAAAATGCTCATTTTACTCTTAAAATTGTTAGATGAAAGTACAAATTAGTTAGCAATGGCTTCCTTGCTCATGTTAAGAATAGCTTTCTAAATAATAACGGTATCATTAATGAGAGGACATTTGAAAGAAAAATAAAATGGATAAGTAAAAATATGCTCTTCTTGAATGTAAAATGAAGCTAATTTGATTCTCGCTTTGTATAAAAGCCATAAAGAATTGGAAATAGGGTGGCACTTTAAAAAAAAATCAAATATTCATTTGAATGTTTAAATTTAAGTATTTTACGGTATATTTTTCTTATTCAATTGTTGACTGAAAGTACAAAATAATTGACAAAACAAAAGCTCTAATCACACCAGAAAACACAAGAAACACAAAAAAATATGAGGCCCTTTTCACCCTGCCCATGCCATAAAAATGAAAAATTGTGAATAATCATATTTCTCGTTAACTGCTAACTGGCCATAAAGTGGTTGATCA